>NC_064629.1:473248238-473609905 GCF_023864275.1 Schistocerca cancellata | reverse complement strand
CGCAGGTACGAATCCTGCCTCGGGCATGGATGTATGTGATGTCCTTACGTTAGTTAGGTTTAAGTAGTTCTAAGTTCTAGGGGACTGATGACCTCAGATGTTAAGTCCCATAGTGCTCAGAGCCATTTTGAAGCTGCCTGATGGCACTGAGGGCACGTGACGCGGTAAGAGAAGTATATGAGCGGAGCAGAGACGAATGGGGGATCATTCCAGCGACGATAAGTGGCGCAAATGCGAAAATCCGCCAACTTAAGGGGCTCCGGAACGCCCTATACTTGCAATGTTAAAATAACGCTTATAAATTACATCTTTCCTCACAAAGTATTTGAGGTAGGAAGTTGAACTTTTTACAGATTATTTATTGGAATATGGGCTACAACTTAACACAGGGATTTTACAAAATTTTAGTTCAGTTATTAAATATGATTTTTTTCAATTGTAATGAAAATTCACAACATTTTTTGCAATTTTTTATTTATGTATTCAAAAATATACAGTTTTTTGGAAAAAGGCTGTGTTAAATTATGCAGAAGGTACTGTGTAACATTCACTGAAAGTTTGAAACAAATATGTTTGGAAGATCCTTAGAAAACGTGTAATTAGTATGAGAAAATAAAAGTTTTGGGAATCGAGCGACAAAGATTGGATTAACTTTTTAGTGCATTCCAGGTCCATAGGATGGATTATCTTCATCCTCTGCAAACTCCTCCTCCAGCTTCCTCTTGTTCCTCCTCCTGTTTACTCTTGCTTGTATTTCTAGACTCTTTACAGCCCTGTCTGCAGCCCGAAGGCGTTCCTTGTCTAAAGCAAGCATCGCTCGTACCATGTTAGAACCTATCTTCATTCCCATATTTCTAAATACCTTGCACCTTACAATGTTGCCATCATTGAAAGTCGCAACAGCATCATACACACCAAAGTGAAGTGTTTCTATTCCAACAAATACAGTTTTGGGGATTCTCGACCATATAACACTATTTACACTTTCATTGGGGTTTTGAGTTTTTCCGTGAATACACTTTTTCAACAGTTCAGGTGCTGCTAAGTCTCTGAAAATAGGTTAGCCACTACACATACTTTATCTCACATCACTAAAATGTACCTGATGAACACGGACGTTAATAATAACACCATTTGACAGCAGTTTAACAGCGCCACAGTGGGTCACGCCCATGTAGAACACATTTAAAAAAAAAAAATTTAAAAATAGTTGTAGTCTTCGGAATTGAATAAATTATGTATCTATTAAAAGGTAATAGTCTGCAGATTCAGAAAACGCAAAAAAGTAAAAATTGAACTTTTCATGATTTTGAGCTTTTCTGGAGCCCCTTAAGTGACTGACAAAAGCCAGATTGTTGTGGCTCAGTACCGGTGAGCGAGCATCTCGAAAACGGGGAAGTTGTTCGGCTGTTCGCGTGTTACTGTCTTGAACGTCCATGGAAAGTGATTGAAGAATGATGAAACCACGAGTAGGCGACAAGAAATTGGACGTCCATACCGCATTACAAAACAAGGATTGAAGGCTTGCTCGCTCTCTAAAGCAGGATAGGCGGTGATCTGTGGCAGATCTGACGACAGAGTACAGTGCTGGCGTAGGTACAAGTGTTTTGGATTACACCGTTCAGTGCCCAGTGTTAAACATGGTATTCCACAGCAGAGGACCGCTACGTGGGTAGTAGGGTGAGGGGGGCATGAGTGCAATTTTGATATAAAATTTATATGCAAATTAATTAAATTGATCAATTAATTCCTTCCCCCCACCACCACCACCATCATCACCACCCCCACCCCCACCCCAACCCCCACCCCTGTCTGACGCCATGTGTTTTTCTCAGCGTGCACGTGGGTCCTTGCACCTTCCCCCCTCCATGTCACTGTCCCCTCCCCCCCCCCCCCTCCTATCCTATTGGCAGGAATTTCGAATTTTGGTGGGAATTTAAAAATGGTGGGAATTTCGAATTTTGGCGGAAATTTCATTGTCCCAGGGCTGTGCTGGCACCCCACCCCACCCACCACCGGAAATTGGCGGAATGTTAAAATTGGCGGTGCCCTTTCCCAGACATGAACCCAGGTGCTTCTGGATGGCAAGCCCAAGTGCACCCAACACCATATGAAAACAGACCAGATGCAGAAGAGTAGGTTAGGTTAGTATACTTTATTTTGGTTGGGAAACTGAAGTAAGGATCGGTCCTAATTACGTAATCAGTCATGCAGATCGGTTCTAACTACACAACAACATGCACAGCGCTACACAAGGACTGCCTAAATTCGCAATACAGCTCAAAAGTTGACGACGCCATACAACAGATGTTGTCCTGCTGGGAAAAATTTCACAATACCACTCGAAACTAGTGGCAGATGCACTCAAACTCTACCTTTCACCTGCAAGCTGGCAGGAAAATGGCTGCGGTGTAAAGTACTAAATTTACTTACTTATTTGTTTGGGTGGAAATATATTCAACTGACAACAAGATGCTGGTGTTGGACAGAGAGGAGTTTAATAAGCATATTACCTGTAAGCATACTGGTGACGACTGTATGTGTTGCTGTTTGACGTCATTGAAGCACGTATCCAGTGCTCGAAGTCATTTGCCCAGATCTGCTTAAAGTTTTGTCAGCTGTAATGGAGGAAGATCATATCCAACAGACTATGAATCACATGAGAGGGTGATCGATCTCTTGTGATAAATAGTCTGTTGGATATGGTATTCCTCCAGTACAGTCGACAAAACTTTACGCAGATCTGTGGAGGCGACTTCGAACAGTGGCCATGTGGTCCAATGCTCGATGTTAACACGAAGTATGTTTTTTGTTCTATGTATCGGAAGAGAGAGACGTGGTAAAATCTTACAGCAGATTGTATTACAAGGAGTGATATAACTGGTTAAAGTTTGGATACAGATAGTTCTCTCAAAACTAAACCGATTTGGCTCATAAAATTAATGAAAAACATGACTGCTTTTATTACGATCGTCACGATTGCGCGTTTAAAAAACAGGTGTTGCAGCATGTCCTGTGTTATTTTATACTTCATAACCTCTAATTATAAAGTAGACGCCACTTGAATTGTCGAACCACGAAATGATACTGCAACCCTCTCTTGTGATTGATAATCTGTTGCCGCGCGGGATTAGCCGAGCGGTCAAGGCGCTGCAGTCATGGACTGTGCGGCTGGTCCCGGCGGAGGTTCGAGTCCTCCCTCGGGCATATCTATTACTCTATTGACATGGTATGTTCCGGCGTGTGGTCAGTAGCGAAAGGTGTTTTAGAAATAAAATTGTGGGATCTGTTCTGTTTATGAATCGTAATGTATTAGTTGTCAAAGGTTCCTATACATTTAGTTAATGGATGTCAGGTTGTTTATATGCTCTGCCTCATGGCGTTTTCATGTAACAAATTTGATAAAATTTGAGGAGTGATGTACACAAACATGCGATTAGTTATTTAAAAGCATTGATATTACCGTATAGATTATATACTCTACTCCTCCCTCGGGCATATCTATTACTCTATTGACATGGTATGTTCCGGCGTGTGGTCAGTAGCGAAAGGTGTTTTAGAAATAAAATTGTGGGATCTGTTCTGTTTATGAATCGTAATGTATTAGTTGTCAAAGGTTCCTATACATTTACTTAATGGATGTCAGGTTGTTTATATGCTCTGCCTCATGGCGTTTTCATGTAACAAATTTGATAAAACGAGCTTGAATCTAGTACCTTAAAGATCTGTGCAGCTTGTATGTTTTAAGTATTATAACATATTTTTGGAAGTCGGGTTGTTTATGTACATTCCATCGTACTATTCCATCCCATGACGTTTTAAAAACTTTTTGATAAACGAGCTTGAATCTCATACCTTCAATATCTGTGCAACTTAAGTTTTATGTATTTAAACGTAGGTAAAAGGTTCCATTACGTTCTATTTATATTCTTATGTATGATATGTAGTCGAATGGCTACCGATAGATTTTAGGTAACTGGGGTATTTTGTTTAATTTATAACGGAATATGCAGTAGAGTAACTTCACATGTTAGTTGTATCGTACTGTACTATAACCTGGTGACAATAGCTGCGACTTGCATTCTGAATTATCTGCGGCAGTTAGTTTGTCTGTTTCAGTCAGCAGGGCATCTCCAATTGGTTCCCTGTCATTCTTGTTATATTGCTTATAGTTATTATTTCAGAAAGTCTAAGATAATCATAAACATGGGATTCTGCCACTTTTTTGTTCTTTTTCAGTATGTGGAGAGTGCAATGTTTAATATGTTGAAAGTTTTGGGGTTATGGTTAGGCAATGTACATATTGCACAATGGTGTAATGTTAATGATGACTTCTGATTAGTTTCGTGAATTATAATATTCTGTAAGTGATGTACACAAACATGCGATTAGTTATTTAAAAGCATTGATATTACCGTATAGATTATATACTCTACTTAATTGTATTACAAGGTATTTGTTTTCTATAATGATGGATTGACGTAATTTCGTTGTAAACCCTTACAGATACACTATGTGATCAAAAGTATCCGGACACCTGCAAAAATTTACGTTTCTGGTATTAGGTTTATTGTGCTGCCACCTACTGCCAGGTACTCCATATCAGCGACCTCAGTAGCCATTGGACATCGTGAGAGAGCAGAATGGGGCGCTCCGCGGAACTCACGGACTTCGAACGTGGTCAGGTGATTGGGTGTCACTTGTGTCATACGTCTGTACGCGAGATTTCCACACTCCTAAACATCCATAGGTCCACTGTTTCGGATGTGCTAATGAAGTGGAGGGTGAAGGGACATGTTCAGCGCAAAAGCGTACAGGCCGACCTCGCCTGTTGACTGGCAGAGACCGCCGACAGTTGAAGAGGTTTGTAATGTGTAATAGGCAGACATGTATCCCAGGAATTACAAACTGCATCAGGATCTACTGCAAGTACTATGACAGTTAGGTGGAAGGTGGGAAAACTTGGATGTCATTGTAGAGTGGCTGCTCGTAAGCCACACATCACGCCGGTAACTGCCAAACAATGCCTCGCGGTGTATAAGGAGCGTAAACATTGGACCATTCAACAGTGGAAAAACGTTGTGTGGAGTGATGAATCACGGTACACAATGTGGCGATCCGATATCAGGGAGTGGGTATGGCGAATACTCGGTAAACGTCATCTGCCACCGTGTGTAGGGCCAACAGTAAAATTCGGAAGTGATGGTTTTATGGTGTGGTCGTGTTTTTCATGGAGGGGGCTTGCACCCCTTGTTGTTTTGCGTGCCACTATCACAGCACAGGCCTACATTGATGTTTTAAGCACCTTTTTGCCTCCCACTGTTGAAGAGCAATTGGGGGATGGCGATCGCATCTTTCAACATGATCGAGCACCTATTCATAATGCACGGCCTGTAGCGAAGTGGTTACACGACGATAACATCCCTGTAATGGACTGGCCTGCATAGAGTTCTGACATGAATCCTATAGAACACCTTTGGGATCTTTTGGAAACGCTGACTTCTTGCCATGCCTCACTGACCGACATCGATACCCCTCCTCAGTGCAGCACACCGTGGAGAATGGCCTACCATTCCCCAAAAAACCTTTCAGCACCTGATTGAACGTATGCCTGCGATAGTGGAAGGTGTCACCAATGCTAATGGTGGGCGAACACCATATTGAATTCCAGCAGTACCGACGGAGGGCGCCACGAACTTGTGAATCATTTTCAGCCAGGCGTCCGGATACTTTTGATCACATAGTGTATGAAGATGGCCATTGAATTGGCTGAAACTGGTTATCTGTGAAATAAAACTAGCGATATAAGGAATGAAATATTCTAAAAGGATGCTAGATTCTCAGATGTTCACATAGAATACATCTGTCGCGTTGCCCTCGATTTCAATCACAGTCCACATGGAAGTGCAGGCCTGCGACCGTCGCGCGGTGCATGCTTCGACCTTCCATCCACCTCAATGATGAGATATCACGTCACGACCATCGACTTGGTGTAACAAGTAACGTGATTCGTACAACCAGGTGACACGTTTCCATCGAACAGCGGTTCAGTTTCATTCTCGATGATCCTATGCCCACTCCAGTCGTAAATAACGATGTCATTGGGTCTACCTTGGAGCACGCAGCGTCGTCTGCTGTAGAGTCGCATGTTCAACAATGTGCACCAAACAGTGTACTGCGAAACCCATGTGCCCGAATCTGCACTGTACTCTGCCATCAGATTTGCGACAGACTGCCGTCTATCCTGCTTTTCAGAGCGGGCAAGCCTCCCATGTCCGCGTACTGTGATGAGGTGTGGACGTCCAATACCTTGTCGCCTACTCCTAGTCACCGTCGTTCAACCACTTTCCACAGATAATCATGACAGTAGCCGTCCGAACAGCTTCACAGTCTCGGAGATGCACCTTCCCAGATGTCGGGTCATAAGTATTTGCTCTTTGATCGTCGCTAGAATGATTCCCCCCTTCGTCTGTGCTCCGCTTATTTTCTTTCTTTCTTTAACCGTTTCACGAGAGCCCGAAACGGAATTCAGTCTCGCCATCGGCTGTGGTCATAATGTTTTGGCTCCTAGAGCATAACTATCAATATCCGTATCTTACTATGAGTTACAAAATGGATTTTTTTTGTACGAAGTTTCAGTAGCGAGCACAGCCGAAAGACAGTAATTATCTTTTGATTACATGTTAGTGTTGTGGTGTTCACCTCAGAGATTTTCCGTTTCAGAGACTATCTTGCTATTGGCCGGGAGCGCTAGGAGAGCGGATGAGGTACTGTCTGCGGACCCGTGTCACACGGTAAATTCCAAACCTCTCAAGTTTTTCGTGAAATCATGGCATGTAAAACATCTGAGGGTGGTTCCTGCATCTAGTGAGGTTGTTAAGCTCGTTCATCTACATCTACATCAACGTGGATACTCTACAAATCACACTTAAGTGCCTGGCAGAGGGTTCATCGAAGCACCTTCGCAATAATTCTCTGTTATTCCAATCTCGAACAGCGCGAAGTGGAAACGAACACCTAAATCTTTCCGTGCTAGCTCTGATTTCTCTTATTTTATTATGATGATCGTTTCTCCCTATGCAGATCGGCGTCAGCAAAATATTTTCTCATTCGGAGGAGTAATTTGGTGATTGAAATTTCGTGAGAAGATTCTACCGCAACGAAAATGATGTCCTCCCAAAATCTTGTGTCATGTCAGAGACACTCTCTCCCCTATTTCGCGATAATACATAACGTGCTGCTCTTCTTTGAACTTTCTCGATGTATCTGGTAAGGACCCCAGACCACGCAGCAGTACTCCCAAAGAGGACCGACAAGCGTAGTGTAGACAGATCTGTTACATTTTCTAAGTGTTCTGTCAGTAAAACGCAGTCTTTGGTATGCCTTCCCTACAACATTTTCTATGTGTTCTTTCGAATTTAAGTAGTTCGTGATTCTAATTACTAGGTATTTTCGATCTTTAGATTTGACTGATTTATCGTGTAAGCGAAGGTTAACGGATTTGTTTTAGCACTGTGGATGGCCTCTTGTTCTTCATAACGCTATTCGGGGGGAATAGGCCATTACTCGGCATCGAGTTTTACCCTATGCTTCCCTATCATCATATTCGTCATCATCATCATTATCATCATACGTCATCATAAACAACAACACAAACACGGCCCTGTGTTTTATGTTTAATTACGCTGTATAATTAGTATTATCACCATTTGACACGCACTACTGAATAAAGGCCTCCTTTTCACGCATTGCAGCCTCCAGCTATACGTACTGGGTTACTCCTGCACATTATCTAATGCCATCTACCCTCCTCCTATTCAGCAGTCATCTCGGTCCTTTCTTACGTCTTGGAATCCAACAGAAGACATCAGTGGTCCACCTATTATGCATTCGCCCAGCTACACTTCCCTCATACCGCCATTTGATTTTCATTACGGTCATAAATACATTTTACACTCCGCTACGGTCGATACTTAATTTCTTTTTTTTATGGCGTCCAACTTTGAATGTCACAACAAGCACTTCTCCATTTATCGCTGAGAAACTTAGTTTTTGAACAATTTTCACATGAAAAGTGCATGTCACCTTGCCTTAAGCCGATAGAGGTAAAACACACAGCTTACCTTTTCATACACATCGGTAGCTTTGATTTAATAAATATACTCCAGCCATTTTCACTCTTCTGTTTATTAATTCTGTAGGCCATACAGTCGTCGTATTCATCGTCCCTAAACACATGCTCTGCAGAACATAAAGACGAGATAGATACAGTAACATACTAACTACTCGGTGGAAATGAATGAAATTGTGGGGCATTTTGTCACGGGTCTCCCATTCATGCATAGAGAACTGGGCGTCACATGGCTTGAGGTCAGCGTGCCTATAGCGCCAAATGAGGCTGTCCCCACAACACGAGGCAGTTGAAGGAAGGGGAAAAGAAAGTGTGCGTCATCAGCGAGCAGTTACGGTACACTGTGATGATGTTCTTCATTAAAATATCTCCCAGAGAAAACTTCTGAATAATTTCACATGGAAAAGAATCATCGGGAAACTGGAAGAAGGAAGAAGCTCAGGAAATTGGTATTACTCAGAGCATTGTTTGACGTGCGTTGTCAATGTTTCGAAACACAGACACTGTTGCCCAAACGAGTGGATGTGGTCAACTGCAGTAAATGACGGCAACATTGTGCAATGGACAAGGAGGGACCCATGTCAAACATCGGGTGCAATTGCAACCACATTTAACAGGACCACAAGACACACAGCCTCAATCTTCTCAATCATACGGCTACTGCATGGGCGTGGTCTCTTTGCCCGACAACCAGAACGTTGTTTTCCGTTGACAACCTCACATCGGCAGTACCATTAACATGGCGTCAAGGGAACTGAGACTAGACCAACGAGGATGATAGCAGTTTTACTCTGAGTACTGATTCTGGGCGTATCCTCATGAAGCGAGAGGTGGAAGCACGTAATGCACTACGGAATATTCTCGAACATGATCGTTTTGGTGTTCCAGATGTTATGGTGTGGAGAGGCATAATGTTGTGTAGGAGTACTGCCCTCCGTGTCTTTGACCATGGTACACTCAAGTCATCGTTATTCTGTCACTGTACTGCTTCCCCATGCCCGTTTTTGTAGGGATGCATCGAGCTGTGACTTCATTTTTGTGGATGACAATGAGCGACGGCGACCGCGTCGAACACCACACGTGGTGGATCTCTTGGAACAAGAGAATATTCGGCGAATGGACTGGACTTACCAATCTAGTGGTCAGTATGGGAACGCGTTGCAGAACATGCATTATTGTCCGTGGTGATGATCATAAACCGCGCTGACTTCACTGTAATTGTTGTCTTTGAATCCAAGTGTCATTTCTGTTCGTTTTATAGCGTATTTCTTTCATTTACCTTCTGTATTATATTGTAGCAGTTCTTGATTTGTATGGTCCAAGTTCCATCTGGCTGTTATTTGGCAGTGACAAATAATTCGGAAGTGACTTTCGTTCTTAAGTTTCGTACAAAAACCTATCGACTTCGTTGTGAAATTTTACTATTTTCTTTCCACTACATTGGTTATAGATTGTTTTAGTATTATTGTAACTGATTTTGAAGACCTACTTCCAAAGGTGTTCGTTCTAATAGGATCTTCCATTAGTAACTGAATTTTATCCTCGCAAGACATCAACTGTGCAATGTTATCAAGAAAATAAAAATTTTATTTCTGATCTTTTTGCCAACGCAGTGTTTAAATTCCGCAAAACTAAGGTTGTTCAGGAATTTTTCATTAACGTATATTCATTGTTCTGTTTGTAAACCTGAGACTTTTCTGCGATGTATAACGCATGTGCAGAAGCGTCAACAGCTGTCCAGTCCAGCGTCATAGGAAGAAATAGTGTTTAATTACGTAATAATCATACTACTAATCACAGATTAATACAGGACATTGAAGTACGAGTTAATTGACAAGTCGCGAAGTTAATCGCAAAATTTATATGTTATTGTCAATTTTCCTCAGCTAGAGGGTGACATAAACCCCTTCCTCGAAAATTTCTCTCCTTCATACATCCTCTGTGTTACAACAGATGACGTTTCACCGATCTCATTTGTAACACGACTGCAGTGTACGCGAGGTGCCTATTTGATTCCACCGCCCTGAGTGGAGTGCATAAATTATAATTAATGTTCTTCTATAGTTGTTGTCCTCTGTGCAGAAAACAGCATGTGGGTCGTGAATCCGTTATTTTGAGGCTGTAATAAACTCTTAGCGAGGAACCGATATTGTATAAATAATTAAATCTTCCATTATTTTTTATGGGATGCCACTTGTTTTTTTTATTGGCAGAACATTAGAAACTGCACAATTATAATCGACTTTATGTATCACAAGTAACTTTCTTTCTTCACACTTTTGTAGAAAATAAAACGATGATCTTTGTATTTGCGTAGTTACCATCAAATTGTTCTTAATTACACATCAAAATAACCAGAGTTTGCTAGTTAAATCGTTAACCGATACCGACTAAGGCAGGCAACATGTCTATCTTCCTAGACTACCGAATCAGCTCTGATCTTACAGCCGAACCACTTCGTCCACCATTCAAATAAGGCACGATCCGGAGATCTCCGAAGTGGTTCATCCGCCTTTTTGTTTACTAGTTTTTTTATTATTCTCTTGTTATTAAAACTTTTGAAATAATTGAATGATAGCCTGCTATTGAGAGATTATATTATATATAAGGAAATTCACTGTTAAGTTTTTCTGATATTAATGACAGAAGTTTCACTTCCGAACGCAGCAGACAATCTCTGAGAAGGACCACAATTTAGGCGGTCTTTCTCACGGAACCCGTACCGAATAACCCATCTGTCATCGTTACCTCACACCGTCACCTTCCCATTGCAGCTTTCTCAACAGCTCTAAGAAGAGCTTGTTGTAGGTGAATATGATGGCTGTAATGCCAGAAATATTACCGAAGGACTATTTTGATCATCTTTAGTCAGCTAAAACAAGAAAGCCACAAGTTGGCGTCATTCAGTAAGCTTCGGAGCCGTTGCATTCAAATTTCGGCTCCAGACACGCCGTCGCGAATGTAGACGCTTTTCTCCCGCGGTCATTGTCCTGGCCCCAGGACAGGTTCCCAAACTTAACACCAGGAGATATCACCGCTCCACGGGCCCAAAGCCGGAAGAATCATTTTCACCACCACCCACGATAAGGGTGGCTATAGGAACTGCAGTCTCTCGGAGTAGGCACACTACTGTGATGTGTCTGAGTCTAGAAAATCACGGAGAGATGGTCTCCGGAGCCATTCCTTGTAGACCTTAGAAGGCATCAATTCGTTACAGATCTTAATGCGGAAATTGCCACGAAATTTATTTGACATGGACTGGATTCCATCACTTTTGAAGCACCCTTCTGTGAACTCAGATCAATAGCAGCTACGTCGCTAGGCGACAGTATCCTCGCAGCTTTTCCGCTCGCCTTTATTGCGCGACTAGCGACCCACCCCAGCTTCACACGTATAGAAGTATTAAGTATCTACGGCCGGACGATTTGTCTGGCGTAGCGGCAGTTTTGTTTACGGAGTACTGCGTAGAGCTTTGATTAGAAATCAGAGAACAACGTTACGTAACCGAATATCATCACTTTCATGTAAATGAAACGATTTAAGAAGCACACATCGATTGCCGGCATACTGAAGCGCCAAATGCATGAGTGCCTGAGAGCGGTTTTCATATAAAAGAAAAGCGGCGGGGGACTATAATTCATCATGGTTCAGCCATTTAGTACCAAATGTCTTCCTGTGTCCATACTACTATATACTGTCAAGTACTTGTTTAACGTTGTTACCAAAAACCTCGAGAAGTTTTTGACGAATTTACTTCAAATTTTTACACGATGCTTATACTCTAACGAACGTTTGGACGGACGTAGGCTATATGTTTTGTTAACATACACACAATATGAATACAATGACGGAAAATGTCGCAACAACTGGAAGGACTTATGCGACATAAACGAAAGTTGGTAGGCGCGTTTCTATAACTGAAAGATGACGTCTAGTCATCGTCAGATAGCTGTTGGAAAATGTGCACAAAATAAAACTTGAAAAAGCTTATATATAAATATTACAAGGCCAGTGAGACGTCAGGAATGAAAGTGTAAATAGAATACAAATACGAGGGTTGGAACTTAAATATTGGCAACTATTCATTCACAACCGACACAAACGAGTTACGTGTTTGCACCTATTACTGTCCTTCAAAGTAGTCACCAGCGTTGTGTAGAGCCCGTTGCCAGCGATGTGGAAGGCCTAGTATACCGTTAGCAACGCCTGTTCTGTTGATAGTGCAAATGGAGCGGTCTACTGCCTGTCGAATCTCTGGGACAGTTTTGAAGCGAATGCCACGAAGCCAAGACTGAAACGCCAGTCCAACGAATGGCGTCATTATGAGTCGCCGCGAAAGTCGAAAGTGCGTCAGAGCCCCTGTAGGGTGAAAGTTATGCTGATTCTCGTGCACGACTGTGATGGTGTTATCCTAACGCATTACGTTCCTCCACGGCAGACCGTCAATGCACAATATTACTGTTCTTTTTTGGACCTTCACCTGCGACCAGCTTTGCGGAAGAGGCGGCGACACTTCCTGCGCAACTCAACCCATCATTTTGCACGACAATGAGCTGGCGTATTCAGCGCAAGCTGTGGCTGCTGTGTTCGGTCGATGGGACTGGGAAGTACTGTACCATCCACCATACTCCCCGGACTTCAGTTGTTCTGACTTTGATTTGATTCCGAAGATGAAGGAGCCATTTCATGGCATTCGCTTCAGAACTGTTCCAGGGATTCGACAGGCAGTAGACCGCTCCCTTCGAACCATCAACAGAACAGGCTCTGTTAACTGTTTACTACGCCTTCCACATCGCTGGCAGCGGATTCTACACAACGCTGGTGACTACTCTGAAGGACACTAACATGTGCAAACATGTAACTCTTTTGTATAGGTTGTGAATAAATACACTCCTGGAAATTGAAATAAGAACACCGTGAATTCATTGTCCCAGGAAGGGGAAACTTTATTGACACATTCCTGGGGTCAGATACATCACATGATCACACTGACAGAACCACAGGCACATAGACACAGGCAACAGAGCATGCACAATGTCGGCACTAGTACAGTGTATATCCACCTTTCGCAGCAATGCAGGCTGCTATTCTCCCATGGAGACGATCGTAGAGATGCTGGATGTAGTCCTGTGGAACGGCTTGCCATGCCATTTCCACCTGGCGCCTCAGTTGGACCAGCGTTCGTGCTGGACGTGCAGACCGCGTGAGACGACGCTTCATCCAGTCCCAAACATGCTCAATGGGGGACAGATCCGGAGATCTTGCTGGCCAGGGTAGTTGACTTACACCTTCTAGAGCACGTTGGGTGGCACGGGATACATGCGGACGTGCATTGTCCTGTTGGAACAGCAAGTTCCCTTGCCGGTCTAGGAATGGTAGAAAGATGGGTTCGATGACGGTTTGGATGTACCGTGTACTATTCAGTGTCCCCTCGACGATCACCAGTGGTGTACGGCCAGTGTAGGAGATCGCTCCCCACGCCATGATGCCGGGTGTTGGCCCTGTGTGCCTCGGTCGTATGCAGTCCTGATTGTGGCGCTCACCTGCACGGCGCCAAACACGCATACGACCATCATTGGCACCAAGGCAGAAGCGACTCTCATCGCTGAAGACGACACGTCTCCATTCGTCCCTCCATTCACGCCTGTCGCGACACCACTGGAGGCGGGCTGCACGATGTTGGGGCGTGAGCGGAAGACGGCCTAACGGTGTGCGGGACCGTAGCCCAGCTTCATGGAGACGGTTGCGAATGGTCCTCGCCGATACCCCAGGAGCAACAGTGTCCCTAATTTGCTGGGAAGTGGCGGTGCGGTCCCCTACGGCACTGCGTAGGATCCTACGGTCTTGGCGTGCATCCGTGCGTCGCTGCGGTCCGGTCCCAGATCGACGGGCACGTGCACCTTCCGCCGACCACTGGCGACAACATCGATGTACTGTGGAGACCTCACGCCCCACGTGTTGAGCAATTCGGCGGTACGTCCACACGGCCTCCCGCATGCCCACTATACGCCCTCGCTCAAAGTCCGTCAACTGCACATACGGTTCACGTCCACGCTGTCGCGGCATGCTACCAGTGTTAAAGACTGCGATGGAGCTCCGTATGCCACGGCAAACTGGCTGACACTGACGGCGGCGGTGCACAAATGCTGCGCAGCTAGCGCTATTCGACGCCCAACACCGCGGTTCCTGGTGTGTCCGCTGTGCCGTGCGTGTGATCATTGCTTGTACAGCCCTCTCGCAGTGTCCGGAGCAAGTATGGTGGGTCTGACACACCGGTGTCAATGTGTTCTTTTTTCCATTTCCAGGAGTGTAGTTGCCACTATTTAAGTTCCAACCCTCGTACACGTTCTAACGGTCGTGGGCGTTAGTTACCTTTGACACTTTAGATGGTGAGTTGATGTTAGGCAAGAATGCCTTTAAGGGGACAAAGACTCCATTGTCACCGCTTCATTGAGTTTGAACGAGATCGTGTAATAGAGCTACGAGAAGCTGGATGTTCCTATTGCGATACTGCAGAAAGATTTGACAGAAATGTAGCCGCTGTACATGACTGCTGGCAGCCGTGGTTACGAGAATGTATGGTCGCAAGAAGACTGAGGTCTGAACGGCCACGAGAGGGAAGACCACTATGTTCGGCTTATGGCTCTGGCGCATCGTATTGTATCTGCGGCACCAATTTGAGCAACAATTGTAACAACATTAACGCCGTGAACTGTTAGAAATCGGTTACTTCAAGGACAGCTCCGAGCCAGGTGCCCTGTAGCGTGCATTCTGCTGACACCAAACGACAGCCATTTGCGACTTCAGTGTTGTCAAGCGAGAGCCCACTGGAGGGCAGAGTGGAGGTCTATTGTTTTTTCTGATGAAAGCTGGCTCTAACTTGGTGCCAGTAACGGATGTGTGTTTGTTAGAAGGAGGACAGTTGAGGACTTGCAATCAACCTGCCTGCGTGCTAGATGCACTGGACATACAGCTGGAGTTATGGGCTGGGGTACGATTTCGTATGACAGAAAGAGCACTCTCGTGCTTATCACACGCACCCGGAATGCACATTTTTACATCAATCTGGTGTTTCGATCTGTTGTGCTGCCATTCATGAACAACATTCCAGGGGGTATTATATGGCAGGATAATTCTCGCCCACATCCCGCTGTTGTAACCAAACATGCTCTGCGGAGTAAGGACATGTTATCTTGGCCTGCTCGATTAACAGATCTACTGTATCTCTAGTCGAGTACATATGGCACATCATCGGACGACAGCTCCAGCGTCATCCACAAACAGCATTAACCGTCCGTGTGTTGACCGACCAAGTGCTACAGGTATGGAACTCCATTCCACAAACTGACAGCCGGTAGCTATACAACACAATGCATGCACGTTTGCAAACTTGCGCTCAACATTCTGGCGGTTACACGGGTTGTTATTGTACCAGCATTTCACATTTGCAGTGGCTTATCTCGGTCTTCCATTAATATGTGATCTTGCAATGTTTATCACATAAATATGTTACACAGACCAATGTATTCCCAAAATTTCATTACTCTAATTACTCTACGCCGAGAAGGGAGTATTATAAAAGAAAAGAAGAAGACGTATTAACGTTCCTTCGAGGACGAAGTCATTAAAGAGGGAGCAGAAGCTCTTGTCGGAGAAGGATGGAAAGGAAATCAACGATGTAACCGTGTGATTTTCAAAAAATATCTCTGTATATGCCTCTAGTTATTCCTAGGGGAAACCTGGATGACCGAATGGGTAGTTTAACTTCTGTTCTCCCGACTGCGAATCCAGTGCCCTATTACTGCGCCATCTCGCTCGGGTAAGGATGGGAATACGTCAGAAATGATTTCATAGTCGGAGAGAGGAAGGCTGTTGAAATTATCTGAAGAAGAACATGTAGTGTGTAGAGATACATAGAGGGTAGTATGTGGTGATATAGGTGCAGTGGCAGACGGAGGTTATCAAGAGCTTGGGATAAAATGTCAAATGGGATTAGATTTTGCGACAGTCGTAGGACTGGTGAAAGAATTCCGAGTGTCTGAAGAAATGTGACGATTTTACCTTCTGCTGATAGAGGATATGGGTTGGGAGGAGGGTAAGCTGATGTGGAGTGTGTGCAGTTCACGAATTTGGAGTGTAAATATTAGGAGAGGCAGAGATCCATGCACAATTTGCATACGCGAGCGTGGGATGGATATGGATCTTCCAAGTACGATTGGCAGTCGTGGTGTTACTTCCCATCTTCGGCCGGTTAGTAGCTGATCCTTTTTAGGTGGAGGTTCCAAGTTTGCTTTTTATCAAGTGTTAGTCCAAGACATTTTAGTATTTCAGTTAGGTGGAAAGGACGATTCTGGAACGGATGTCTGAATCCAGGGAGAAAGGAAGAGACTAAAATTTAGAGATAAAATTTACATGATATTACTTTCGGATGTCTTCACCCCACTTTTTATTTTTTCCAAAATCGCCTTAAGTGTTTCGACATTCCGTCATTTTCAAAGGCTGTAAAATACAATACAAAACTGACATCAAAAGATACGAAAAATGTTACATTTTCACCATTGGCAAGATAAATAGTATAGTAGATAGAGTACTTACTTGTGAACAAAGAAATACATCGTGCACCACGTATCTAGCGCCGCCTAGCGGCTTAGTCCATTTGGTTTCAATCTTGTTCCTTGATAGCAGTTTGTACTTGCCTCTTGTTTTTGAATGTTAACCAGATACACCGTATTCTTTTGACAGTTACCTGTCATTCACATTATGACATAGTATTTGATAAGCTAAAAACCGTCCTCTACTTACTACACTATGTGTCTAATTAATGGTGAAAATGTTACATATTTCGTATCTTTCGATACCAGTTTGTATTGTATTTTATAGCCTTTGAAAATGACAATGCTGAAACGAGTGGTCGATTTTGGAAATAATAAAAATTGTGGTCAAGGCATCAAGATCCCGTGATCGCTTCGTCTCATAGCCTTTTCATGCCCAACGTTAAAAAATATATCGGCTCAACCACTTGTTTATAGTGTAAAACACTAAGATTGACGCGTTTCGGAAGTCAAGCTTCCATCATCAGAATAATAAAAAGTAAAAGAACCTGTTAAAACTCGCTAAAATGGAACATGCACCAGGCACAATAAAATTGATAATAAAATTAAAACATCGTGGCTACTTCCCTTATTGCAGCCGTGTCTTCCAAGGTGCATCTCCACATAGTCGTCAAAATATTAAAAAAAAACTCTAAAATGGTGTCGCCTATGGTGCTCAACATCTAACCACATGGCTCTCTCCTCTATCGTCGTAAACCGCCCGTGCGTCTTCGTTGATACCACACACCACGTAGCCAAACACGACACTGAAACGCGAGTGAGCTCACGGACAAGTAAACAAGGAAGTCACAGAGATGTCTGTACAAACAGATAACGTATACATGTTCCAAGGACCTCATGAACTGATGGTATCCTGCCAATTGCTAAAAATGTAGTTGCTAAAAGAAACCAGTGAAATGTTTGAAAAAGTTATTTGTATCGCCAGTTAGCTGTTCATTCAGTGTGTTCTGATTTTCCAGCTGTTCTAGTAGTCCAGCTTTTTGCCTTTGTCCTGTCTATGTAAAATAACAAGATCCTGATCTATTCCCAACATGGGGTGTCCCGTTTCCCAAATATGCGTGGCTACAGCTGACTTTTCGAAATTATTGAGCTGGCAAGCATCACTGTGTTCTTTGTAACGTACTTTAAAGGACCTACCAGTTTGGCCTACATAGCTTGCCTTTCACGTGTTACACTGAATTTTATAGACCCCAGCTCTCTCATATTTATCGCTTTCCTGCTGTAAATTATTTCTTAGTTTAAACCGCAGCGTATTATTTGTCTGAAAAGCGGTATCAACTTTAAAAGGTTTGAAAATGTTAGCCACTTTTTGCGAAATATGACCGAAGTATGGTATTGTGACTCTCGTAATATTATTTGCGGTATTCTTCCTTGCATTCGCGCGCTGTTTCTGTCGTATTAATTTATTGACAACGTTTTGGGGATATCCGTTAGCTCTGGCAAGTTGTTTCACGATGTTCAGCTCAGTCATTCTGTCTTCTTCATTCATAGGGACTCTAAAGACTCTATCTATCAAAGATCTAAAGGCAGAAAGTTTCTGGCTATTAGGATGGCAGGAATTATTTTGTATCAACACATCAGTTGTGGTTGGTTTCCTAAATATTTTAAAAACATGCCTACCATTTTGTTTCCTAATACTTAGGTCGCGAAATTGCAGTTCACCATTTTTCTCTTCATCCACAGTGAATTCAATTTTACCGTTTAACTCGTTAAATTTATTTACTATTTCTGCAACTTCTTTTTCTTGTCCATCAATAAGAAGCAGCGTATCATCTACATAGCGTTTGTAATATACAACTTTATCCATGGGATGTTGCGGGTTAACGAGGAGTCTTTTTTCTAGTGATTTATATAGATGTCAGCTATGGTTTCAGATATACTGGAACCTATAGCCAGTCAATCTTTTTGCATATAAAATTTATTGTTAAAAGAAAAATAATTATATTTCAGAACGAATTCTAACAGTTCGATGAATTCGACTATTTCTTGCTGAGACAGTGTTCTGTACTGTAGCAAATTTTCTTTGATGACCTTAACGGCCTCATTTACCGGCACATTCGCATAAAGGTTTTTAATGTCTAGAGATACTAGGCGGGCCGTGCCAGCGATAGGCTTGTCCTTAATTTCATTTATCAAAGCTGAATTATTAGTGATTGAAAACTTATCCTCGAGCACGAAAGATTCTTTTAAAATTTTATCGAGCATTTTAGTAATTTTGCATAAAGGACTGTTTCTAGAATTCACAATTACTCTAGCAGGACAATTTTTCTTATGTACCTTAAACTGGGATCTAAGTCGTGGAGCTTTCGGATTCATGACAGAGCAGCGTATTTTTTCTTTTTCTGTGAAGAGGAAGCAAGTCCTCTTCAATAGCTTTTTTTAACTCGGCTTGTACCTTTTTTTCTTAAATCCATGCCGATTTCTGTAATATCGTTTTCCGAAAAGAATTACAATGTTTTATTAATGTACTGCTCTTCACTTACAATAACAATAGAATTTGATTTGTCCGCTTTGGTAACGATTGCGTTATTTGAATCAAGCTTTTCGTTAATAGAAGTAACAGTTTTGTAATCTTTATTATGACTGTAAGCTTTATTCGAAATTTTATTTTGTTCAGCTTTAATTGCTTTTGCTAATTTATGCCCCACATGCCCTTTTTCATTTGTATTTAGTTTAGCAAAATCTGCTGCGATTTTTGTTGTCACAACCAAATCTTTTATTACTTTTTTATTTAAAGCCGGTTGTACATTAAATTTTAGCCCCTTACTAAGTAAATGTAGCTTGTCATCGTTGAAAACGATATCAGTTTCGTTAACAACCCTGGGGTAAAACTGGAACCTATCTTCTTGTTGCGTTCTCTCTATTCTACCATTACTGCACTGTTGTCGTAATCTCTCTAATTTAGTATCTTGCCTGCTTTTTATTTTTACGAATTCGTTCTGTAGCCCCTCGTCTATTTCGGCTTTAACATTGTCCCATGTCGCACTGGATACTGTATTCGCCGCTTCTAAGTGGGCCCTAAGTAGCTGTTCGTTAATTACATCTTTTTTCTTATGGAGGAATTTTATTTCCGCTGCCAGCCAAACTTTCTGTGCTTTCTCGATCACTATTCTACGTACATTGGACTTGGAATTACATAATTTCACTTTGATGTAATTGGGGATACATTTATATGCCACGCACGCCTTGTTAAAATTTAAATTAGCTGTTGTTTTTAACCACTTTCGCTTCAGGTTCTTGTACTTATAAATACACCTCAATGCTTCGCCTGGCAACTGAACTTGTAAACAAGTGGTTGAGCTGATATATTTTTTTAACATTGAACATTCACAACCACGACCTCTCATCCAGTATGGATAAATCAAAGTCCTTTTCATAAAGATTGTGATTGTATCTCCAATTATTAAGTGCAAACAACAGAAAAAATGACGTTGGAGTTCAAAAACTGACCCTCGTTTATACTAATGCAAATATTTTTGACGCAAGTCCCGATGCTGCCAGTAAGACAGTAGATAACCTTATCGACATCTCGCAATAGCGGGGCGCCACACCTTGTAGTTGTTGTAACATTGACCGCTAGATGGCAGGAAGCTCTCTGCCCTGAGCGCGAAATGGCAAGCACCGACCGTCGTACTATACGTTCCCTATAACGTAACATGGATTTTTGCACTTCAGAGGAAAAATTGCACTCGTGCGTTTATGTATTTACTAGTTTACGAAAGAACAAAGGAAACAGTGAATGGAGGAAATGCCGGGTTTTGGGAACGTGCGAAATTCCGTGTTTTTTTTTTTTTTGCCTGTAGTGCGTTGTGTACACGTCGTGAAACAGAAGGTAAGGAAAAGATGGAGCATGGCAGTAACAATTTAATTTGATTTATTACTGTGCTTGCACAAAATACTGTGATGAGTGAGTCTTCCCAATGAACTTTCTTTGTTGTTTCCGGAGAAAACATTAGTTATTCATATATCTAGAAATTCAGAGCGACAAAATTGTCTATAATGGAATGTATGCACATCTGTCCCAAGAACAGCGCACAGCGATTAGGATACCGAATTACTGTCTACTGCTGATAGCTCAGAACCTAGCAGAAATAAACCCTTAAAGCATATAATTACTATAAGAATCTAAAGAGAGTTGGCATTATTAATGCTACAAAAATTGTATGGGCGTTATCTCTTGAAACTATAACTTTAGGATATCTACGTTTCTGCACCACGGTGGTTAGTGGCAGGTGGAGTGATCGTGGATAGTCTTGTACATTCTTTTAATTTGAATTGCATGTCCTGTGTAGGTACACGTTATTTTTAACAAAGGGCATAATGGGAACTTACGCTACTCCTGGGTACATAAATTTATCGTGCCGTGGTAATAAAAGGTAATCGCACAGGGCAACAAGTTATAACACCATGTCATCATGGGCTTTAAATGGGAGATTGTCATGGTGCAGCTACATGTTAATTACTAAAATACTACAGAAAAATGAAAATAATTATTTATTTCTAAAAAGGAAAGCACAACCCGGTTTCAACTGAGTTTATGCATCCTTTGTGGACTCACATTTTAATGTATGTACAGTTTTTTTTTCTAAGAATTTCTGTTGGTTCTGTTTAGCTTTGATTATCTTAACTGTGTGGTCAGGTATTATTATTGATTTATAATTTTCCATATCCACCTGAAGATGGGATATATCTGCTGAAACCGGGTAGTTTCCTTCTTAGAAATTAAGAAGTTTTATAACTGTAGCAGATTTTATCATCGATGATGAAATGTAAAAATGTTGACTGTATGTCGCGCACTGTACTTTTACACTCATCGATGAATGTTTACCTAAAGCTATAGAAGATCGGGTGACTTTTAAGCTCGATCCAACATTTAGCTGCAATTTGCTATATATATTCGATGGTTCAGTTCCCAGTAGGGGCAAATGTATGTACAGTACGCAGGTCTAACACACTGAACGGATACAATGAAGAGCAGCGCGTATGGTCGCAGATTCCAAAATTCTTTTCGGGAAAATTGGCGTCTTTCTTTATGTGTATGCTCATTCTGTTCTTTTAGCATCTGCATGACGCTCTCCCGTGCATCTAAGAAAGAGTAACTTGCAGAGCTTGAACAAATCAGCCAACCAGTTGCAAATAAAGGTTCATTTCAACCTTGACCTACGTTTCTACAATTTTAAAATTGTCTTCTTCAGGAGGTGTACTGGACCTTGCAATATCACATGTTGGTTACGTACACTGAATGAAGCCAAACGGCTTCTGAAGGAGATAGTTTTAAAATTGTCGAAACCTAGGTCAAGGGTTCCAATATAATTTTCTTTGCAACTGGTTGTCTGACATTTTTCAAGCTCTCCAAGTCATAGCTTTCTCTAATTTACAGGAAAGCTCCATGGAGATGCTAAAAGAAGCAAACTGGCAAAGACGTCAAGATTTCCACAAAAGTCTACTTGCTTATTTCCAAGAAGTAGTATTAAAAAGGAATCTAGGTACACACTATGCCCCCTACTTTCGCTTTCGTTGAGTTCGCAAATATAAAATTAGGCTGATTACAGAGTTATTTAAGCAATCATGCTTCCCGCGCTTTAGACGCAAATACAATGGGAAAAAACGCTAATATGCGGTACAATGGGAAGTACTCTTCGCCACCTACTTCCCTGTGGGTTGCAGAGTCCGATGTAGACGTAGAATCAAGCTACAGACAGGTACACTGGACGGAGCGATACCTGCGCCTCACTGATTTCTGCCTTCAATCTAGAATATAGATGGCTGTTGCTGCTAATGAGATGCTGCGGTCACGAGAAATTCCGCATGGATGATTTCTACCTTATGTACTAGATGGCTCTGGCAGCGAACGGGAGTCTGCCGTCACGAGATATTGCGCATGAGTGATTTCCACCTTCTGTACCAGATGGCTCTCGCAGCGAACGGGAGGCTGCAGTCACGAGGCATTACGGAGAGCGCATGCGCCACACCTAGTGGAAAACAGAGCACCTGTAGCATATGGTTCACATTAAAATAAGGGGGGAAAACCTATCGATATTATAATGGCTCCAGAAGTAAGAATTAGCTTTCTTATAATCACGAGAGGGCACAGGAAACAAAAACGAAACTCGAGACGTCGTCGTTGCTGCACATGACAGTTGTAGGCATTTGTTTCATTTCTTTGTCTCTAAAATTTCCAGTTTTTGTGTAAGCCAAGTTACTTACTGTGTAAGTGAGAGAAGGAGTTGCAGTAATACCAGCGTTTTCCAATGCAATTACTCATGAAGGTCGATCATAAATCTATATTTTGCAACCAAACATAAATTTTTCAAAAATAAAACTAGCAAGTTTTTAATAACAGTAAATCCATACTTATTATAAAAACGGATGTGTGTGTGTCTGTGTGTGTTTGTTTCTGTGTGTGCGTGTGTGTTTGCGTCCCACATCTCCTCCTAAACCAATGGAAGATTTCAGCCAAACTAGGTACACATAGTCCTTACTGTCAGGTAACAATCACTGTGGGGATAAGAACCACTTACATATTGAAGTTCAGGAGATATGATGTCAAAAAATGAGATGCATAAGAAAATGACACATGACACATGACGTTTAAATATATTACTTCTGTGCTACCAACTCTAAATTTCGCAGACAATATCCACATGTGCGGCTACATGCACGTACAAAATTACATCATAATACCACTCATAGCTCAGGAAATGTATCATAAACACTGCGATACGTAAAAAACCACCGCATCATGCGTGACGTCTTAATACACTTATTCTTTACTGATAAGGCACTCCTAAAACCTAGTCAACTTAAGGAAATCCGTGACGCCTGGCAGCGCTTTTGACAGCTTTCAACTGCGAAGCGTAAATGGCTGTAGGCAAAAACAGTAGCTTTCTATTGAGCTATGAATAGGCGTTGTCATAGAGACGTTTACGAAATCGTGTTGTAGCTCCTGGATATATGACTAGATATATTGTTTAGAATCACGTTCTGAGTTAAATTAATATTACAGAGAATTTGTGTTTTGCATAGTATGTTTGTAATATGGATACTGTAATTATACATTTGTACATAACGTATATTTCTTTGTCCAATAGTTTCATAGTGTCAAAGGAGTTCTCACAAATACAAGGAAATGAAACTTTTTCGATGTTACACTAAAAAACAGTTCATTTTTTTTTGTTTTCGTTTCTAACAGGAAATTGGTAAAATGAATAGCCCGGCAATGCCTGTTTTGTCATCTAGTATGGTAATAACAAATACGTACAGGGATCAGCGAAAACATTACCACCTATTTAACAGCATGTTAAATCAAATTCTGGAAAGCGAAACAGCAACGACTGCTCGTAGTATGGATTCGACGAGTCCTTGATGGGCATTCTGTTAGTAAAAGGCTGAATGGCCTTTCAGACCATGATGCACAAATTTTAACACTAAAAGGCTTTTGTACTCAAACAAATGTTACATATGATTACAAACTATGTAGGAAAGTTAATCCAACAGCAATATAAAGTTTTTTAAACCTTGTCAAGGAAAAAGAGTGGCAGGAAATTTATAGTGCTGATAACAAAGATGGTAAATATAATGCTTTCCTTAGCACATTTCTCATGCTCTTTGAGAGTTGCTTTCCATTAGAACGTTCTAAATGCGTCACTAGCAGTAATAGGCAGCCGGGTGGCTGACTAGTGGGGTCATGTAGAACAAAGCGAGAATTATCTCAAATGGTTCAAATGGCTCTGAGCACTATGGGACTTAACATCTGAGGTCATCAGTCCCCTAGACTTAGAACTACTTAAACCTAACTAACCTAAGGACATCACATACATCCATGCCCGAAGCAGGATTCGAACCTGCGACCGTAGCAGTCGCGCGGTTCCGGACTGAAGCGCCTAGAACCGCTCGGCCACCGTGGCCGGCAGGAATTATCTCAAAATGTTAGTAGTCACAATCAAGCTACAGTATCCCATTAGAAACAGTATTGTTAGGTGCTTAAAAATGTTATTAGGAAGGCAAAGAGGATGTGGTATGCAAATGGAACAGCTAATTCACAGGATAAAATTAAAATCATATGGTCAGTTGTGAAGGAAGCAGTAATCCACGCGCTTTCAAATCGAAACTGAAGAATTTCCTCATGGGTCACTCCTTCTATTCTGTCGAGCAGTTCCTTGAAAAATTGCCGGCCGGAGTGGCCGAGCGATTATAGGCGCTACAGTCTGGAACCGCGAGACCGCTAAGGTCGCAGGTTCGAATCCTGCCTCAGGCATGGATGTGTGTGATGTCCTTAGGTTAGTTCGGTTGAAGTAGTTCTAAGTTCTAGGAGACTGATGACCTCAGCAGTTAAGTCCCATAGTGCTCAGAGCCATTTGAACCATTTGAACCTTGAGAAATTAAGCTGATTCTTGTTGTATTGTTGATTGCGTTTACTTAAACTTATGGATTGATTTTTTTTGGGTTCATAAATATATTATTTTTATTTGTTATTACTTTTATGTTGTAATTACATGTACTGACATGTACCATGACCTTGGAGATTTGCTCCTCAATTTGGTCCTACGGAACTTGACGTGTAAATAAATAAAATAAATAAATTCATTTGTGTCTGAAGGTATGGGTACCAGATATCTATGCACAGGTCACGAAATTCTCGTAAATTACATACTGGTCGTTTGTGGGCTAACAATAGGCGCTCGATAGTGCCATAAATGTATTCCAACACGTTCGTATCAGACGAATTTTGTGGTCAAGACATCAAAGTGAGTTCACTATCATAATCCTCAAACCACTGTGGCGTGAGTGTGGCCTTATGACGTGGACAGTGTTATCCTGTTGGAAGATGCCATCGCCATCAGAGTAGACATCAAGCATTAAGGGATACAGGTGGCCCGCAATAATGTTCACACAGACTGCAGCTATCACGGTGGCTTCGACTACTACCGCAGGTCACATGGAAGCCCAGATAAAAGTCACCCCATTGACTGGCGTCCGAGGCACAGTGCATGTTTCGAGGAACCATTCGCCTGGATGACGGCGTATGTGCACCAAACACGAATATAGTGGTGTAACAAGAAACAAGGCGATACTTTTCCTTTGATCCACGGTCAGATTTCGGTGATCCTCTGCCTACAGCGATCGTAATTGAAGATACCGTTTGATCATGTAGGGGGCACCTGCCGTGGAGCCACATGCTAAACAATGTGTGCTGAACTGTGTGCTCCGAAACACTTGTATCTCAACCGGCAATGTACTTTGCAGTCACATCTGCCACAGATTGCTGCCAGTCTTGTTTTACAGGACGGGCAAGCGCCCGACCCCCATGTCCTGTGATGAGACGTCAACGTGCATCACCTTATCACCTACTAGCGGTCACCATCGTTTAACCACATTCCACAGATGCTCACGACAGCAGCACCCAAATAGACAATTAGGTCCGCCGTTACCTAGATGCTCGTTCCCAAGTGTCGGCCAGTCACGATCTGCTCTTTGTCAAGTCGCTTAAATCAGTGCACTTTCCAATTTGTGGCCCTTATCGTCGCTAGAAGGATTCCCCATTCATCGCTACTCAGCTTATATACTTTCCTTACCACGTCACGTGCCCGCAATGCCACCAACGGAATTTAGTCTCGCGATGTAAAGCGCTCAGAATGATTTGGCGCATCAGTATAAACTTACCAGGTGGGATTGACGGAGGACATCGAAAGGGTGCAAAAAAGGGCAGCTCGTTTTGTATTGTCACGTAATAGGGGAGAGAGTGTGGCAGATATGATACGCGAGTTGGGATGGAAGTCATTAAAGCAAAGACGTTTATCGTCGCGGCGAGATCTATTTACGAAATTTCAGTCACCAACTTCCTCTTCCGAATGCGAAAATATTTTGTTGAGCCCAACCTACATAGGTAGGAATGATCATCAAAATAAAATAAGAGAAATCAGAGCTCGAACAGAAAGGTTTAGGTATTCGTTTTTCCCGCGCGCTGTTCGGGAGTGGAATGGCAGGGAGATAGTATGATTGTGGTTCGATGAACCCTCTGCCAAGCACTTAAATGTGAATTGCAGAGTAGTCATGTAGATGTAGATGTAGATGTAGATTCTGTATGTTAGTATGTGGGATAGAATTCCATACCTGTAGCACTTGGTCGGTCAATATGTGGACGGTTAAAACTGGTTGTGGATGACGCTGGAGTAGTCGTTCGAGCCGGCCGCGGTGGTCTCGCGGTTCTAGGCGCGCAGTCCGGAACCGCGCGACTGCTACGGTCGCAGGTTCGAATCCTGCCTCGGGCATGGATGTGTGTGATGTCCTTAGGTTAGTTAGGTTTCAGTAGTTCTAAGTTCTAGGGGACTGATGACCACAACTGTTAAGTCCCATAGTGCTCAGAGCCATTTGAACCAGTAGTCGTTCGAATAGGTCGAATCACCAGATTGACGTACAGATTTGCAGTCAGTATGCGTGGGGTAACCACGAGAGTGCTCCTGCTGTCATAAGAAATCGCACTGCAGTCCATAAACTCCAGGTGTAGGTCCCGTGTGTCTGGCATGCAGACAGGTTAGTTGCAGGCTCTTAACTGGCCCCCTTGTGATCAACACACGGCCTTCGCTGGAATCGAGGCAGAACCAGCTATCATCAGAAAACCCTATACTTCACTGCCCTCCAGTGAGCTCTCGCTTAACACCACTGAAGTCGCAAACGGCAGTGATTTGGAGTCAACGGCGTCTGGCTCGGAGCTGTCCTTGATGTCACCGATTAGTAACAATTTGTCGTGTCACTGTGGTGTCAACTACTGCTAAAACTGCTGCTGCAAATGCAGTACGATGCACCAGAGCCATAAACCGAATATTATGGTTTTCTCCCTCTGTAATGGCTTACCACGTGGCCGTCCGTAGCTCGGTCTTCTTGCGACTGTGTACATTCCCGTGACCGCCGCTGCGAGCAGTCATGTAAATCCTGTCACGTCTGTCTGCAATATCGCGGAAGGTACATCCAGCTTCTAGTAGCCTTATTATGCGACTGGGGCGAAAATTGAATAGACATAGTTTTTCAGCTGTAGAAATACTCCTACCAACTTTCTTTTATGTCGCACCACTCCTTCTTGGTTTTGCGACTTTTTCCGTCAGTGTATATTCAGTTATTCGAAAGAGATAATCGATAATTCCTCTCACGTTTTCGTTCTTACTTTTTGCGGCGTACATGTAAAGGAAACTGGAGGTATACTACGAATATCTCACGTCGCATTTGCTGTTTGCCGGAATCAAACGTTGCAGCAGATAGAAATAAATTCCAAACGGGATTTAGCCTACATGTTTTCTCATTTCACTAGTGGATTAATGTCCAGAGGCTTTACGCTACTCGGTAAAACCACCAACGAGACATTACTAGACGTTTAGTAAATGCAGCGACATATTCTACTTTAACAGGCGTATAATAGCAGTTGTATGTAACTGCGGATGCGATAAACAGCAACAGACGTGGGACATTAGACGTGCAAGTGTGGATGAGAACGGTATTCGTGTGGGCCATACAGCTCTTCAAAAGAAAGGGCGTATTGCAAAGAGAAACGAAAATAAACTCATTAAAATGCAAATAAATCCCCATCAGGGGCAGCTAAAGTAACGTTTTCCATTAGGTTTGTGCTCTACTGTGCCTCACAGAAGCATTAGCGTCTGTAGCAGGATACGATGCTCAAAGGCCCAGGAAACATGTCGAAACTCCTGTCCTGGTGATAATCGAAGGCATACTGAACACCTGTTTCATTGCCACTACGCCTATTTCGCCTTTAGTCCCTTATAAAGTACTAGCGTAGCTCCTTGCGCCGCCTGGTTATGTATTTATTCCAATCTTCTGTTAGTCCACCTAATCCTTCCCCTGTCCCTGTCTATTTCCTCCTTCACCTCCTCTCTGTCCATCCCCTCCACTCCCTCTCTCTGTCCATCTCCTCCTCCCCTTCTATCTGTCAATATGCTCCTCCCCTTCTGTCCATCTGCTCCTCATCCCTCTGTCCATATCTCCTCCTTCCCGCAATACTATCTCTTCTTCCTCTCCTCTCTTTGTGGATCCCCTCATCTCTCCTCTCTCTGTCTATCTCTCACTCTCCCCTCGACCCGTCCATCTGTTCTTCAGGTCTCTCACTGTTCATCTGCTCCTCTTCCTTTTCTCTGTCCGCTCTCTGTGTCCATTTCCTCCTCTCCCCACTTTATCTCAGTTTACTCCTCCCCCTCTCTCTGTAATCTTCTTCTCCCCCCTATTTGTGCCCATCTCCTCCTTTCGCCTCGCTATCTGTCCCTCTCATCCTCTCCCTTCTCTCTCCACGTTATCACGACCTCCACAATAGGAGGCTGGTGGTTCTTACTCCCACAGTATTTCTTTCCAGATTGAAACAAGTCTGTGTACCAAATTTGGTTGAAATCGTTTCATTTTCACGCAACTCAATGTTTAGTACGACGTGTCTCCGGAACTATATGCTGTAAAGTGATATAATTTTGCAGGTACATCTAGTGTATATGTGGCTACTGTCTGCGAAATGTGTTGTGAATAGAATTAGTAGCAAAAAAGAAATAAACTGAAACGCCATGCATGATGCGGCCGTTTGTCTGTATTTGACGCCATATAACCTGATCTATGTGCCTTACAATGATATAATTTTTCTTGTACATTCAGCAGTATATGGGAATACTGTCTGCAAAATGTGCCGAGCATATAGTGAGTAATAAATAAGTAATAAATTAAAGCGTCACTCTTAATGCGGTAGAGTTACCGCAGAACAGCGAAAATGTAGTAAGCGATATACTTTTTCCTTTCATCACTTTGTGGGGGGTCTTCAGCGTTGAAGAGTTTCAGGACTCCGCTTGATGCGTCAGGGATGTACTATAGAAAGGACGCAGCTACTCGAGTAGAAGAGAACTTGAGGAGTTCATATGAGGTTTTTAGGCTAAGCGGTAGTTCGAGGTTCTCTGACGTACGTCTGCAAGTCAATAAGCAGATCGCGTGCAAAGTAAGGACACTTCTACAGTCGAAATTTTAACAGCAAGTTGTCGAAGTAGTGGTAACAATGAGCCTGAATTTACTGCATTTCAGAAAAATCGTCACGCTCAAATTATTCTCGGAATCGATAGCTGACTGAAACCTGAAGTAAAAAGCTCTGAAATATTTAGCGAGGATTGATACTTTTATCGAAAAGACAGAACAGACGCTGTAAGTCGGAGAGTGTTAATTGCGGTCGATAAAAAATATTATGCCATCGAGATCGAAATAGAGTCTAACTGTGAGGTCATCTGGACGCGAGTAACAGGCTTAGGTGAACTGAAGTTAGTTATCGGATCTTTTCACGGGCCAGCCGATTTCGCCGTGACAGTTTTAGAATCGTTCAAAGAAAGCCTACGCTCAGTAGCGTGGAAATACCCTTAGCATGCAACATTAGTTGGAGGCGACATGAACGTACCGAGTATACACTCCTGGAAATGGAAAAAAGAACACATTGACACCGGTGTGTCAGACCCACCATACTTGCTCCGGACACTGCGAGAGGGCTGTACAAGCAATGATCACACGCACGGCACAGCGGACACACCAGGAACCGCGGTGTTGGCCGTCGAATGGCGCTAGCTGCGCAGCATTTGTGCACCGCCGCCGTCAGTGTCAGCCAGTTTGCCGTGGCATACGGAGCTCCATCGCAGTCTTTAACACTGGTAGCATGCCGCGACAGCGTGGACGTGAACCGTATGTGCAGTTGACGGACTTTGAGCGAGGGCGTATAGTGGGCATGCGGGAGGCCGGGTGGACGTACCGCCGAATTGCTCAACACGTGGGGCGTGAGGTCTCCACAGTACATCGATGTTGTCGCCAGTGGTCGGCGGAAGGTGCACGTGCCCGTCGACCTGGGACCGGACCGCAGCGACGCACGGATGCACGCCAAGACCGTAGGATCCTACGCAGTGCCGTAGGGGACCGCACCGCCACTTCCCAGCAAATTAGGGACACTGTTGCTCCTGGGGTATCGGCGAGGACCATTCGCAACCGTCTCCATGAAGCTGGGCTACGGTCCCGCACACCGTTAGGCCGTCTTCCGCTCACGCCCCAACATCGTGCAGCCCGCCTCCAGTGGTGTCGCGACAGGCGTGAATGGAGGGACGAATGGAAACGTGTCGTCTTCAGCGATGAGAGTCGCTTCTGCCTTGGTGCCAATGATGGTCGTATGCGTGTTTGGCGCCGTGCAGGTGAGCGCCACAATCAGGACTGCACACGACCGAGGCACACAGGGCCAACACCCGGCATCATGGTGTCGGGAGCGATCTCCTACACTGGCCGTACACCACTGGTGATCGTCGAGGGGACACTGAATAGTGCACGGTACATCCAAACCGTCATCGAACCCATCGTTCTACCATTCCTAGACCGGCAAGGGAACTTGCTGTTCCAACAGGACAATGCACGTCCGCATGTATCCCGTGCCACCCAACGTGCTCTAGAAGGTGTAAGTCAACTACCCTGGCCAGCAAGATCTCCGGATCTGTCCCCCATTGAGCATGTTTGGGACTGGATGAAGCGTCGTCTCACGCGGTCTGCACGTCCAGCACGAACGCTGGTCCAACTGAGGCGCCAGGTGGAAATGGCATGGCAAGCCGTTCCACAGGACTACATCCAGCATCTCTACGATCGTCTCCATGGGAGAATAGCAGCCTGCATTGCTGCGAAAGGTGGATATACACTGTACTAGTGCCGTCATTGTGCATGCTCTGTTGCCTGTGTCTATGTGCCTGTGGTTCTGTCAGTGTGATCATGTGATGTATCTGACCCCAGGAATGTGTCAATAAAGTTTCCCCTTCCTGGGACAATGAATTCACGGTGTTCTTATTTCAATTTCCAGGAGTGTAGACTGGGACGTCTATGGACTCGCTGCAGGCGGTACAGACAAACGGTCTTGTGAAGTAGTTTTGAACACGTCTTCCGAAAACTGTTTTGAGTAGATAGTTCGACAGACCACACACACTGGAAATATTTTAGATCTTCTAGCTACAAATACGACTGATGTTATCAACCGTGTCGGTATAGAGACAGGGATTGGTCATCATGGTGAAATCATAGCGACGGCCGTTGATGACGATAATAAAGTCATCAAGATGGTAAGGGGAGTATTTTCGCTGGAAAGAGCAGGTAAGCAGTTGTTGGCATCCCTCTTAGACAATGAACTGACTTAATTCAGTTTCAGTATGATCGACGCAAAGGAATTGTGGACCAAGTTTGAACTGATTGTAAATCATACTTCATGAGAAGGATGTGCCAGTTATGTGGATTAAGAATGGGAAAGGCCCTTCGTGTTTTAATAACAAAATTCGAAAAATGCCGAGAAAGCAGAGACTTCTGAACTCTCGGTTCAAAAAAGAACGCGAAAATAACGACAGGCAAAACATAATAGAAATTCGAGCGTCTGTAAAAAGATCGATGCGCGAACTTCCACCGTCACACCTTCTTGCCAAGAAGCCGTGAAAATTCTAGTCCTACATAGAATCGCTAATCGGTTCGAAGGCTTCTATCCGGTCACTCACTGACTTATCAGGTGAGGCAACAGAAGACTGCAAAATGAAAGCTCACGTTTTAATTTTCACGTTTAAGAAATTATTCACGCAGAAGGATTGTACAAACATATCATCGTTTGACTGTTGCATAGACTCCCGTATGGAGGACGTATTAATAGGCAATCTGGCGCAGAGAAGCAGCTGAGAGAGTTCATAGCAAGCATGTCACCAGATCCGAATGGATCCCAGTTCGGTTTTACAGAGGCCTCTTACTGAGGCTGCATTTATCGCGAGTCTTTCGTCCAGCGAGAAGTCGCAAGCCACTGGAAAAAAGCGCGAGTGACTTCCGTACATAAGACAGTAAAAGAACGGACACGCAAAATTACGCACCAACATCCTCAACATCGGTTTGCTGCAGAATTCTTGAACATATGCTGAGTTGGACAATAAATTTTCTTGTGGCAGAAGAGCTTCTGCAAGAAATCAGCATTGATTTACGAAGTAACACTCGTGCGAGCCTCAGCTTACCCTTTGTTTCCATGAAATCGTGCAAACTATGGATGAAAGGCATCAGGCATGTACCATATTCCTACATTTCCGAAAAGCGTTTGACGTGGTGCCCTACCGCAGGCTGTAAATGAAGGGCCCCCTAAGTAACAGCAGTACGTTTGCCTCGACTTAGAGTGTTCATCAGAGACTAGGAGTGTTCAAATAACTTACGGGTTTGCTGCTGGGTGACGTCGTCGACCACCGCCGATATTTCGACAGGAGCACACCCTGCCATTCTCAAGGCACAACTGCAAGGAGGAAGCAAACCCATAAGTTATTTGAACATTCAATTCGCCGGGAAAAGTTGAGGTCTCACAGAGACTAGGAGTGTTCCTGGAAAGTGTGATAGGACGCTCTTATACTCTGTATACATAAATGATCTGACGGAAAGGGTGAGCATCACTCTGCGGCAGTTTGCTGGTGATGTTGTGGTGTTCACGAAGGTGTCGTCATTGCGTGAGTTTAGGAGGATATAAGATGACTTAGACAAAATTTGTAGTTGCTTAATGAATAGCAGCATGCTCTAAATGTAGGGAAACGTAAGTTAATGCAGATGAATAGGAAACACAATCCTGAAATGTTTGAATACAGCATTACTATTATGCTGCTTGACACAGTCACGTAGATTAAATATATAGTCATAACGTTGCAAAGTGATATAAAATGGAACGTAGTAGCGAAGGCAAATGGTCGACTTCAGTTTATTGGAAGAATTTTAGGAAACTATAGCTCATCGATAGAAGAGACGACGTGTGCAACCAGTTCTTGACTACTGCTCGAGTGTTTGAGATCCCCACCAAATCGGATTCAGGAATACATCAAAGTAATTCCGATGCGTACTGCTAGATTTGTTACCGGCGGTTTCGATCATCATGCGAGTATTACGAAGATGCTTCGTGAACTCAAATGGGACTCGATGGAGGGAAACGACGTTATTTTCGTGAAACACTATCGGCGAAGTTCAGACAATCGGCATTTGAAGCTGACTGCACAACGCTTCTACTGCCGCCAACGTATACCTCGAGTAAGGAACACGAACACAAGATAAGAAATATCAGAGCTCGTACGGAGGCATGCCGACAGTCACTTTTCTCTAGCTCCACTTGCGAGTTGAACAGGAAAGCAAATGACTATTGATGGTGCAAAGTACTTCCTATATGCGCCATACAGTTGTTTGCCGATTAAACACTGAAGCGCCAAAGAAACTGGTATAGGAATAATGCGTAATCAAATACAGAGATATGTGAACAGGCAGAATACGGCGCTGCGTTCAGCAACGCCTATATAAGACAACAAGTGTCTGGCGCAGTTGTTAGATCGGTTATTGCTGCTACAAGGGCAGGTTATCAAGATTTAAGTGAGTTTGAACGTGGTGTTATAGTCGGCGCACGAGCGATGGGACACGGCATCTCCGAGGTAGCCATGAAGTGGGAATTTTCCCGTACGACCATTTCACAAATGTATCGTGAATATCAGAAATCCGGTAAAACATAAAATCTCCGACATCGCTGCGACCGGAAAAAGATCCTGCAAGAACGGGACCAATGACGACTGAAGAGAATCGTTCCACGAGACGGAAGTGTAACCCTTCCGCATATTGCTGCAGATTTAAATGCTGGGCCATCAAGAAGTTTCAGCGTGCGAACCACTTGTGTACTCTTGATGATTGTACGACACAAAGCTTTACGCCTCGCCTGGACACGTCAACACCGACATTGGACAGTTGATGACTGGATACATGTTGCCTGGTCGGAGGAATCTCGTTTGAAATTGTATCGAGCGGATGGATTTGTACGGGTATGGAGACAACCTCTTGAATCCATGGACCCTTCATGTCAGCAGGGGACTGTTCAAACTGGTGGAAGCTCTGTAATGATGTGGGGCGTGTGCAGTTGGAGTGCTATAGGACCCCTGACAGTCTAGATACGATTCTCACAGGTGACACATACGTAAGCATCCTGTCTGATCACCTGCATCCATTCATGCCCATTGTGCATTCCGGCGGACATGGGCAATTCCAGCAGGACAATGCGACATCCCACACGCCCAGAATTGCTACAGAGTGCCTCCAGGAACATTATTCTGAGTTTAAACACTTCCGCTGGCCAGCAAACTCTCCAGACATGAACACAGTTGAGCATATCTTGGATGCTTTGCAACGTGCTGTTCAGAAGAGATCTCCACCCCCTCGCACTCTTACGGATTTAAGGACAGCCCTGCAGGATTCATGGTGTCAATTCCCTCCAGCACTACTTTAGACATTAGTCGAGTCCATGCCCCGTCGTGTTGCGGCACTTTTGCGTGCTCGCGGGGGCCCTACACGATATTAGGCAGGTGTACTAGTTTCTTTGGCTCTTCAGTGTATATGTAGACATACATAGATAAATCAACCACCAGAATGCATTAGTGCTGTTCGTTTTTAATGTTGTTACCAGGCCTGGTACAGTATGTAAGGGGCATGAATTCGTCAGATATTGAGTGACCACTGTGAAGGACATAGAAATGTCGCGTACTTGGGTTAGACAGCCTTATGATAACCGGAAAGAATTTGAAAGAGGCTTTAGTCTAGGTTTCCATTTCATCGTGTGGTCGAATCGTGCAACATCCAAATTTGAGGGGCATTCGGATGTGGTGGTGGCTCGATGTTGGACTGCATAGGAATGTAAGGACATGCATACACGTCGTCAAGGTTCTGGCTGACCGTGTCTGACCACAACAAGGGAGGATCGCCGTCTCAACCCGTGAAGATTCATTTCGTTTCCTGCTCCCTCTCTGGGTGCTTCAATTTTTTATCAGGTACAGCATATTTCAATCGGAGTAAGGGGTTGCTGCTATCGACCTCTTGTTACAGCCATTTTTCTTCCTATAGCACTTTGTTACCGTTGATAAATGAGACTAAATATAGAACCATACGATTTCTGGTCTTCCAGTACGAATGTTTTCCTTCGAGTTTAATGTCGCCTGTTTACTCAGTTCTCCGATTGCGGCATATAATTCCTCGACGAGCCTCTGGAGTGGCTCCTCCAACCTAGGAAAACCAGCAAATATATGCAGGTTGTATCCAACCAGTCTAGTGCTTAAAAGGCAAAGGGAGTGAGCAAACGCTGGTGTGCTTCGCTGATATGGAACGGCGCAGTATCAGCATGTGAATCACAAAGCGTCAATGTACCGGTCTCCACTAAAACAGTTTGTAATTTCATAGGATTTCGGCTCGTGCAGGATGCTATCGGTCTCCACTAAAACAATTTGTAATTGCATTGGATTTCGGCTCATGCAGGATACTCTGTTAAAGTATGTTTTAATAAGCTGATTAAATGGACTATACACAATTACCAAAGGGTACTGGACCACGCAGTACGAAAGCACCACGGTATGATGCCGTTCTCAGTTACTGATTCCTGCTCTGCTCGATCGCCTGACGTGTCGCATATCGAACATTTCTCGGATGTGTTTGATCGACAACGTTCGAGCCACCGTCATCCAAAAACCACAGTTCATGTATTGTGGAATCGCGTGCAAACCATGTGGATTGAGATGTGTCAGAACTCTATAGAGGCTTTCTTAGATTCCAAGAGATAACATACTGATTCTTTATAGCAGGTAGGTGTTTCCCCATAAATTGGTGTTCCCCATAAATACTGAGGTTAGAAATCACGTTCGACTGTGTAATGCCAATCGTTTAAGTGTAGTTATATACCTAATCTGAGCTATAAAATTCATTATAGTTGTATGTAGAACAAGTTGTAAAGCAAAAATGTTTTCAGTTTCTTCTTACTAATACTTTTACTACTGATGGAAACCTTCAGTTCACTTGGCGGATTTTCCATCGCATGTATATTTGCCTAGTTTGCGTCTTCTAATGTGACAGTCAGGTGAAGCCGTGAATAATGGAGCCAATTTTTATTTTTTCAGTCACAGAGTATTATACAAAGTTCCTCTCACAAATTTCTATCAGATGTGGAGACTACCGGAAAAATATTGGTATATACACGGAAATGAACCGAGCTTTAGAATCAAACAAGTGAAATAATATGTTCAGCTCTCGAGCGTCTGTTGGAAGGAAGAGCGTCTGTAATTTACCGTGACCCTGATAATTACTACATATGTAACCACATAAATAACGTAGTAACAATTATCTTTGCCAGAGTACAAAAGAAATGCATTTTGCGAAGCACTGCATGCATTCGACGTTTATTCGTCCATTGATGGTTCTCATAAAGCTGCTCTTCTATAATGCGGTTAATACGTCCTGCAAGGCTGTAAGGACGATTACAAAGGACTATATTTATGAACGCTACTTTTGTTTTCAAATTGTGACTGGTATTTCGTCCTTCGACTACCCGTTTGTGAGGAACTTACTTGACTGATCGTACGAGTATATGCGTTGTGGTCATACTGGCTAATCAGTGTCCTACGGCAAAGTGGCAATCGACTACGTATTTGCGTCTAAGCAGCCTTCGTCTCTGAAAGGGTGCTCAGCTGTAAATTAACTTCGTTCGTAAAAATAATGTTGGTAGGTAATACTCACTTCCGTGAAACGCTTCATTTATTTTATGACGTGATGTACAAGAGGTATCAGGAAGCGGTAGCTTTCCAAGTAAGAATTCCGTGGCGGTGATTTGAACGCCTTCGCCTATAATCATCATCAATTATTTCCCCGAATTGGCAGGTCAAGGAGGAGCTGAAGCGAGCAGTCTCAATACTTTCTCCACGAATTACTGATCCTTGTTTTCAAGCCGAAAACGTCCGGCAAACACTTCTAAACAGCATCTTCAAGGGATTATTGCTGAAGACTGCCGCTGACGTTAATTAATTTCCCGGAAATCAGGTGTAATATTATTAAGCCTCCCGTCATTTATAAGCTACCTCTTCCGTCCTACGCACTTCTCCTTCATGAAATCGCAGACAGTTTTCCGTGACTTATGAGGGCCAGCCGTGTGCTTAAATATGACTAAATATAAAAGCCAGACAAGTAAGTGCGAACAGCAGTTAACATATTGAATGGAAGGAGAAATCACGCATACGCAGTCAGGGACGAATCCACTTTCAGCGTGCTCAGAGTCCTGTTGCCATGTTAATAGGTTATAAACTATAAACAAACAATGGTAGCGTGAATCATTTTGTTAGTAGTGATCGGGGGGGGCTGTTTTTTACAACCGATTTTTCGCCGCCGTAGCCTCCACCTGCTGCTGCCAGGGCCAGGGTCGCAGCCGGCGCGAGGAGGTGGCTCGGTGGCCGATATGTGTGTGTGTGTGTGTGTGTGTGTGTGTGTGTGTGTGCGTGTTGTGTGTGTGTGCGTGTGTTGTGTGCAGTACTGTTAGTGGTAACTGCCTACCTCTTCGCGACGTCTACTACCCTGGCCCTGGCAGCAGCAGCACACTGATTTAATTAGGTTAAAATGGTTTTTAATTAATGGACATCATCACACCTTTTCACTTAAACGGAATTCAAACAGTCGCAAAAATTTGGCACGTATCCTTTCTTCTTCGCGTAGCCCAAAGAGAACTTTTATGCTTGCTCAGCTTTGTAATCCCAACGAAGCTTTATTAGTTACATGTTGTCGATTGCAACTGGAACATGTTAATGCACAATAGTCTATTTATAAGTTTTAAATGGCGAAAGGAAGAATTAGTCTTTCAGCACATAATTAATTGAATATGTATATTGCTTATTTTAACTTTGGCGTATCCACTGAAATGTCTTCGCATACACCTGTGTGGTTGGGGCTACTCTTCTCGGGTACGTGCACCGTAGTTCGTATTTATTGCTTTGCTGCACCTGATTAAGGTACTACAGACTTGTTTCAGTCAGAAGAATAACCGGATAACACAATTAGCTAATTTAATAAACAGTGGTTTCAGTTGAATGAACGATTGAATGCATGCTTCATCTGACGGAAAAACTAAATACTCATTTCACTTGAAAAAACAAGAATGAATAATCCATTCAGTACGCAAAATACCATCGGATTGTGTCAACTGTTTTCATTCGGTTGGTCCCAGACACTGGTTTTACGTGAAAGAAGTGAATGAATAATAATCCAACCGATACGTGAAGCTACAACCGAATGAGACCATTGTTTTCCAACAATCGACTGAATCGATTGTTTTCACTCAGTTGTTTCAATCACTAGTGAACAATCTTAGCACGCCACATACCTCCATCTCCTACTCCGCGGCGAGCGTCTGCACCAACGCAGCTTTGCCTGTGCGGTGGCCAAACTCCGATCTCGATAACTTTACTGATCCCATTTCACATGGAAATTAATCGACACTTCACCGTAAGTTCCTGACATACTGCAGTTGTGTCCGCATGTTAGATCTTCTTTTTTTATTTTTTATTTTTTAAGGGGGGTAGGACGTCAAACGGCCGACTTCGAGAAGGAGAGGCACCACAGGACATTTTAATTTGCACTGTCTGTACTTTTACAAATAAATTCATAAAACTTTGTCAGCATGACCAGGAAGGATTCAGGATTCACACTTATAGCAGTGGAAGTTCAAAAACACGAAAAAATAATAGTTTTTAAATGTGAAATTTCATGATTTTTTTCACTTACTGTTGGCTGCATTTGTTGCTATAGGTACACTTTTCTTCATAAGTAAGAGAGATGCTTCGATGAATTTTGCACAGCTTACAAACCATACTTACAGGTGTATGAAACTCTAGATTTTATTTAATCTATGGAAAAATGAATGGGCTGTTACATTTTAAACTTCGTGTTTAGAGAAATTTATAGTTAATAGTTTATAGTTAATTATCTCAATTTTTACCACAGTTTTTAACAGATTTAGGAAATTCTAGAGTTTCATACACCTGTAAGTATGGTTTGTATGCTGTGCAAACTTCTTAGAAGAATCTCTCTTACTTATGAAGAAAAGTGTACCCACAGCAACAAATGCAGCCAATACCAAGTGAAAAAATGATGAAATTTCACATGTAAAAAAAAATTGTTTTGTTATGTTCTTCAACTTCCTCTGCTATGAGTGTGAATCCTGAATCCTTCCTGGTCATGTTGACAAAGTTTTATGAATTTATTTGTCAAAGTATAGACAGTGCAAATTAAAATGTCCTGTGGTGCCTCTCCTGTTCCAAGTCGGCCAGTTTCACGTCCTACCCCCCTTAAAGAGACATTGCTACTACCAACCGAGCTATCAAGAATCGCATCACTGTGTTAATCATACCTTCAATTAACCAGCCAGCATGTTTCTTCATACTTCACTGTCTTCTCAGATACCTGCATGGAGTTAAATCCGAAATTTGCTACATAAGAGCCAGTTTTCAACTGCTAATCTACATTTGGACAGATCAACCATTTATAATCTTGTAACGCCGTTTAAATTCAACGATTTTTGTAACTCATCATAAAGATCCTCAATTGCTCTTCAGCATTGATGTAAAATATGCAAGTACTTTTTTCTCTTAATTTTAAAAAATTATTTTTACTCAGTTCAAGAGTCAATGGCTAACAGTTATTTAATTTTTAATTTACTTGAAAATACTAAAACCTGTTTCTATAAATATACCTGTCTCTAAAGTGAAAGGCTTATTGTGTGAGTATCTCTGTTTGATTTCCTATCTTTCTTGGTATGTGTGAATAATGACATCCCATTTATAGTACCTCAGTTTCATTTTTTCGCGTCGTGCTTATCAAGTTCATTTTATTAAGATATAACAGTTGTCCTTTGCGACCGGTAACAATGCAGCGACCTATTTTTTGACACATTGGTCACTCAGTTATCTTACTCTCTACGGAGACGGAGACAATCCCATAGAACAGGTGTGCTGGTCGATCGCCATGGCTTTATGAGTCGATCTTTCAAAACGTTCGTCCGAGGTAAGCTGCTTTGTAAAAAAGCAGCTTGTAGATAATGAGTGTTTCGAATGGTATTTGTAGGCGGTAAATCTTCTTCGTCTGTTTCATCTCCATCTGCATTTCACCGCTTTAACTTTCGCACCAAGCAACAATCGCCGGCCGGTGGCCGAGCGGTTCTAGGCGCTTCAGTCCGGAACCACGCTACTGCTACGGTTGCAGGTTCGAATCCTGCCTCGGGTATGGATGTGTGTGATGTCCTTAGGTTAGTTAGGTTTAAGTAGTTCTAACTTCTAGGGGGCTGATGACCTCAGATGTTATGTCCATTAGTGCTCAGAGCCATTTGAACCATATTTGAGCAACAATCTTTTTTCCTTCAGAGTGCAAATTCATCGCAGGCAGGAGCGGCTGTGTGCATTTCCTGGCGCACTTGACAGAAGCGACACGAGGCAGTTCTGTCGCACCCCGCTACACTTGCTAGTTCCTAATCAGATTTCGGCCGCTTCCGCACTGTGTCAACCGTCAGCTGCCAGCGACTCTTGCCTGTGTAGCGTCGCTTGCCACTGAACGCCGCAGCCATTCGCTGTGCCATATGCAGCGACGGCAAACCTCGTTCTGTTTGATCAGGTCTTTTATAGTTCACACTTAGCAACGTGTTTGTGAAAAATGAGTGCAACTAAACACAGGAAAACACCACTTCCATGGTGAGTGGGAAGAACGGTATTTTGTTATACAGCAGAGTCCCGCTAATCCGAACCCCGGTAATCCGAATGTTCAGTTAATCATAACATGAAAAATGTTAGTCTAAGTACGGAAAACTGTGCGGTAAACTGCTGTACATACACACTATTTTATTTCCACAGTACAGTAAAGGCCGGCAGGTGTGGCCGAGCGGTTCTATTCGCTTCAGTCTGGAACCGCGCGACTCCTACGGTCGCAGGTTTGAATCCTGCCTCGGGCATGGATGTGTGTGATGTCCTTAGGTTAGTTAGGTTTAAGTAGTTCTAAGTTCTAGGGGACTGATGACCACAGATGTTAAGTCCCATAGTGCTCAGAGCCATTTGAACCATTTTTTTTGACCACCTACACCTTCAACCCCTCTCTGCTCATCTCCTCCACCCCGTCTCTCTGTCCAATTCCTCCACATCTTCCACTCTCTCCCCCTCTCCTCCTCTCCCCTCTCCCTATTCATCTCCTCTGCTTTCCTTTCTCTGTCCATCTCGTCCTCTCCCATTCTTTGCCCATCTCCTTCTCTTCCCTTTCTCTGTACATTTCCTGCTGCCCTTCTGTCTGTCTATCTCCTCTCTTTGGCTGTATCATCCTCCCGTTGAGGCTGTCCATCTCCTCTTCTTTCCTTTCTCTGTCTATCTCCCCCTCTGCCTCCTCTCTGTCCATCTGTCCATTTCCTTCTGCCCTCACTCTGTCTGTCCTTTCCTCCCTACATTCTGTGCACATCTCGCCCTTCTCCCTCGCTGTATGTCCATTTACTCCTCCCCCTTCTTTCTCCACGTAATCACTGTCACCCCAATAGGAGGCTCGAATAGGAGGTTGGTGGTTTTTATCCCCACAGCATTTCTTTCCAGACTGTAAATAATATGTGTACCAACTTTGGTTGAAGGTGGTCCATTGGTTTAGGAGGTAACGTGGAACATATGGACATACTTACATGTATACTCACATCCATTTTTATGATATGTATGGATTCATAAACAAATTGGCCGAAAGTGCTGGAAAGTCAATGGAATCCCATATAAAATACTGAAGACTATAACGCCCTTCGCGATCAAGCTTTCAGCCACTGGCTGCAGCCTAAGAAGCTGAAGAAAATGGCAATGAAGTTTCTAAAATAAATATAGAAGGATTTTGTGAGCACAAGCTAATGTAATGTAATGGTTGATGCCCATGTGTATTGAGACCGAAACACATTCGGCGTAATTTCATTTTCAGTTGCACAGGTGTTTGGGGCCTTTTTTGTTCATGTTGTATATTAATGACGTTAGTTACGTGTGAAATACTTTGTTGTGACGATGAGAACCGCTTTGTGTGCGCAGGGCCCACGGGCGGCGCGTCAAGGGTGGACGCAAGGTGGGAGCGACGGCTATCCGGCTGACCGCCGTGACACCGCCCGTCATCCACGGCGAAGGACCGCACTACGACGACGAGAGCGCCGCCCTTTACTACGTCGACATCATGGGCAACTACGTCAACAGATTCGACACCACCACAAACGTCACAACGAAAGTACAGCTGCGTAAGTGTCTCATGCTCTGTTGGCAGGTGTAATCCACAGTCCTACGGCTTATACCTGCCAGTGCATATGCCAGCCATCTGCCGCAAGCAAAGTAGCGCGGTATATCTGGTGACACACAACACCGACCTCTGTCTATAATTGATAGTACCATTTGTCGCCACATGCGTCATGGTTGATTTGAGTTCATCCTTGGAGGAAGCTGGTGCCCCCAGATACGTTCTCGTCCTATGTAAATTGCATACTTTCTGTACTTATCTAACGGATTAATACGTTTTTGTTAGTTATATCCTGTTATCTTTCCATTTTCCATCTCAGTTTGCACCAAACTCATCAAACAACAAACAAATTTCCGTCTTTCTGTCCTCAGACAGGCCAATCGATATCGACCGACCGTCGTATCAGCCTCAGACAATGGCGTCATCTGGATGCGGTATGGAGAGGCGTAGGGTCAGCACACTGTTCTCCCGGCCGTCGTCGGCTTTCCAGACATTGTGACACTGGAATCGCTTCTCCTTAATTAAGTAGCTCAGTTTGCATCAGTTCGCATCACGAGGCTGAATGAGCCCGTTCCAGTTCTCCCACTAAAGAAAAATTGCTAGCAGTACCGGGAATTGAACCCGAGACCTCCGTACGACGGCCAGCTTCGTTGACCACTCAGCTACAGGGCGGACGCCAGATGCATTACACTTCTGTAGTCTGTGCCGGCCCTGCGTCATGCAAACGTCGCCTGCTTGGTGTTTCTTTTCGTTTTTAGTTAATTGCACTGCCCCTTCACAAGCACGCATCTAGCAACGATACGAGCTGAAAAGGAGACTGGGTACGAACAAGCAAAATGCTGCCCTTGGCTGTTCGTGGATAATAGCGTCTTATATAGACGTCGCAAATACAAGAAATTGTATCAAAATACGGGAATGCATGCTGAGTATCGACACTTGGTTCAGGGACTAGCAACACAAACAAATGCGCAAAAATAGAGCATAGGACCTACAATCTCCCTTCTGCGCCATTGGAAGTAGACGAAACACTAAAATATATAGGAGAATGCGTCGGGGGTGATGTAAGAAGGAAATAAAAACAAAACTACACAGCCTGACAAAAAAGTTAAGCAGCCCAAGGACTTAGTCTGATGTCAGTGTAACCTCGTACGCGTACACATCATCTTTGAGTATGTACGTGATTAGAGTAGCAATTCTCTGTGGCAAGTAAAATGGAAAACTGTGTGCATTACTTTTGTTCGTGTTAATGTTGTTACCAGGCCTGGCAGGGTATGTAAAGCTCGTGAAGAGCATCAGGTGTTCATTAATTACTTTGAAGGACGCAAAGATGTCGCGTAATCGTCTGAGACAGCGTTATCAGTACCTGACACAGTTTGAAAGGAGCCTCATTCTTGGTCTCCATTTGGCCGGCTGGTCGAATCGTGCGATATCCAGATTTGTGAGGCATTTGGACGTGGAAAGTCTCGAAGTTGGGCTGCATAGAAACGTGGGTGCACATATACTTGTTGTCAAATTTCCAGTCGATAACGCCTGATCACCACAAGGTAGTATCGCCGTATTGTGCACCAAGCACATCGCAACCCCTTCACATTTACGCCTGTCGCAGAAGAACAAATAATTGTCTCCCTGCAACATACTGTGTCATCCCGCATGATTGGTCGGAGAATAGCAGGAGTCAGACTAGAGCATCACTGTCCGATAATTCGGAAGTTCTATGAGGCTTTTTGCTGATGACTCTGTTCTATGCAGAGAAGTCGAAGGCTGGAAAACTATAGCGAAATGCAGGAGGACCTGCAGAGTATCGACGCTCGATGCGCGGAGTGGAAATTGACCCTCAACATAAACAAATGCAACGCATTACGAATACATAGACAAAAACACCCTTTACTGTGTGGCAACACGATTGCAGAACAAAAGGGGGAAGTGTCACAGGTACACAAAATACCCTTGTGGAGTGTAGATGCAGATACGTAGGCTGTTACTAGCACCACAACAGTAACGACTGCGTTTGGAGTGATGCTGTGATCAGTAGGCATTGACTGCTAATGAAATGCGTCGCACTTCCTTCACTCATGAATCGCGGTTCGGCACTACCACGGATGACCATTGTCGATGAGTACGATGGCGACCTAGGGAGAGGTCCTATTAGTCCAGTGTTTCGGAGAACCACAGTGGTGTTGTATGTTGTATGTTAACCGGGGACGTAGAAACGACGGAGAGGCTCCGTCCCCGCCATAGCCGCAGTGGTCCACAACCCCACTTCACCCCTCCGCCGCCCCATACCGAACCCAGGGTTATTGTGCAGTTCGGCCCCCAGTGGACAACCCCCCCCCCCCCCCCACCACCAGCGAACGTCTCACACCAGACGAGTTTTCGTGGTAGAGTAATGGATAATTGGTGAACATATTCTAGCACCAGACTTCCTTCCACGTCGCCTTACAGGCCGGAACTATAGGCGTTTCTTGCGGGTAACTTTGTTGGAAGAAGTGCCATTGATGATTAGAAGGGTTACGTGGCTGCTCCATGATGGTGGTCCAGCCCACTTCGCCGTTAACATTCGGACACTTCTTAATCGTGTCTTTTCTGGTCGATGGCTTGGACGAGGGTGTCCAATTGCATGGCCTGCTCGTTCACCGGATATCAACACGTGCGATTTATAGTTATGGGGCCATCTCACACTGGAGCAGCGTATTCATGCTGCCTTTGACACTGCTCGGATGCAGCCTGGCCGATGTGAACGTGTGAGACAAAACATGCTACGTCGATTACATACATGCGTTGAGGCACATGCAAACCATTTTCAACACATGCTGTAACTGTGGCTGCATGGTTCAGCGCGTATTAGAGCGCAGTCTCTGTAACAATGTGTGATTGAATAAACAGTCTCTAGCACGGAAACCATGCATTTCCGGACATATGTTCATTACACCTACATCGGTCAATCCCTAGAGTTTGCACACGGTGGAAAAAATCATCACCCTTATATCTCCCGAAACGACCTTGATGGTAATATCAGTGAAATTCTTCTACAAGGATCTACCAACTGTCGTTCTTCCCGCGCGTCACCTGCAGCTGAAACACTAGAGAAGAAAACAAACCGAGGGAGGTGGCGCAGTGGTTAGCACGCTGGGTCGCATTCGGGAGGACGACGGCTCAAACACGCGTCCGGCCATCCTGATTTAGCTTTTACGTGATTTCCGTAAATGGCTTCAGGCAAATCCCGAGAAGGTTCCTTTGAAAGAGCACGACCGATTTTCCTTCCCATCCTTCCCTAATCCGAGCTTATGCTCCATCTCTAATGGCCTCCTTGTCGATGGGACGTTAAACACTAATCTCCTTCTCCACCAAAACGACATTGGTTTTCGATATAGTCTTCACCGAACACCGTATTGTATGCAGTACTCCTTGAAAATGGTTGTCTCCATAAACTAACCGTGGAGTAAATATAATAAAGAAGGTACAGAACAGACAAAATGTAATAGTGGTTGAATCTTCTCATAATTGTAAAGGGGTCTGCAGAATGTGAATGTAGATACAGTAAGTGCTTTAGAGATTCGTGTGCATTGAGGAATCTCGTAACACAACAACTTAACAGTTCTGTTGGATTTTTTTATGCTATTCGATGTCTAATTGAGTTACGAATGATGATATGAAATTTGTTACAGTCTGGGTATGTCAACCACTGAATATTGTTTAATTGTACGCAACTACTTGTGCTGTATCTTCCACATTCCTCTGTATGAAATCCACCTAAGGCAGCTTTATACATCATAGTTACCTAAGGGTAAAGTCTGTACATATTACGCAGTAAGAGACCTAAAAAAAAGCTCTAACGAAGCTCTAAGGAAATGAGTTGTATATACTGATGTAGTTTCATCATCACCTCAGATCATGACCTACCAACTTCATAGCTTACTGCTTGCGAATTTTTTTCCCTTCAAAAAAATGAATATACACTCCTGGAAATTGAAATAAGAACACCGTGAATTCATTGTCCCAGGAAGGGGAAACTTTATTGACACATTCCTGGGGTCAGATACATCACATGATCACACTGACAGAACCACAGGCACATAGACACAGGCAACAGAGCATGCACAATGTCGGCACTAGTACAGTGTATATCCACCTTTCGCAGCAATGCAGGCTGCTATTCTCCCATGGAGACGATCGTAGAGATGCTGGATGTAGTCCTGTGGAACGGCTTGCCATGCCATTTCCACCTGGCGCCTCAGTTGGACCAGCGTGCGTGCTGGACCTGCAGACCGCGTGAGACGACGCTTCATCCAGTCCCAAACATGCTCAATGGGGGACAGATCCGGAGATCTTGCTGGCCAGGGTAGTTGACTTACACCTTCTAGAGCACGTTGGGTGGCACGGGATACATGCGGACGTGCATTGTCCTGTTGGAACAGCAAGTTCCCTTGCCGGTCTAGGAATGGTAGAACGATGGGTTCGATGACGGTTTGGATGTACCGTGCACTATTCAGTGTCCCCTCGACGATCACCAGTGGTGTACGGCCAGTGTAGGAGATCGCTCCCCACACCATGATGCCGGGTGTTGGCCCTGTGTGCCTCGGTCGTATGCAGTCCTGATTGTGGCGCTCACCTGCACGGCGCCAAACATGCATACGACCATCATTGGCACCAAGGCAGAAGCGACTCTCATCGCTGAAGACGACACGTCTCCATTCGTCCCTCCATTCACGCCTGTCGCGGCACCACTGGAGGCGGGCTGCACGATGTTGGGGCGTGAGCGGAAGACGGCCTAACGGTGTGCGGGACCGTAGCCCAGCTTCATGGAGACGGTTGCAAATGGTCCTCGCCGATACCCCAGGAGCAACGGTGTCCCTAATTTGCTGGGAAGTGGCGGTGCCATCCCCTACGGCACTGTGTAGGATCCTACGGTCTTGGCGTGCATCCGTGCGTCGCTGCGGTCCGGTCCCAGGTCGACGGGCACGTGCACCTTCCGCCGACCACTGGCGACAACATCGATGTACTGTGGAGACCTCACGCCCCACGTGTTGAGCAATTCGGCGGTACGTCCACCCGGCCTCCCGCATGCCCATTATACGCCCTCGCTCAAAGTCCGTCAACTGCACATACGGTTCACGTCCACGCTGTCGCGGCATGCTACCAGTGTTAAAGACTGCGATGGAGCTCCGTATGCCACGGCAAACTGGCTGACACTGACGGCGGCGGTGCACAAATGCTGCGCAGCTAGCGCCATTCGACGGCCAACACCGCGGTTCCTGGTGTGTCCGCTGTGCCGTGCGTGTGATCATTGCTTGTACAGCCCTCTCGCAGTGTCCGGAGCAAGTATGGTGGGTCTGACACACCGGTGTAAATGTGTTCTTTTTTCCATTTCCAGGAGTGTATTTACTACCTGTATAAAAATGGAAACGTAAGTGAACGTTGTTGAAAACTATGTACAGACTCCAGATAAGGTGAATTACTTGTGTACAGATAGCTTAGATAAAAGCCATGCTGATTCTGTATGCCAGTTGTCGTAACAAAGATGCATCATTTTCTTGCAGCGACGAACGTGACACTGGTGGTCCCAGTGAAGAACACCAACAATCAGTTTGTGGTGGGCATCGGGCGCAATCTGTCGCTACTGACGTGGGACGGTCAGGATGGCACGTACTCCAGTCTGGAAACCATCGTCAGTGTTGAGAGCGACAAGCCAGACAATCGCTTCAACGACGGCAAAGCGGACAGCACTGGTCGCCTGCTTGCCGGTAAGTTCAGCTCCTCACCTGCTTGCCTGTTGTAGTACAGAGTTGCTGCACAAACACAGGACACTTATTTAAGAGGATGTCACTTTACTGGAGTTTTACAGGTGTCTCTGGAATCACGCCATACGCTGGTTGCGGTGTAGTAAGAGGCCATGTCAGTTACTTTATATTCCCAGTAAATGCTAGACCATGCTCTGTTCTTAATTTTATCGGCATTTTAACTCACATCGTTTCACACAGATAGGACGAAGGGTGGTGTCAATGCCACAGAAGTACGTAGTATTCAGCTAAGCGCTATAATAAGACAGGCTTAAGATTTCGAACATCGCTGTTCTTCAGCAACTCTGCTGTACCTATTAACAAATATTACAACATTTGTGTGTAGAACAGATACGGTATCATTATGATAAACGAAATTGCAGGAAATATTTACAATTAATTTTAGTGAAGCATATTTCCGTAGATCACATATTATCTGTATCCGATGTGGGAGTAGTTGACTCTGTCTAGTGCATGTTGGTGTCATCCCTTAATCATCGTGTGCCGGCCAGAGTGGCCGAGCGATTCTGGGCGCTACAGTCGGGAACCGCGCGACCGCTACGGACGCAGGTTCGAATCCTGCCTAGGGCATGGATGTGTGTGATGTCCTTAGGTTAGTTAGGTTTAAGTAGTTCTAAGTTCTAGGGGACTGATGACCTCAGAAGTTAAGTCCCATAGTGCTCAGAGCCATTTGAACCATTTTGAACCTTAATCATTTTTTAAATTCCCGATTTAAAGTAGTAGCTCTCTACTGCAGAAATTTATCTTAAAACTTTTTAAAATACTTCACATTTGACAATGGGTGCAACAACGCGTGGTGTGCCACTTTAAAGACTTGTATGTATATGACATTCAAATACACTCCTGGAAATTGAAATAAGAACACCGTGAATTCATTGTCCCAGGAAGGGGAAACTTTATTGACACATTCCTGGGGTCAGATACATCACATGATCACACTGACAGAACCACAGGCACATAGACACAGGCAACAGAGCATGCACAATGTCGGCACTAGTACAGTGTATATCCACCTTTTGCAGCAATGCAGGCTGCTATTCTCCCATGGAGACGATCGTAGAGATGCTGGATGTAGTCCTGTGGAACGGCTTGCCATGCCATTTCCACCTGGCGCCTCAGTTGGACCAGCGTTCGTGCTGGACGTGCAGACCGCGTGAGACGACGCTTCATCCAGTCCCAAACATGCTCAATGGGGGACAGATCCGGAGATCTTGCTGGCCAGAGTAGTTGACTTACACCTTCTAGAGCACGTTGGGTGGCACGGGATACATGCGGACGTGCATTGTCCTGTTGGAACAGCAAGTTCCCTTGCCGGTCTAGGAATGGTAGAACGATGGGTTCGATGACGGTTTGGATGTACCGTGCACTATTCAGTGTCCCCTCGACGATCACCAGTGGTGTACGGCCAGTGTAGGAGATCGCTCCCCACACCATGATGCCGGGTGTTGGCCCTGTGTGCCTCGGTCGTATGCAGTCCTGATTGTGGCGCCCACCTGCACGGCGCCAAACACGCATACGACCATCATTGGCACCAAGGCAGAAGCGACTCTCATCGCTGAAGACGACACGTCTCCATTCGTCCCTCCATTCACGCCTGTCGCGGCACCACTGGAGGCGGGCTGCACGATGTTGGGGCGTGAGCGGAAGACGGCCTAACGGTGTGCGGGACCGTAGCCCAGCTTCATGGAGACGGTTGCGAATGGTCCTCGCCGATACCCCAGGAGCAACAGTGTCCTTATTTGCTGGGAAGTGGCGGTGCGGTCTCCTACGGCACTGCGTAGGATCCTACGGTCTTGGCGTGCATCCGTGCGTCGCTGCGGTCCAGTCCCAGGTCGACGGGCACGTGCACCTTCCGCCGACCACTGGCGACCACATCGATGTACTGTGGAGACCTCACGCCCCACGTGTTGAGCAATTCGGCGGTACGTCCACCCGTCCTCCCGCATGCCCACTATACGCCCTCGCTCAAAGTCCGTCAACTGCACATACGGTTCACGTCCACGCTGTCGCGGCATGCTACCAGTGTTAAAGACTGCGATGGAGCTCCGTATGCCACGGCAAACTGGCTGACACTGACGGCGGCGGTGCACAAATGCTGCGCAGCTAGCGCCATTCGACAGCCAACACCGCGGTTCCTGGTGTGTCCGCTGTGCCGTGCGTGTGATCATTGCTTGTACAGCCCTCTCGCAGTGTCCGGAGCAAGTATGGTGGGTCTGACACACCGGTGTCAATGTGTTCTTTTTTCCATTTCCAGGAGTGTATAAAACGTTGCATCGGATCCTACACAGCGTAGGTATGGAATGTACACAGCTACTGATATGCGCTGACTGCGTGACTTGTCTTACGACGCCACTGACAGTTGGCACTCCTGTGCACCCTGTATACATGTAGCTGGAATGAGTAGCGTGCGTGACTTCACACATATTAATTACTAGAATTAACATATTAACTAGAAAGTTGAAAGGGAAGAGGGGAGGGGGTAAAAATGTGGTATTAATGTCCCATGGCTTATAAAGAGCCCTCAGGCTGGGGTAAACATAGCAAACTCTTTACAGTATCACAAAAAAACACGAAAAGCCATTTTGCGTGAGTACGCTGCTGTAACAAGCATCAGTGTCAAAGCAAAAACGCTTCAAGGAAATATTATCAGTGTATAAGAGGCCCAATACTTGTGTATTAAGTTAACCCATGACATGGAGGAACACTGTAAAAGGACACACTGTGACGGTGAAACTGCAAATATTGAATGACAAATGCAAGTTGTGGACAGATGAGCGGTGCAGAGGGGAAGGGGGAGCGTAGATCATCAGTTGTGAAGCATCATGCTCAAAGGGAGGGGTCTTACTGATAAGCATGTTTCGTCATGCATAGTTAAGCGGATGTCCAATCTTTTAGTAATGAACCACTTTAGACCCATACTATCCCTCTGTTATTTTGAATCTGTGTTATTCTGCCTATAAGAGATCCCCACGGTTGAAGGACGCCTCGCCGGTGAACAAATAATACGCAGCTTAAACGGCTGCGTGGCGCAACGCTGCAAAACCCACTGCCCGAACTCCATATGCGAAGCATAATCATGGGCCGTCAGCGCCTGTGGCTTTTGAAAATAGAATGGATGCTATCCCTCCACATGCATTACCCTCCCATACTATGAGGTTCCCTTGCAATGCATGTGTCACAGCGTGAATGCTTGTGAATGGGTCGTCTCTGATACATCCTCTTTAAATCGAAGCGTGCGTACACTTCGCACGCGACCTCCGCTGTTTTGACGGCTTCTGAAACCACCTGTTTCACCCAAACTCTAATGAATAGCTGCAAACGTAGAATGGCATGGCTGACGCGTATTTGGTTATCTTTGCCCGTAGAAATGGTTCAAATGGCTCTGAGCACTATGGGTCGTAACATCTGATGTCATCAGTCCCCTAGAACTTAGAACTACTTAAACCTAACTAACCTAAGGACATCACACACATCCATTCCCGAGGCAGGATTCGAACCTGCGACCGTAGCGGTCGCGCAGTTCCAGACTGAAGCACCTAGAACCGCTCGGCCACCTCGGCCGGCTTTCCCGTAGACGCGTGAAGCCATTTCCTCTTGCCTCACGATAAACGAGATGCAGATCGCTCTGCTCGGACCAGATGAAGTTCTCCAAGATTCGGCACAACAGCACGCGACAAACTACGAATAAGCACCGAGTTTGTGTCGTGTATGTTTGTTTCCCCCTTTGCCGCTACTGCTGTTAGATGTCTCTACAGTGTTGTTGTGACAGGCATGAACGCGTTTGGCGCCATCTAACGCCAAGAATGATTTCAGTCCTATTGCGAGACCTCCCGCCTACAGTTCCTCAGCATAACAAGTCACATTTGCTGCTGTATGTGTGGCCTAGCGGCAGGCGCCAGCGCCAATAACTTCGACGCTCTGTAGCTTCGTTCGATGACGTTTCTGGACACAGATTCCTATCCTCAATTTGTTCCTCAAGATTCCCCGTAAAACATCTCGAAGTTTGTCAGTATGGTTTCGTAACAACCTGTGTATGGCTAACTAACAATTGTTGACGAGGAAGATCTATCACCTGCAATGTATCCTGTAACAAAGACACAGAAGTACCATTGTGAACCATTGTGTCGTTCATTCGTGACAACTATTACTTCAGCACAGCCGTCTTCTACGACTCAAGAAATATTCTATATAAATTAAGGAAAGCTACATCCACTTTTGAAATAAGTCTTTCAGAATACCTCTTCCTGTAGAAAAAATATAAACAGTTGTTCATTTTGGTTGTTTTTCTTTTGCTATGAAACGTTTCTCAGTTGATGTTTCAAAAACTATTCTGTCAAAATGGATGCTTTATGGCACACGTCGTAGCTTCAGGGTGAACCGATTACTTTATCATTATTAATAATAGTTATAATGATGTATCCAGATTAATTGACCAATCATACATATCTGTAAGATTTTGAAACGTAAAACATTCTTGCTTGATGCTTTAAATTTGCTGCATATGCAATATAGCTGACACTTCGAAATTATTTTTAAACTTGGAAGGGAAGCCGCATCTCCCTACTTACTAGTAAATCGACTTACCAACAGGAAGTACATCACACTCAATGAAACCATTCCTGTTATTTTGTGTCACAGGTCTCACACAAATATGATTTATAGGACTACATACAGTAACAATGAAAGTTTCAATTACATTGAAAGTCACCTCGTGTTTAGAAGTCAATGTCAAACAGATATGGTGTCTTATTTACCCACGTGCAAAACATTTTATTTTTGCAGTGCAGTTTTTCATCAATAGAAACCTCGTCGTATAAAAATTAAATGCATTATTAAATGGCCTGCAGTTTTCTCGAGATTATTGTTCTCTCAATATTTCTCTTGATTATTAAGAGAAAATTGTCTGCCGGTGTCCCTGAAATGTTGCGACAGACTTCGAGATGTTGTAGAGGGTATCGTCAGGAAGAAATCGAGGGTAGAAACCCGTCTCCGGAAACTAAGTCAAACGATGCTACAGAGCGCCTTAAGTTATAGGCACCTATGCCTACCACTGGGCCACCCCTTAGGCGGCGAACGTGACTTTGTACGCTGAAGTATTGTAGGCGGAACATCTCGTAATGTTATTCGTTATTCAGTGATCACGACTGATTGCCACGATCGCCAGTGGAGAAGACGGTGCTAGATGCTGCGTATATAGGCTTTGTCCCCTATGAATGCGACGCTCTGTTGCCTTGATGGATGACTGTTTCGGACACGGGTTCCCATTGGCAGTTACTTTTTCTCCTGTATACCGAAAACAGTGGAATTTTAGAGGTTTCTAGGGGAAAAATAAACGCGGATGGAAATCCGAGTACGAAACCGTTATCCATCGAGGCAACAGAGTATCGCATTCATAGGAGACAAGACCTTTCGACACGGCAGCTAGTTACATCTTCTCCACTGGCGATCATGCCAGTCAGTCGCCATCACATAATACTAAGCAACGCTGCTAGACGTTCCGCTTATGGAGACCTACAGTTTAGCGTAGCATCTGAACTAGGGTGCTATCTCGCATGCTTCACGCAAACATAAACGTGGCTCTGAGCAGTATCGATCTTAACATCTGAGGTCATCAGTCCCCTAGAACTTAGAACTACTTAAACCTAACTAACCTAAGGACATCACACACATCCATGCCCGAGGCAGGATTCGAAACTGCGACCGTAGCGGTCGCGCGGTTCCAGCCTGAAGCGCCTAGAACTGCTCGGACACACCGGCCGGCTACATAAACGTGTCAGAAGGTATGGCACACTACGCGTCAGAAAATAAAAAAAATGGCCACAGAGGGGCCCTATACTCCTGCACCTTTTTATACAAACTGTTGCTCATAAAAACACTATGAAGGCGCCATGCCATGAACTACAAACTGGCATGATTTGCTTCGATAGGCAAAGGATTAGCATTTCAGCGTACCTACATGAAGTAATTAGGAGTGACGTTATCTACATACTGTATACACTGAGGTGTGAGCAGTCATGGGATACCACCTAACATCGTGTCGCACCTCCTTTGCCCGGAATAGTGCAGCAACTCGACGTGGCATGCACTCAACAAGTCGTTGGAAGTCTCCTGCAGAAATATTGAGCCATGCTGCCCCTGTAGCCGTCCATCGTTGCGGAAGTATTACCGGTGCGGTATTTTGTGCACGAACTGACCTCTTGATTATATCCCACAAACGATCGATGGAATACATGTCGGGCGATCTGAGTCGCTAAATCATTCGCTCGAACTGTCCAGAATGTTCTTCAAACCAATCGTGAACAATTGTGGCCCGGTGACATGGCGCATTGTCATCCATAAAAATTTCATCGTTGTTTGGGAACATGAAGTCCATGAATGGCTGCAAATGGTCTCCAAGTAGTCGAACATAACCATTTACAATCATTGATCGTTTCGTTTGGACCAGAATACCCAGTCCATTCCATGTAAACACAACCCACACCATTAGGGTGCCACCACCAGCTTGCACAGTGCCTTGTTGACAACTTGGGTCCATGGATTCGTGGGGTCTGCTCCACACTCGAAACCTACCTTCAGTTCCTGCCAAGTGTAATCGGACTCATCTGACCAGACCACGGTTTTTCAGTTGTCGAAGGTCCAACTGATATGGTCACGAGCCCAAAACAGACGTTGCAGATGATGTCGTGCTGTTAGCAAAGACACTCGCGTCTGTCGTCTGCTGCCGTAGCCCAGTGACGCCAAATTTCGACGCACTGCCCTAACGGATACTTTCTTCGTACGTCCCACATAGTTTTCTGCTGTTATTTCAAGCATTTTTGCTTTTATGTCAGACCTGATAACTCTACGCAAACGGCGCTGCTCTCTATCGTTAAGTGAACGCCGTCAGCCACTGCACTGTCCGTGGTGAGAGTTAATGCCTGAAACTCTTGACACCATGGATCTAGGAATATTGAATTTCCTAACGATTTCCGAAATGGAATGTCCTATGCGTCTTGCTCCAACTATCATTCCGCGTTCAAAGTCTGTTAATTCCCATCGTGCGGCCATAATCATGTCGGAAACCTTTTCACATGAATCACCAGGGTAAAAAATGAGAACTCCACAAATGCACCGTTCTTTTATCACTTCTTTACGCGATATTACCGCCATCTGTATATGCGCATATCGCTATCCCATGACTGTTGTCACATCATTGTATAAGGAAAGATTATACGGCGACTTTCTCATTGAGAAATCGCGTTTAAAACAGGTCATTCGCTAGTGTTAGGCCTCGTGTCAGAGGAGAAACGTCTACCAGCCCGTCTCGGAATTTGAAAGCAACAAGATCGCGGCTATCGAGAGTGCGCTTTATTGTTCCTCAATATTGCTGCTCGTGTTGGTCGAGGTCCCACGACTGGCACTGGAATATGAAATCTATAGGTTCAGGAGGGCCATACATACATAACACCATGCAGGATCTCAATGTCCCCACACGACTAGCCTCGGAGAGGACAGATACACTCCTGGAAATTGAAATAAGAACACCGTGAATTCATTGTCCCAGGAAGGGGAAACTTTATTGACACATTCCTGGGGTCAGATACATCACATGATCATACTGACAGAACCCCAGGCACATAGACACAGGCAACAGAGCATGCACAATGTCGGCACTAGTACAGTGTATATCTACCTTTCGCAGCAATGCAGGCTGCTATTCTCCCATGGAGACGATTGTAGAGATGCTGGATGTAGTCCTGTGGAACGGCTTGCCATGCCATTTCCACCTGGCGCCTCAGTTGGACCAGCGTTCGTGCTGGACGTGCAGACCGCGTGGGACGACGCTTCATCCAGTCTCAAACATGCTCAATGGGGGACAGATCCGGAGATCTTGCTGGCCAGGGTAGTTGCCTTAAACCTTCTAGAGCACGTTGGGTGGGACGGGATACATGCGGACGTGCATTGTCCTGTTGGAACAGCAAGTTCCCTTGCCGATCTAGGAATGGTAGAACGATGGGTTCGATGACGGTTTGGATGTACCGTGCACTATTCAGTGTCCCCTCGACGATCACCAGTGGTGTACGGCCAGTGTAGGAGATCGCTCCCCACATCATGATGCCGGGTGTTGGCCCTGTGTGCCTCAGTCGTATGCAGTCCTGATTGTGGTGCTCACCTGCACGGCGCCAAACACGCATACGACCATCATTGGCACCAAGGCAGAAGCGACTCTCATCGCTGAAGACGACACGTCTCCATTCGTCCCTCCATTCACGCCTGTCGCGACACCACTGGAGGCGGGCTGCACGATGTTGGGGCGTGAGCGGAAGACGGCCTAACGGTGTGCGGGACCGTAGCCCAGCTTCATGGAGACGGTTGCGAATGGTCCTCGCCGATACCCCAGGAGCAACAGTGTCCCTAATTTGCTGGGAAGTGGCGGTGCGGTCCCCTACGGCACTGCGTAGGATCCTACGGTCTTGGCGTGCATCCGTGCGTCGCTGCGGTCCGGTCCCAGGTCGACGGGCACGTGCACCTTCCGCCGACCACTGGCGACAACATCGATGTACTGTGGAGACCTCACGCCCCACGTGTTGAGCAATTCGGCGGTACGTCCACCCGGCCTCCCGCATGCCCATTATACGCCCTCGCTCAAAGTCCGTCAACTGCACATACGGTTCACGTCCACGCTGTCGCGGCATGCTACCAGTGTTAAAGACTGCGATGGAGCTCCGTATGCCACGGCAAACTGGCTGACACTGACGGCGGCGGTGCACAAATGCTGCGCAGCTAGCGCCATTCGACGGCCAACACCGCGGTTCCTGGTGTGTCCGCTGTGCCGTGCGTGTGATCATTGCTTGTACAGCCCTCTCGCAGTGTCCGGAGCAAGTATGGTGGGTCTGACACACCGGTGTCAATGTGTTCGTTTTTCCATTTCCAGGAGTGTATAATGTTCACAGGGGACGTGCGAGATAATACAGGCATTCTTTACCTTGAGTCAGGAAATGAACTTGTTTCCATCAAAACAGCCAACCACACGGACAGTACGACGACGTCTGAGGCACTACAGGCTGTCAGTACCGCGACCATTGTTACGGCTTCTTTCGACGCCGCAGCGGAGACACGAGTACCAAAAACGTTCCACCGAACGACAAATTTCACACACAAGTGCCACCACAGTGGTTTTTCATGAAGAATTCTGGCTCCTGAGTACAGCATCTCTGTGGAGGCATCCGTGTGTGGAGGCTCCAAGGACGACGAATGTTGCCAGACGGCATCCGTCATCGTCATACAGGCCCAGCACCTTGCATGATGCGTGGGTTTTCATTTGGAACACAACAGTATCTGACGAATTCTGGAATGGAATGACATACCCGTCTCTGGCATCAAAGCTCACTTCTAATCTATGACCGGCCGGGTTGGAGCCATTGCTACTGCCAGAGGTGGCAGATCTACGTACTAAATTCCGCACACTGTATACTCACAAAACACAAAAAATTAAATTATATGTTCTTCTTATTGTAACGAATAGGTGCAGTAACTAAAAGTTAGTAATTTCCATCTTCCCTGGCGTTGCAGTGTTAAAGTCCAGCAAAGTAGATTCAAGAAGTTGATGAGAGGACGTCTTGACTTCTGCGTCATATCATCGTCGGGGAAAGACAAGCTCGGCTTGGGCAACTGTGAGAGAGGGAAGCGGATGACTTTTTTCCGAAGGGACAATATCGGAAATCGCCTGAAATGATCAAAGAAAACTCTGAAAAATCTAAATTGGGCCCATCGGGTTTTCAAACTTAATTCCGCCAGATTGAGGGTTCAGTGTCTTAAGCCCTGTGCCGATTCGTTCGGTAGGTACAAGAAGCGGTGAACTTGTAACGTGCGCGTGGGGCACACAATACTCATTAAAGCCTGTACTATGGTAAGTTGACGGGCTTCACCTTATGAGAAAGGATTTTCGTATAGATATTGACTGCGTGTACCTGAATGGAGGCAAATCAGACTTACACCCACTCTGTAATAACAATGATACGTCAAGTAAGTCCGGAATGCAACTACACGTCAGGACGGACAAAAAACAACAACATAGAAGATGCTACCAATTTGTTAATAATACGGTCGCCAGCCTAATTAGGCATTAACTGAGTTTCTTCCCTGTACAAGTTGATGTACATTCATGCAAAACAACACGTAGTAACACTGCATAATAAGGTAAATTTTAGAACCAGAAAATCTATTGAACTGATAATTTCACTTTCTGTACTGATATGGATAAACTATAAATATATAACACTACACTATAATGTTTACTACAAAACTTCGTACTGTCTATTGATCTGATTAAAATCGGGCATAGGTTTCCCTAGAAATAGCACTTTCGAATCACACACACAATGTCAATTTTGATAAGGATAAAACACTGATAAATTTTGGTTTTTATATTGACTTTAACTTTTGCTGGTCAAATCAATTTATAACACTTCAGAGCTCAAATGAATAAAAAAAAGAAGAAGGGGGGCCCTGAAACTGTTGTGGTTACTATATTGAAAAAAATGCTTATTGAAATCATTATGCGCTCAAGATTTCCAATATATGAGTTACTACTCTTTTTATCTTATTTCCTGCTTATTTAAATACCTTTATATCTGTCTCAGAATAATTAAACTTCATTACTAAATCAATATTAAAGTTATCTTCCAACTTTGTCAGATCTTCGTTATTCATTGACTGGTTCATTAACAAAACAGTTCTTTAAACACCATTGTTACATAGTTAGGTCTGCAGGTAATTATTATTAACACAAAATTTAATTTTTCATTTCGGGGCACTCGGATTGCACAACATTTGAAAAGGACCCTGTCTAGGTTAGTTGTGAGGATAATTAAATGATATGAACGTTCTAGTAAAATTTACGTTGTTATTGAACAGTATGGAACAAAATTAACACAGGTCCATACGAATACAGTACTAAAAGTTTCAACCTATTCGTATCGATGCGGCGGTTGGCGGGCGGCGAGATGGCGAGGCACAGAGCACACATACAACCACAGCAATGGCTCTTGACGTATCGGCACTTTATTTCTTCATAGCGTCGCAATACTTTTCCATTTAGTGCCTATGGAGTTTTGCCATGCTGTATAGGCGTTGGAACGGCATTCCCGAGGCTCAATGAAACTACGTCTTCCAAGAGAGCCTCCTCGCTCCAGAACGTGTTGCTCAGTCCAATGCCCAACTCCAACTACTACTGCTGAGCCCGTTATGCCGCACAGCGCCCGTGCGCATTTTCCCACGCTCGCCTGCCATCCACCTTTTACCGATCCCTTACAGACAGGGTATTCACCCAAGGTTTTGCATTCTACATATCCTAATACATTGCCTACGTATGGACCAGACGCACAATTATAATTTTAACATCTTACAACAGTCTCAACATTTGTTACACTTCAATTCTATTACAATATTACTTGAAATTTGACATAAACATTAATATTCACATTGAAAATTGTTTACAGTTTTCTTAACACAATGGCATGAAACAAGGAAACAAATCAAATCAGAACATCAATTACTCAAGTTTAACGAAAAATCAGATGGAAAAAAATTATTTATATGTACAATAGTACAACGTCGTTGTTGTTACAAACTGGCTGTCATGTGCAGTGTATAGTGATAGGCTTGTAAAGTGCACTAAATTCTTTCGTGAGGTGATATATCCTTTCGCAGCACGGTGAGCCAAGATCAACCCATGACCTCAAGAAGAGACGAAATAAAAATAATAGTTATTGTCCGAACTGTTAGACTTTTGCAGCAGATCCAACGGTCACATGGCTAGTGATAGTGATGCAATGTCCGTTTAACTTAGTAATTCCGCAAGGAGTTGCAAGCTATCAATGAGAATTTAGGAAGAGGGAAACTATGATCATCATATTAGACTAAAGGGGGGGACCTTACTAATAGGTGGAACAACATTCACGAACTTTCGTAAATGACAAGATAAAATAAGTTTATGATGGTTCCTTTCAAAACGTGAGATGATTTGCCTCCAAACTGGTCATGATCTCTAACCTGCATATGCCGGACAGAGGAAAAACATACGGAAGTTAATGAATGTGATGTTTTTGGAGGCACCAAGTACATTTCGTGTGCCCAATGTAGACCCAGGTGGCGTCTTTGGGGTGGTCAGCACTGATAAGCAGAAATGAAAGTAACTGATGGAAATAGATAAAAGCACATGAAATGTATTCGAATTTGCGAATGTGGACAGTCATCCGCTGTACAATGGAATGACTACAATGAAAATTTGTACCGAACCCGAATTTCTCTCTTATCGCGAGCGGTCGCCTTACCATTAGGCTAATCGAGCACGACTCACGGCCAGACCCAAACCTCCATATGTCGTCAGCCATGTGTCTACAACCTGTACTCGTACGTTCATTATGTATATCCGCATACAGTGGAGACATTTTAATTGAAAGTCGGTTGCCCGGTGTCGGCGGTTAAACACGGTATTGCAGTGGCTGCGTTGTTGACAAGTACAACGCTATGTTCCTTCGAACATTGATGCTGTACAGCTCAAATTATCACTATCGTCATTCCATTATACAGCTGATAGTTGTCCATATTCGCAACTGTGAATGCATTTCATGTAAAATGCTCGATAGAGTTCTTGCCCCTGAAAGCCAAAGGTCCCGAGTTGGAGTCCCTGTCCGGCACACAGTTTTAATCTGCCAGGAAGTTTCTAATCGGCTGTAATCTTACCCTCCCACACATCACGATTAAAGTTATCATTCTTTGTACAAATTTTGAAAACTGCGGGATGAGTAAGATTACAAAAGAACAACTTTTTTACTTATCTAGATTATCTTGTTGCTGGCTCAAAATCTGGTTGTGCCTAGGAGTACATTCTTCCTGCTGAAAATTTTGATTTAACGTTGCGGGTTCTTGAAGACAAAGTAGCTGATGAAGAGTTGCCTGTTGCTATGAATATCATTTTATTTTATCCCATTCTTCAAAATCACATCGACTTTATAATTTCCACATTCAAAAAACCAATAATTACATTGTTGGTGACAAATTTATAAAAACGTCTACTTCCATCTGAGGCACGCCCACTACTACTTACATTCTGCAGTACTCACAATTTCCAAAGAGCTTACAAAGCAAAAGAGTTTACAAACTTCCTTGACAGGAGAAGAATCTTTACCGAATGATATCATTATTTCATAAATAAATCCAGAAACAAATTTAATAATTAGCATTTGATTGCGCAATTAATAATATGAATTTTAAGTATTCCAGAAATTTTGCAATTTCAATTATTCTTAAAAGAAGAGTAATTTTAACTGTTAGTACATATCGATTGTAACACATTAATTTCTGTTTTATACACTTTAGCCTGAAATATAATATATCGTATACAAAATCCTATGAATTCTTTTAGTGAAACAGCTGAGATAATTTTAACCTATGCAAGAATCGATAGTATACATGTATCGATTACCTCTATAAAAAAAAGGAATGTTAGAGGTGGATGATTCATTATACAGCGCACACTCCTCTGTAGAGTGAAAATTTCATTCTAAACATTTCTTGTCTTTCATAACGGCTATAGTCACTGCAGTGTCTGTACCTTCGGACATGCAAGCATGTCCGAATGAATGTTGCGTACTCTTTCTGAACAACACGGGCACTGCAGAATTGTAAAGTTTGTTTTATTTAAAAAGCTTCAAGAGTTTTCATATTCGGGGGCATTAATTTTTAGCACGCCCTGATAGATTCAGAAGGTGTCATACTCAACGCCATGCGGGATCTCAGGTACCATATCTGAAGTACCGCGGAATGTCACACGGAGACTGTTTTTGCGGCTTCCCTTAACGCACAGTTTGCCAAACTCTGTGGAACGCTGGTGGTTCGCGGAAAGCGAATAAGTTCTACGCTAAAAAATATTAATGACATGACGTTTTTTCGATGTTTTGACGATGCTAATTAGTCTTTAAAATTTTTATTATGGCTTCCGTGTTATTAATTATGATTTGAAATTGAAGTGATCACTGAATAAGACATGTTTTTTTCATTTTAAAATTTTATTAATCCTCATAGTAAACGAGGTGTTCTATCAAAGTACCTTGATTTTCAGAGTGTTCCGTCAGAGGAAAAGTTTGGGAACCTTTGCCTTAACGGATCAGGAGAGACAAGCTCGCATGCACAGGTGCACACAATTACAACTACGCTAGAAGACAATCATCACGTCGTCTTTTCAGACGAGTCCCGAAATTTCGTAGAGCTTCACGATCGATGTACGTATAAGTCTGTGGAGCATCGCAGGAGAACGATCATTGGCATACTGCATTCGTAATCGTCTCACGAGCGCAGCAGCCCTCCAGTCCTCTGGCTCTCATGATCGGTAACTTGGACAGAAGGCGGTAGATTTCTTCCGTGTCATGGCCGGAGACTGCTGCGTATATTGGAGGACTCTGTGGCGTTATCTTTCAGCAAGATAATAGAAGAGGACATATTGCCAGTGTTTCCCTCACCTATCTCACTACGTGGGGTGTTTGTTGCCCTGACAAGCACTTTCAACACATCTCTCATACATTAAAAACGTCTGGTCATGGCACTGGAACGCAACCACTCGTCAGCCCTACAATTAATGAACTCCGGAATAAAGGGGAAGCAACACCAAATGTTGTATCCATATCTGTAAGCCAAGCTCATTTCGATTCAATACTTAGCTGGGTTAGAGCCTTTTTTCCTTCCAGTGGTGGCATCTTCCTGAATTAAATTCCGCGCCATGCACACCTCCAAAGCGGCCACACTATAGAAGTCCTCCATCACCTCGGTTCCGAGAGTTCTGGAAACTGTGCAGAAAATTGGAATAGAGATCAACGCAGACATCATTTCCGCCCTTTTCATTGCTCACGAAAGCCACACATTGCATGTTGTACCACCATACAGCGAGACCTTCAGAGGTGGTGGTCCACACTGCTGTACACACCGGTACCTCTAATACCGAGTAGCTCGTCCTCATTCATTTATGCATGCCTGTATTCATCGTGGCATACTATCCAAAAGTTCATCAGGGCACTGTTGGCCCAGATTGTCCCACTCCTCAACAACGGCGATTCGGCGTAGATCCCCCAGAGTGGTTTGTGGGTCACGTCGTCCATAAACAGCCATTTTAAATCCATCCCAGGCTTGTTCGATAGGGTTCATGTCTGGTGAACATGCTGGCCATTCTAGTCGAGCAATGTCATTATCCTGAAGGATGTCATTCACAAGATGTGCACGATGAGGGTGCGAATTGTCGTCCATGAAGACGAATGCCTGGCCAATATGCTGCCGATATGGTAGCACAATCGGTCGGAGGATGGCATTCATGTATCGTACAGCCGTTACGGCGCCTTCCATGACCACCAGCGGCGTACGTCGGCCCCACATAATGCCTACCCAAAACAGCAGGGAACCTCCTTGCTGCATTCGCCGGACAGTGTGCCTAAGGCGTTCAGCTTTGCTTTTGCGCAGATAACAGTCAGTGGTTCAAGTGCCCGCCAGGACATCCTGACTGATGTTTTCCGTTATCTCATTAAATCGATTAAGACAAAGGCTGCGATATTTCCTTTGAAATGGCACAATCGAATTCCTTCCCCATTCTTCACAACCCTAGCTTCTGGTTCTATCTAATGTCCTCGTCGTCGGTGGGATGTTTAAACATATCATTCTTTCTTTCTTTCTTCCTCACCATTATTATCTGAATGCAAGTTTCACACAAAATTTAAATGGCCTCAGTTCATCAAATTTGCCAACAATAATCAGTGGACCATAGTGGTGAACCATGAAAACGACGTTCATCAAACCCACATGACAATTTTTTTAAGCACCCCCATATTTCTCATACATACAGCACCACAGCAGTTCAAATGGTAAACGAAATTTCCGCATCCTACCATTTTCCCAGTTCATACAAACGGCCATTATGTGATTATCAATGTACGCATAGGGTAGCCAAGGCTGCGGGTGGATTGCGATTCAGACGAACAAGGAGATGTACGTTTTGAACAGGCTGTAATTCACCTCTGAGGCGTCAGAATTGTCATCCAGTCTGGATCAAAGTTCATTATGACATAACCATACGCTAACCATGTGTGTAGTTCGGTGATTTTTTTCGAATGATTCTACCTTCGTACGTTCGAGGTCTGTATTTGATGTGCACTTTCAACAATCATTTGTAACAAGCATCATGAGAGCCTCTTCACCAATTGAACAACGTAGGTTTGTATCGTTGTTCGAAACCCACATTAAACATGAAGTCCTTTGTTGTGGATTGAGTCATGGGAGAGGCGGGAGTCGCAGCTAATAGATTCTCTGTCACCAGTAAGTTTCCTTATACCAGAAATTTTATTTGATAACGAACCAGACGTAACGTTAAGTCACAGAGCACTTATATCTTATTGTATTTAAACTTGTGATGTTGAACATATTGGTGCTAATCCCGGATGTGAACTCAGATTTCTCCTTTCGTGGGATGTGACCATACATTTCCTGAGTTTAGTTGTGTGCCAAGCTCCTCATGGTCTCCATGAAAGTCACCTATCTGGGTTAGAATCCTGGTCCGACCCAAAAATTTTCAGTATGTTATTTCAAGCTGTAGCACGCACACACCAAACTAAAAGTGTAAAATAGTTATTTGACGTGACTCCGTGTATTCTCAACAACAACGATTGGTGCCAGTTTCGACTCACAGTCATTAGAACTTTTCGTCATATCGTTTCGAGTTCAAACATTCCATCGACTGGTGGAAATTAATTTGTAAGCTAATTTGTCTTCGTGAGTAGTCAATAACGATGATATTTGTGGGTTTGACTCCAAGTCAGGACTATTCGTGACGTTATTTCCACCTCAGTAATACGCAAATCTTGCTGCTGGTGAAACACAACGACGTTTAACGTTTGTTTGTGGCTAGATAACAGTGCCAATAGGTGCTGGATTCGATCCCGGTACGGCAAACTTTATCGTCTGGTCATATCAGCTTCAGCCATCCCGCAACTAGCACAAAATTTCGATGCCTAACATTTGACTGTGCTTAGTTAAAAATCGATTAGATGTTGATTTCGAACCCTCGCCCAGCTCAAAACTTTCATGCGGGGTATTACCTTTATAAAAGTGTGCAGCCTGCGTTATTTGTGGCTGAAACCATATTGAAAATTTTAGTTGATTTTTTAACAGGGACAATAGCTTACAAGCGTGAAATGCTGTGTCGTCTCTAATAACGTAACATTGTGCTCAAGTTAGTTTGTATAGCCACTCGCCCTGTCCTCTCTACGTATTCCTTTCACCTTCTTCGCTTGGTTCTGGATTGCCAAATGAGCTCTTGACAGTCACTTCTATTTTGAGCAAAGTTTATCTAATACACTCCTGGAAATTGAAATAAGAACACCGTGAATTCATTGTCCCAGGAAGGGGAAACTTTATTGACACATTCCTGGGGTCAGATACATCACATGATCGCACTGACAGAACCACAGGCACATAGACACAGGCAACAGAGCATGCACAATGTCGGCACTAGTACAGTGTATATCCACCTTTCGCAGCAATGCAGGCTGCTATTCTCCCATGGAGACGATCGTAGAGATGCTGGATGTAGTCCTGTGGAACGGCTTGCCATGCCATTTCCACCTGGCGCCTCAGTTGGACCAGCGTTCGTGCTGGACGTGCAGACCGCGTGAGACGACGCTTCATCCAGTCCCAAACATGCTCAATGGGGGACAGATCCGGAGATCTTGCTGGCCAGGGTAGTTGACTTACACCTTCTAGAGCACGTTGGGTGGCACGGGATACATGCGGACGTGCATTGTCCTGTTGGAACAGCAAGTTCCCTTGCCGGTCTAGGAATGGTAGAACGATGGGTTCGATGACGGTTTGGATGTACCGTGCACTATTCAGTGTCCCCTCGACGATCACCAGTGGTGTACGGCCAGTGTAGGAGATCGCTCCCCACACCATGATGCCGGGTGTTGGCCCTGTGTGCCTCGGTCGTATGCAGTCCTGATTGTGGCGCTCACCTGCACGGCGCCAAACAAGCATACGACCATCATTGGCACCAAGGCAGAAGCGACTCTCATCGCTGAAGACGACACGTCTCCATTCGTCCCTCCATTCACGCCTGTCGAGACACCACTGGAGGCGGGCTGCACGATGTTGGGGCGTGAGCGGAAGACGGCCTAATGGTGTGCGGGACCGTAGCCCAGCTTCATGGAGACGGTTGCGAATGGTCCTCGCCGATACCCCAGGAGCAACAGTGTCCCTAATTTGCTGGGAAGTGGCGGTGCGGTACCCTACGGCACTGCGTAGGATCCTACGGTCTTGGCGTGCATCCGTGCGTCGCTGCGGTCCGGTCCCAGGTCGACGGGCACGTGCACCTTCCGCCGACCACTGGCGACAACATCGATGTACTGTGGAGACCTCACGCCCCACGTGTTGAGCAATTCGGCGGTACGTCCACCCGGCCTCCCGCATGCCCACTATACGCCCTCGCTCAAAGTCCGTCAACTGCACATACGGTTCACGTCCACGCTGTCGCGGCATGCTACCAGTGTTAAAGACTGCGATGGAGCTCCGTACGCCACGGCAAACTGGCTGACACTGACGGCGGCGGTGCACAAATGCTGCGCAGCTAGCGCCATTCGACGGCCAGCACCGCGGTTCCTGGTGTGTCCGCTGTGCCGTGCGTGTGATCATTGCTTGTACAGCCCTCTCGCAGTGTCCGGAGCAAGTATGGTGGGTCTGACACACCGGTGTCAATGTGTTCTTTTTTCCATTTCCAGGAGTGTATTTTCATTACCGTAGTAATAATTTACGCCTGGACTGATTGTTATGCAAAGCAAAGTTCTCTAGTGGAACTCAACATTTTATTATCTACCTGAGGTAGACGGTAGCATCAATTTCTACTTTCCTTAGCTTTCTGTTGCTCGTAATGAGCTCGAGACAGAGAGTGATGTAGTAAACGATGGTAACACGGACGAAGTTTGTGTCTAATGAGGGATATCCTTGATTTTACAATCGTTGGTTTAATAAAAACTAAAGTAGACCTTACTTTGGAATGAAGTTCTTGAGTTATGGCTAATGAGAAATATATCCATTTTAGATGTTCCGTATCTTATAAACACACCATACAAAAAATTGGTCACCAGGAGATATTATGTTAATACCGTCTAACACCGTTTCTTACCTTCATAATGGTCTCATTTAGGCGTGGAAGAGAACTCACAATTTTTTTCCAGCTGAAGCCACTGATCGATGATTTTCTAGTGGAAAAAAATAGGATGATTTCGCGTCCAAATGCTCGTCAAACCAGGAACGTTTGCTTTCAGTCCTGTGAACAAGGCTGTTGTCATTTTGGAAGACGGGAGTTTCCACAGCACACGCCTTATGGAGATGTAGAAGAAAGGGCAACTCATGGTCACTGGTTCATTTTCACGGTAACTTGAATGAGTAAGCCGGCTCATGGCATGAAAAACAGACCAAAACATTACAGAACAACTGAACTTAACCACACCCACCTCACACTGCGAGTTAAGCGCCCCATTTCGCCATCGGTGAACCTGACGTCTAGCATTATTTGAAAAGAGACAAAACCGTAATTTGGTGGAGCACACTACCCGACCCATCCAGGCGCTGCCCCGAGTCTGTATTGTTTGGGCCACTGAAAACTTGCAGCTTTATTTGTCGTCGTGAGTAATTGACTTTTGCGTGGTACCTTACTACAATTATCTGTTGCATGTATTTCCTTACTCACTGTTCGCTCTGAAACTGTTAGAGAAGGACTTGCATTCATTGACAACAGCAATTCCTGTCGGATTTTAAATCGCTTGTCATTGACAACCCACTAATTGTTCTTATACCCTTTACATGACTGTTTGTAGACCTGTTGGGTCCTCTGCTTTGGTATACCAACAAATCAAGCATCTTTATTCAGCGCGATACATGCTTTCTGGCTTTCTGTCACTTCTTCAAGTCGATCCATCTTTCTGCGCCGGTTCCATACAGTCGACTGGCATAAACTCACCATTTCGCTGCCATGTCTTATTTCAACAGTGTGTTGTCACACGGCTGCCAGTTACTAGTTCTACACCATCTACTTTATTCCATAGCGACCACTGAGGTCTTTTAAGGTACTACTAATTCTTTTTCCGATGAACGTATTTTCTTTCTTCTCATTTCTGCATGTTGGCAATTCCTTTTTTGGTACTAATACACTGATGAGCCAAAACACTATGACCACCTGCTTAAAAGCATGTTGGGCCACCTTTGGAAGCAAATACAACAGCGATTCCACGTGGCATGGATTCGAAAAGTCCTTCGTAGGTTTCTGGAGGTATGTGTCATTAGATGTCTACGCGCGGATTGCATGCGTAGATTGCACGCCGGTGGTTTGGGGCTCAGATCAAGGGAATTCGGTGGACAAGACATCAACATGAGTTCATTATCTTGTTCCTCAAACCACTATAGTATGATTCTAGCATTTTTACGTCGACAGTTATCCTGCTGGAAGATGCCATCCACTTGGGAGAAGACATCAAGCAAGAAGTGATATAAGTGGGCCGCAATAATGTTCACACACTCAACAGCTATCTAGTGCCTCCCGTTATTGCTCAGATCCCATGGAGCCCATATGAACGTTCCTGAAAGAGTCAATAATGCCTCCACCGGCCTGTGTCCCTGGCGCAGTGCGTGTTTCGAGCAGTCATTAGCCTAGATAACGGCCTACCCGGCCACGACCGTCGATCTAGTGTGACATGAAACGTGATTCACCCGTCCAAGCGACACGATTTCATTGCTCCACGGTTCAGTCTCGATGATCCAGTGCCCACTGCAATCATAATTCACGATGTCCCTGGGTCAACATGGGAACACGATGTGATCGCTGCTGTAGAGCTCCATTTTTAACAATGTGCACTGAACGGTGTGCTCTGAAGCATTTGTGCCTGAATGATCATTTTACTCCGTCGGCTGATTTGCCGCAGATCGTCATCTGCCCAGCTATATAGAGCAGGAAACTCTGAGCTCCGTTCATCGTCTTTCAGCGCATAGATGCTCACGACAGTAGCCCGTGAACAGCCGACCAAATTCGCCGTTTCTGAATTGCTCGTTCCCAGGCGCTAGGCCATAATAATCTGTCCTTTGTCAACGTGCCTTATGTCAGATGATTTTTCCGATTTTCGACCCATAAAGTCGTTAGAATTATTCCCCACTTATGTCTGGTCCGCTTACATACTTTCCTTACAGGGTCACGTCCTCGCAGCGCCACCAGGTAGCATTAAATCTTGCGGTGGGCAGTGGTTATAATGTTTTGGCTCATCAGTTACATCACACGTTAAAAGCTATTTGGTTGCTGCGCAAAGAAATATTCCCAATACATACCTGTCGTGTTGTTGACTGCTGTGTTTTTGTTTTGCACTAATGTTTTTTTTTTTTCGCTGTCTAAACGGCCACTACATGTGGAAACTTCCAAATATTTGAACTTACTTAACGACTGACTATAAATTTTATGGAAAATTGTGTTTCCATCCTTGACGAAAAGCTCAACGTAGATAAATATTAGCCGGCCGCGGTGGTCTAGCGGTTCTGGCGCTGCAGTCCGGAACCGCGGGACTGCTACGGTCGCAGGTTCGAATCCTGCCTCGGGCATGGGTGTGTGTGATGTCCTTAGGTTAGTTAGGTTTAAGTAGTTCTAAGTTCTAGGGGACTTATGACCTAAGATGTTGAGTCCAATAGTGCTCAGAGCCAGATAAATATTAGCACTGAGACTGCGGCCTGCTTACAGCAGCTGCTAGTGAAACGGAAAGGCAAAACTATGGTTTCGTAGCTGCGAGAATTTCCATCAACGTGCTGCCTGAAACGCGTGCGAGACCGCACTCCACACTCACAGAATGCAAACATACCAGACCGTTTTCCTACGGTGCAAACGAAACAGTGCCGCCACGAAGCCAAAAAACAAAATTGCAACATTATGATGTACTTGTACTCGGAAAACATAAACTGGAGAGATCACGGATATGCCAACTACACGACGTTTCGGTACGAAAACAGCAGCGGGACATCCGTCTTCTTGCCTTCCAGCTTCTGTATCAAGTGCTGACAATGAAAAGGCCCTACATCCTGCGACAGTAATCTCACTATCGCAGACTTCGCTACCTACAATGACTGAAACATGGTTTCTGTTTTATGGTATATAGTATTATTTTCGTTCCTTCTGCTGCAATATACTTCGTTCAAATTACAGAATCTGTATTTTTGTCCCATTCCCTGTCTTCCGAAACATTAAAAATTGTATGTGTATACGTTGGATTACTGTGGAAGGAAAGAACCCAATACAATCCAATAAGATCAACACTATCTACAAAAGATAGAACACAGCAATAAGTCGTCCTTTCTTGCAGGTTTTATTCGGCAAATCTAGATTTCGGCTAGTGCCTAGCCATTATCAAGGCACTATTTCATAGGAACAATGCACTTCAGTCTCCTGACGTTCGTGCGCCTGTCACAGTTCTTTCAGAGGTATGGGGCGGGACGCACTGAAACGCACGGTGCATTTGATTAAATATACCGTATATTTACATGAAAGAAAGACGAAGTTGGGTGAAGACATACCAGTTTTTTAGTTTCTTTGAGGTGTATTCTTTGACATATTTCATTATTTGTGTTTTCTTATTTAACTATAAAGAGATTTGATGATTACCATTCGAGATTGGTCACTATCTCATTTAGAACACCGATCGCCCCGGAACAGAAACTTATTGTTACTTTCATAACAGCTTTTAGTATTGCAAATTGCAGTACCTAAACGCAGTTTACGATAATGATAGTACATTACCTGTTATTTGGTAGTCATTTATCTATAATTGAAAGTGTCTGACAGTTGATCCCCAGTTGTTAAGATCGTGTATTTTAACCACTCTGTGAGTGTTACCTATTGAAACTACCAATGAAGTAGTATCACAAAACTCAGCTTCATATCTAATCTGCCTTTAACATTATCATTACTAAGATGGACGTAACGCTGACACCCACACCACATTGATACAAGTTTACATGCCTACGTTCACCACATATGATGAACAGATTGGAACAGTGTACGGTAAAAGAGATTAGTCACATAGTTAAGCGAGACAAACATTTCAAATGTGATGAGAGAATGGAATTCGATAGCAGGTATAGGAAGAGAAAATAGTAAGAAAACGTAGGCTTGGGGGAAGGGATGAAACGGGAAGCCATCTGATAGAGTTTTGCACGGAGCACCATTTAATCATCGCCAATACCTTGCTTAAGAATCATGAAAGAAGAATGCATTTTTGGAACAGAGTTTTCGAACCCAGATTTTGAATAGTAAGACATTTTCCGGTGCAGATGCAGACCGACGATAATTTATTGGTTATGAACTTCAGTTTACAACAAAAGAGATAGTCAACGGTAGCAAATGAAGAAGATGGAATCTGAATAAGTTAAGACCCAGAGTTTTTTGATAATCTTAAAAGGACTATGAGGCAAAGACTGGCTGAAACAGAGGACGCAATCCACTACAATACGAATGGATATTTTTGAGAGAAGAAGTGGTGAAGGCAGCAGAGAATGCAAATGGGAAAAAGGTACAGCAGACAATAGGGAAAAATATAAAAATGTGTGTGAAATCTTATGGGACTTAACTGCTAAGGTCATCAGTCCCTAAGCCTACACACTACTTAACCTAAATTATCCTAAGGGCAAACACACACAACCATTCCCGAGGGAGGACTGGAACCTCCGCCGGGAAAATATAAAAATGCGGCAAGTAAAGTAGGGAAGAGAGACGCCTAAAAATGACATCGACAGAGAGTCCAAAATTGCAACTGCAATTTTGCAATTGGAAAACATAGATGCGTAAATTAAATAAGAAAAAGTGGAAACAAAACTTTGCTCAAAATAGAAGTGACTGTCAAGAGCTCATTTGGCAAGCCAGAACCAAGCGAAGAAGGTGAAAGGAATACGTAGAGAGGACAGGGCGAGGGGCTATACAAACTAACTTGAGCACAATGTTACATTACTGTGAAATGTCTGAACACGCGAGGTAGTATTGATCCATATAACATAGTAGACAGACTGAAGAAAGGCAAACCATTGTTTATAGCATTTGCATATTTAGCGAAAGGTTTTGACCATCTTAACTGGAAGATATTCTTTGAAGTTCTGGATGTATCAGCGATAAAACACAGGAACACAAGATTGTCTACAACTTCTACAGAAACCAAACTGCAGTTGAAACAATTCAACGACTTGAAAGCGAAGCAGTAATTGAGAAGGCTGAAGTAGAGAGGATATAAATTCAGACTGCCAACAGCAAGAAAAGCGTTTCTGAAAAAGAAAATTTGTTGACGTCGAACATAAATTTAAATGGTTGGGTAGCATTTTATAAAGGTATTTGTGTGGAGTGTAGCCTTCTGTCTAAGTGAAACGTGGACGATAAACAGTTCTGTCAAAAATACAATGGACTCTTTCAAAACGTGGTGATAAAGAAGAATGATGAATATAAGTATTTAACTAAAGAAGAGGTAATGAATTAAACTGTTGAGGAAAAGGAAATTATGGCACAATTTGTCTAAAAGAGGTAATTAGTTGGCAAGACATGTTATGAGACATCAAGGAATCGTCAATTTGGTAATGGAGCCCAAATTATAGAGAGAGGCCAAGGCTTGCCAACGGTAAGCAGATTCGAATGGACGTGGAACGCAGTAGTTACGCAGAGATGAAGAGGCCTACACAGGATATACTACTCTGGAGCACTGTATCGACAAGACCACAGCAAACAAATAGTGAGACGAACTGTATTTATTGTTAATGCAACCCAGCAGCAAAATAACATCACCATTGATTAGGTAAGTCAGTTACGTATTTATTGCCAGAATATTTGTTTAATATAGCCTCTACCACATAAACATGTGATATATTTGTGGATGCATTCTGCAAACAGCCTTATGTTAGGGAAAACTTACAACCTCAATGCAGTTTTCTTGTGGCGATTATCAGTAAATGATAAAGGTTGAATTACTGTTTTTGCCACTATGCCATTTGTGGCATTTTCCATAAGACATGTATTCCTTCATGAACCATAACCAATGACTGGTTACGTATTATCCACGAAATTCAAATGCACTGGCAGTTCTGAAACTGTATAGAAGTCATCGATGGCAAATGTATCGTAATGCAGTTCTTCATACGTTTTTTGTGCAGTGGAGGCTTTTACGCCGACTTCAAATATCATGTGACTATTGTCAGGCATTTTCAAGAATGCACTAACGTCGTACGAAACGGTTTGTGTGCGGAAAGCAAGTTAATCAAAAAATAAATACGGCATTTTGGCGACCAAATATGGAATCGGCAAATGGATCATAACGGCTGATGTGGTAACAGTGAAACCAATTAGAATGGCCGGTTCTTCAAAACTACTTGTAAGACTGGGATCAGTGAGACTTTATGGATATTGAAGACGATACGCAGAATATTACGTTTGGTACTTTATGCCAACGTGTTTGACACAAAGATTCGATCAGGGATGTGAAATCTTTAGGTAAAAGAAACCGACCTATCAGAGACTGAGTGCACTGACTGCAAAGACTATTTTAGTGATGCTGGAAAGAGCAATTGGAAGTCTGGTGTTATTGCATGTAATTATAAAGTATTCTAAACGTAGCAAATAAACAAATGTCTGTAGGCAAAACGAAATAATTAATAACAAGTTTGTTTACGTGACCATCACACGATGAGCAAACACAGAAATATTCGTTCTGTAAACAACAGACGACTTTTCCTTGCTGTTGTGTATTTTATTTGTTCCAGACGCGTTTTGCATTTCCAGTGGCATCTTTACCATATTTGTAGATTATGAAACAGTTCACGTCTTATTTATCTCCGTGAATAACTGATGACTTACTGTTAATCGAGTTTTTGGCTGACATCTGCGTTTTCTCTCACCTGGTCGCAGGCTGTAAGTCGCACTGTAATTCATTTCGAGACATAAGCACATTTTCATGGTACAAACTTTTTTCTTCACAGTTTTCATGTTCTTTACGCTAATTGATGTGGAGCGCAATTATTCTTCTGTCACTAGCTACAGATATTTTACCAAAAACTGATTTAAAATCGTAACTAATGTGTGTTTAATTTATGTCTTTCCTTATTTGGTTTGTTTATATACATGTTCACAACCGAAGGAAGTATATGCTGAAAACTAAAGTCTGTTCATTTCTGTTCTCTTTATATCTGTTTATGTGTGTGTGTGTGTGTGTGTAATTAGTCACGGTGAGTTGTAGAAAGTTGAAAGCGAATCTAATAGCTGACATAGAGTAGTCGAAAGTTTTCGTGTTCAGTTGATTAGAGTTTTGGTTTAAATGTTTTATGGAGGGGATCATGTGAGAGTGAGAACAAAGGGTTGGGTGCTAATATTCTGATAATAATCATATAATGAAGCGTTATTATACTATTTTACCTATTAAGGCAAGCAGTGAGTTTACTATTGCATGAAGCCCTCCACAAAATGTTTAAAGCAAAACTCAAATCAGCTGAACACCAGAACTTTCAACCGGTCTATGACAGCTATTGCATTCATATTCAACTTTTTATAACTCGCACTGACTAGCCACACATACACATACAGATATCAGGAGAACATAAATGAACAGACGTTAGTTTTCATCATATAATTCGTTAGGTTGGCAATATGTACATAAATAAATCAAATAGGAAGAGAAATAAAGTGAACACACTGTAGTTGCGGCTTTAAATCACAGTTTTCAGTAAAATGTCTACTGCTAGTGACAGAAGAATAATAGTGCTCCACACCAATTAGTGTAAAGAACACGAAAATTGTGAAGCGAAAAGTGTGTGAGGTAACGGGCGAGTTGTGGCGCCCTGAAAATATTCTAAGTTTGGAGCTGGCGTGGCCACACGGGACGCTCGGCAATCTGGGGCTCTTCAGCAACCGCGTGGTGCCGAACATTAGCCGGAGCAAGAGGGGTAGCCCCAGCGCGTGGTCCAGGCCAACCGCGTGGCTGGCAATTCCATGTTGACGCTGTGTCGAGGATTGTGCTTTGTGTCGATGAAGATTTGTATGCTGGGAGTGCCAAAGATGGCGGACTTCGTGAAACCGCAATGGCAGACATTTCACAGTTCATGTAAAAATTAAAAATAGCCAGAGGAATCATGATGCCTTAAAAATAAACATGTACCTTGCCATTATTTGCACCACGATTCTGATGGTGTAACCAGATTTTCAATATCTTTATTAGTCTAAAATTTAGTATCTGACTAAATTATACAAGTAACACCCAGCAACGAATTTCCAAAATCTAAACGGTTCATCCGATTTTGTCGATCGACATGTCTTTAGAAAGCTATTAGCGTAAACCTAAATTGGTATGAATTACAGGCATCTAACTTGAATAGTAAATGAGTTATTGGAGGTCAAAGTGGCCGATTACAATTGATCGCATCAAGTCATAAGTACTCCACAGTTAAAAAAAAAAAAAAAAGGGGGTCTATGTCTATGTCTTTGTTTATATCCGATATATACTATTCATGAAGAAATTTACTGTGTTTAGAAAGCACAGAGACATTAGGCTACTTTTGTTTCTATTCCTTTGATATATGTTTATTTAATTTGAGCGGTCTGCACGTCCAGCACGAACGCTGGTCCAACTGAGGCGCCAGGTGGAAATGGCATGGCAAGCCGTTCCACAGGACTACATCCAGCATCTCTACGATCGTCTCCATGGGAGAATAGCAGCCTGCATTGCTGCGAAAGGTGGATATACACTGTACTAGTGCCGACATTGTGCATGCTCTGTTGCCTGTGTCTATGTGCCTGTGGTTCTGTCAGTGTGATCATGTGATGCATCTGACCCCAGGAATGTGTCAATAAAGTTTCCCCTTCCTGGGACAATGAATTCACGATCTTCTTATTTCCATTTCCAGGAGTGTACTTGGAGAGTGTTGGGAAGTTTGCGCGTGGTCACGGGAGCTAGAAATATTTCGTTGTGCTGACTTGTGAGATTTCTGTGGCTTCTGCTGTGAAGACGTGATATGCGTTTAGAAGTGAATATCTCGCGATGTTGTTCGTAACTAATTACGTGAAGTAGGAATCTTATTGTTTCCCTGTTACTCAACTTATATTTTATTTAATTACTGGACCATGGACACCAATAAATGTTTTGCAGAAATAAACGGCATTCTTAAAAGTACTTCTGGTATCGTACTCATCATTTAAAGTCGTTAAAATAGGACCTGCAGATTTTATTTAATTGCAATCTTTCATTTACAAATTTCTATGTTACATTCAAAATTCACAATTGCCGAGTGATAGGAACCTTCGACCATTCGATTCATGTGTGTATTCATATTGTATACTGTAGACTCAGCAGTATTTGGCATGTAATGCGGCAACTACATATCCCACCCCCTGGACAACGAAACCAGCCAAAACTTTTAATATTTCAACTCTGAGTCTGAGGGTACGTAGTTGAGGGCCACCATTTTTTTTTGAAATCCTGGAAGTGCGAACATGAAAATGTGCTTATGTTCCGTAAGTTAAGTTTCAGTGCGATCTCCAGTATGTGACTAGATGAGAGAAAACGCAGATGTCAGCCAAAAACTCGATTATCTGTAAGCAGTCACTTATTTACGTAAAAAATAAGATGTGAACTGTTTCATACTCCACAAATATCACATACCAACACAAAATTGAATCACTCTAGATTCCACTGAAGATGTCTTAAAGTAAAAAGCGAAACGCGTCTTGTACAAATAAAATACATTGCAGCAAGAAAAACGGGATGTTACTTACAAAACGAAATAATCAATAGCCGTAGATACTTCGCAAATTACATCTTATGACATACCAGTAAATTAGTTTTGGTTTAACTTCCGTAGGTGTATATAGAATACTGTAAATATTGATATGTTCCATGTCACTGTAATTCTCATTTCGCATGCTACTAAATGCCGTTTAAAACCGTTCATCGATACATTGTGAAAAACTGTCGTTACTTTCACATCTCGATAGATAAATAGATTTTGCAAACTTATCACGCGACAAAATACGTGACTCCTTACGTTCTATCATTTGCAAAAAACAGTGTTTCGATTTCTTCAACCGTTTATGAAACTTGGAGCTGATACAACCTAATGATTTACGACGAGCAGGACGAAGTATCGTTCGCATCACGAGTGACACGCGTGGCCACCGCTCGGCCCATCCGCAGACATGTCATTCAGTATCCGTGAACGGTGATAGCTATCGTTCTGCTCTCGACTTTAAAACAAATTTCAATATGTTGACTAAATTTCATACGCAATAATGTGTTACTTAAAATGAACGATACGCAAAGTCTACGCAATTCGTTTTTACCTCTGCACACTCAATAAAATTTCGCATAGTGTTTTACAAAAAAGTGATACGGCAAGTAACCACGATGAAAACGAAAAGAAATTCAGTCATTTATCGAGTAATTATATCAGGCTGTAAGATGCAGAAGAATCAAGTTTTTTCACCAGATAGTTTCTTTGGAATCGGGTGACAAGTATTTCATAGCTGCCATGCCTGCGCCAGCGCTACGGCGTAAGTTCGTATAGCCGAGGGTTTGTAGCTGACGTCACGCCCAACGGCGCGGACATTCCAGCGCGGCACGTGGCAGCGGTCGCGGTTCGATAGGGGCAAACCGCGGCACAGAGCCGCGCCGCTGACGGCATTTCAATGGCAAACAAGGCGCTGGCGCGTAGTTTTGCCGCGCGGCAGCCGTAGTGTGTACTAGTTTTAACAAGCAGTCCCTCGCAGCGCCTTGGAACTTGCGTCGCGCAACGGACCACACAATACTGCTCTCGCCGAGGAGAAACTGCAGCACCCACCTACTTCCAACAAACTGTAAAAATAAATTCAAACCTTTTTGAGATTTTTCTCGCTTTCACCTCTGACAAAAAATGTAAAGGGAAAGAATTTGTCGCTTGCTGTATTTCGGATGTTGGTTTGGTGAAAGTTCCGCGTCAGATACGAGAATTTAATTTATTACTTCATTATTACTGATTCAATTGACCAGAACGTTTTAAGATGTTATGACATACACTAATGAAGATAACTATAAAATTATGTTGTTGTGCAACACATAATTTACGAGATATACCATGTGATAAAGATTGAGTAGCGTGAAAAATCAACTTTTCTTAAAAGCTTAAATATTTCTATATTCCAAAAAAAATGGTTCAAATGGCTCTGAGCACTATGGGACTCAACATCTTAGGTCATAAGTCCCCTAGAACTTAGAACTACTTAAACCTAACTAACCTAAGGACATCACACACACCCATGCCCGGGGCAGGATTCAAACCTGCGACCGTAGCAGTCCTGTGGTTCCGGACTGCAGCGCCAGAACCGCTAGACCACCGCGGCCGGCCTCTATTTCAGTAGCACACAATTTTCTTGAAATAAAAAAAGGTGTCAGAAGGTAATTCTCGTGTCACTATTATGTACAGTTCCCAGGTTATAATAAATCACTACTTTCATTTTTTGCGTTCTGACGAGCACGGACCAGCGCTTGTGAAAACGTTTCACGCAGCATGCTGCGTCTCGCATCGGATTGCGGAAAACGCAAGCGTTTTCCCCAGCACGCTGCGATAAATTTCCACACCAAGGAAAATTTAGTTTAACCCGTCCTGAAGGCTCCCAGACACGCTGACTTACTGAACAGGAGGGACCTGTGAGTCCCTGAGAGAGAAACAGTTAGTCCAGCTTCCCGAATAAGACACCGAAAGAATGGACAGGGTGATCAATCCTTACTGCAAACACCTGGTAGACATTTTTTTCCTCTTCTTTTTAGCTGCAAGGCCTTTGTTTGTGTAGAATTCTTGCGCCGGTAGCACGTATTTGTAGGGCTACGGAATAAAGTGTATTAGGTAAAAGTGTTTCAAGTGAAATAGCGAAATAGTCCCTATTTTTTTTCCAGGAAACAGTTAACAGCACAGTGGGTCTAGACGCTTCAGTCTGGAACCACACGACCGCTACGGTCGCATGTTCGAATCCTGCCTCGGGCATGGATGTGTGTGATGTCCTTAGATTAGTTAGGTTTAAGTAGTTCATAGTTCTAGGGGACTGATGACCTCAGATGTTAAGTCCCATAGTGCTCAGAGCCATTTGAACCATTTGAGTTAACAGCGAGAGAGACGTCGAAAACATCTTGTGACCTTTTTTGGCCTATTAACTGAGAGCGAACGTGTTTTCGTGACCTTTCAGTAGGACACTGTGATGGTACACACAGGCTACTTCTCTTTACAGGAAATTCATGACGTGTTTCAAGATTCAGCTATCACAACAACATATGGCTTCCTTGTTCCCCTAATTTAATCCTCTGCGATTTTTATTTCGGGGGGGCGGAATTAAAAGGGAAAGTGTACAAATCCGATCCTTACACTTAAGATGAACTTAAAATTAACTTTCGTCAACAAATTATTGCCATTCCTCCGAAAGAACTGCAGAGAGTAATGAGCAATCTTCTATGGAAGTGGCAGAAATGATTGAACAACGGAGGGAGGCAGTTTCAGCATCTCCCTGCTTAATAAACGTGAGTAATTTACTTTTCTTTTTAAGTGTTTTTGTTATGTATGTTAGAACTGGCTTATGTGACAAACTGTAGTATACTTACTGCGGACCTCTTGCCACCCGCGCCAAGGTCGCAGCAGCCGACCTCGCTATCTGGCCGCGCAATTGACCGCCCTAAGCGTTCTTCCGTGAATTCAATGATCTACAAGTTTTGCCCTCGTTACCCAGCTCTTACAGAGAGAAGTACAGCGCTATCAGCATGTCAGTTTTGGAGTGAAATATGGCACCCTCTAATTTGCAAACAGATATAAGCAAGTTAGCGATCAGACCACGTTATTTTGCCCCGTATCTCTATCACTCTATATACTACTCCGAGACTGTTCAACGTAATGACATCATTTGCAACGCACTTATACCGACAGTGTCCCTTTGGTGCTTGTTGAGATCAGTCTTAGCAAATAAGCAGGCCACTTCATCCGCCCAACGGCTTTGCTCTACATGTTCTCAAGGAAATTGGTGATTCTGTATATATTCGAACTGTTTTTCAATATACTGAAGTGTGGGCTTACTGCACCAAACCGTTCGCTGCGGCGAAGATATTCAGTGTGTCCTTCAATAACAATAAGCCTCCTGTGCCTGTCATGTTATAATTTATTGTGGGAGTGGTAATATATACCTAGTTCGATCTGCACCACGCAGCTTTCATCAACGGTGCAGGAATGGTCATTATTCTGAACTGGTATCAATAATCATGTACTAAACCATTGAGTTCACTCCCGGTACTCTTCCGTTACTCACAGACACGAAGATCAATACATTATTGCACTGAGACCTAACGGAGGGTATCAATCAGTGAAACGCACAACGAGGGCTTCCTAATGTATATTTCGACATCGTGCAGTGGCCTTAAAATGGTTCTGCAAAATATGCCGCTCTCAAGGCGTGAAGAAAGTTGAAAGAGTAGCGACCCGAATTGTTTTGGCCATTGGAGCTATGAATGGGTCTTCTCTGCCTCTTGCATAACTTCAGAAACGTTCACGAGCGGCATGCGCAGATCTTCCTGTCTGGCAGCAGATTCTTTCAATCATGAGATCAAACATTATGCTTCTGCCACCGAACCCTCAATGGTGGTGACACTGACTCGCGTCAAGACAGTCAACTGCCCTTCTACGACAGTCAACAAGGACCTTACATTTTGTAGACATTCTTCAACGCTGTAATTAGGTATTTGCAGCAATGTCGCGTAACAGTTCAGTGTTCTCCCTTCAATAGTGTCTTTGGCTTGTCACCTTCCACCAACCTTCAGCAAATTTTCTCGCATAAGCCGACTAATATAGCGCTGTTGCACGTTTATTTGGAAAAGGCCACTTAGAGGACTCTTCTGTCAGCAACTTATTGTCGATAAATCACTGCAAAGCTTGTAGAGGTAGACAAATATTCTTCCGAAAATATCCTCTGTCAATGAAGTCAGGTTCTGTATGCCCAGTAAGCAAAAGCCACACACGAACAATGCTGTACACTGAGGTGAGATAAGTCGTGGGGTACCTCCAAATATCGTGTCGGACCTCCTTTTGCAGAAATATTGAGCCAAGCTGTGTCCATAGCTGCCCATAATCGCGAAATAAGTACCCTCCGCCACACACCGTAAGGTGGCTCGCGGAGTATAGATGTAGATGTAGAACTGTTGCCGGTGCAGGATTTTGTGCACGAAATGATCTCTCGATTATGTCCCATTAATGTTCCCGGGATTCATGTCGGGGGATCAGTGTGGCCAAATCATTCGTTAAAATTTCCTAGAGTGTTCTTCAAACCGATCTCGAATAACTGTGGCCCGGTGATATGGTGCATTGTCATCCATAAAAATTGCATCGTTGTTTGGGAGCATGAAGTCCATGAATGGCAGCAAATATTCTCCAAGTAGTCGGACATAACAATTTGCAATCAAGGATAAGTTCAGTTGAACCAGAGGGCCCAGTCCATTCCATGTAAACGCAGCCTACACCATTATAGAGCCACCACCAGATTGCACAGTACCTTGTTGACAACTTGGATCCGTGCTTTCGTGGGGCCTGCACCACACTCGAACCTAAACTTTAGCTCTTACTCGCTGAAGTCGGGACTCATCCCACCAGGCCACGGTTTCCCAGTCGTCTAGGGTGCAAACGATATGGTTACGAGCCCAGGAGAGGCGCTGTAGGCGATGTCGTACTGTTAGCAAAGGTACTTGTTTTAGTCGTCTGCTGCTATAGCCCATTAACGCCAGATTTCGCCGCCCTGTCTTGAGAGATAAGTTCGTAGTACGTCCCACATTGATTTCTGCGGTTATTTCGCGCAGTATTGCTTCTCTGTTAGCAATGACAACTATACGCAAACGCTGCTGCTCTCGGTCGTTAAGTGAAGGCTACCCACGAACGTTACAGCGTGTATTTAAAGCAAACCTGATTTGCATCCTCGTAGTGCTGCTATTCGCGCTACTCTTATGCGACTGGCATGAAATTTGAATAGACATCAACTTTCAGATGTAAAAACACGCGGCCGGCCGGAGTGGCCGTGCGGTTCTAGGCGCTACAGTCTGGAACCGAGCGACCGCTACGGTCGCAGGTTCGAATCCTGCCTCGGGCATGGATGTGTGTGATGTCCTTAGGTTAGTTAGGTTTAATTAGTTCTAAGTTCTAGGCAACTGATGACCTCAGAAGTTAAGTCGCATAGTGCTCAGAGCCATTTTTTTAAAAACACGCCTACCAAAAAAATGGCTCTGAGCTTTATGGGACTTAACTTCTAAGGTCATCAGTCCCCTAGAACGTAGAACTACTTAAACCTAACTAACCTAAGGACATCACACACATCCATGTCCGAGGCAGGATTCGAACCTGCGACCGTAGCGGTCGCGCGGTTCCAGACTGAAACGCCTAGAACCGCTCGGCCACACCTGCCGGCACGCCTTCCAGCTTTCGTTTACGACGCGCAACTCCTTCTCAGCACTGTGATTTTTTTCCGTCAGTGTATATGACCGTCACCAGAATTTACCGCCCCCGAAATTCAAATCAATTTTAGTAGTTTGCTCCAACACATCGATTTCAGATCTGCTGGCGTCCGCTGTACTCCGTCACCAAGCTGCTACTGTCACTGGACCCATTCCAGTGGTCACATGCAGTATACCGACAAAGAATGCGCTCTGTTATGGCCCTGTGCGCATCGCCCCACCCACCACCACCCTCGTATCAGCCCCGCTATCCCTGACAGCCAACCAGCTGGCCACAGCCGGCATTCCTCGCACTGACCCCTTCGCCAGGTGCGAGCTCACTTGCCGCCTCTCCCCCTCCCCCAACCACCCTCCCCCCGCACACCCGCTTCCCGTAAATATAACTCACACAGATTGCAGAATGTACGGATTTTTTTTTTACCTTGTCACCCACATCCCGCTAAGGAGGTGGCTATTAGATATATTAGATTGAAGGAATCCGACAGCAGTCGTCTGTGAAAGCCGACACCGTGTCCTAATCAGAGGCATTCAGTACAAGACACATTCTCGCCAAGGAACACACTAATAGCAGAATACAAAACGGCACATCGCTGATAGCCTCTGGTTACATGTTACTGGTGTTTCTTATGAAGTCGCTGTGTATCGTCAGATATCAGATGAAGGAATGAAGGGTAGTATCAGTGGCGATGCCTTGATTAATAACAAATACAGCGACGACGAGCGCCATGCTGCTGCCCTGAGTGGACAGTTGCCGCCCGTGAGCGCCTGGAGTGCATCGCGCATGCGTTTGCTGTGAAACGCAGAATGCGTTGCGACTGCGCGCCGTTATCGGAGTGCAAGCAAATCGTTCCCTCATACCCTACCCCAACACCACCAAGTTGCTGCCTACAGCCTCCGGCAAACCTCGCGTGGCTGTGAGCTCTACGCTAAGCTTTTCCTGCAGAAACCACCAGCCCACTGTCTGAAAGACTTGAAATATCCATGGTTGGAATGCAATACTGACAGCATAACCGATCACCCAGTTATAGCTACAGAGAATTCTCGACGTATATAGCCATAATTTACCGCCCCCGAAGGTAAAAATCTCCTCTGAGAAGTCTGTTTCGACCAACCTCAGAGCCCCATACCGACAGACACCTGTAGCTCAGTGGGTGGAACTCGGAGACGTGTTGACGTATTGCGTGCAACCAGACTCCAGCTGCCCTAGCCGTATGGTTATGTATCAGAAGCGAACGAGAGACTCAGATTTGTTTCCAGAACACACTGCAACGTCTACGGTAGAAAAAGACACTGCCGATCGTACTGTGAAGGCAGACTGCTTCCTGCAAAGCTTAGTACCGTGACAGATGCAGAATTGTACTGCACTTTATTGGTCACACAAAATTTCTGATTACATTTATTCCGGATTTTCCCAGAAAATTACACACGCTTCTCTGGTATCGTTCGGCGAGTCGTAATGTTTTATTGTGCAGCGCTTTAGCGGTCGCACGAAGAGTCTAATTTAAAAAAAATATTCGAAAGAAGCATGTATGGAAGATTAGGGTTAAACGTCCCAACGGCATATGTGTCATTAGAGACGGAATACAAGCTTGGAATGCTTCAACGATAAGGAAGGAAATCTGCAATGCTCTTTTAATGGAACCACGCTGGCATTTGGCTGTAGAGATTCAAAGAAATCTCGGAAAACCTAAATCGGGTAATGGATTTGTGGATAACATTTTTCATATCAGACATGTAAAAATTACTGTAAGGGATCCAGCAAATATTAAACCGTCATTAAACCTCCTGAAATCAGCAGTAGAGCCCATGTGACTGTGAGAGCTTCTGACAGTGCTTACCTGCGTAAAATCTGCTTGCCGCAAGAAGTGAGGCTACTATTTCGTACATGCAAACATACAGCAGCTTGCATTACACGTGGACCTTCCCTTTCCTCATGTGCTGTGTGTCAGACACCTGGTTTGGCCACAGTAAGAGCATTTTTGACGAAAATAGCGATTTTATAGGAAATAATACTGTTTTATTATATATTCCTTTATATATTCTTGGTATGCTTTGTGGAAAATAAATCACATTATTAAATTTTTTTTGTTTTTCTCGCATCTATCACTCTTAGGTCAACTCTTAATATTATAACTATCATTACTCTGTGATCTTAACATCTCCTGAAAGCATTGAGGAATCGTGATTTTTTAAAGTGTTGAAACGTAGAACTGGCAGCCAATATCACAATTATGTCAACGCATGGGGTGTTGAAAACATAATTTTCCTCACACATTTCCAGTCATCCCCTGTGTGGCGTGTGCAGACCAACCAGGTGGGTTGGTGGGATGTGTGTTGACCAGTCACGTGAAAGAAGAATTCATCGACCGTCTATCAAATCAATAGTGGATCTGACAGGTCCCGATCTATTTCAACTGCATATGTTGGATGTTGTGATGTTAAGATCACTTGAGATTTCACATGCTAGTCAGCACATGTAGGATTCTGGGAACAGGTAGCACGTGATCGCTGCCATTTCCAAAGACATATAGAAGCTACGTCCAACATTATATCACGGTCTATGGAGGCTGTAGTGGTGCTTGCAGTTTTCCGACATCGAACTTGTTACTGTTCGATGTAATTTCCCTGCCATAATTTTTGACCTCCATCCTTCCCTAATCCGATGAGGCCGAAGACTGCCAGTTTGGTCTCCTCCCCTCACCCCCCCCCCCACCAATTAACCCTAACCCTCTGCCATGGTTATACGTTTGGCCTGTGTACATTACATACTAATACCCCTCTACTGACAGACTTGAACATGTGTTGAATTCCTCTGCGACATCAGGCATATTTCGTGTCAGACTTTTTACAGTTCAGCTTTCAGCTGCCTGCAGTGTTGTAGACGGAGAGACATTACACTTGTCACACATTTCTTCAATTTAGAAAAGGGAATTAGCATCGGAAAAAGTAATATGACTTAGGTATGGAGAAATAAAAAGAGTGTAACATATACACTAATGAGCCAAAGCAACAGTATAATCGTCCATCAGTCCATTTATTTTGAGGCATTAGAAACAAGAAATTTCTCTTCACATGCTATCCGGTTCCAGATGCTGAAAGCTAGGTCTACTGACGCTGTTTCACAGCTTAGTTGGCATGCCAAATCCTGTGAGTATGGAGTAACTGCTGTAGATCATAGTATGTTTTAAATAGTGTGTAAAATTAAACGTGATAGGATATTGAAATATATTTGACTCAGAAATGTTTCCGACTATTCAGAAAATTGATCACTAGAAACTACATACATGTTACAGAAATAATCATTGTATCAAAATGTTCCCTAATTGTTCCATAATCTCTAACAAAATACCCCCCCCCCCCAAACTGCAACAAAATGATAGCTAAATTTACAACTCATACTTTAAACAAAAATAATTTTGTGGTGAAATATTATTTTGTTATGCATCATACATCTGGCAGAGTACATCATCTTTCACTGATACTATATTTTACAAGTAATTATTTTTTATACACTGTAAAATCAAACTGTAATCCATGACACATATAGGAGCAACAAAAAAAAAAAAAAACTTTAGTATCCCATCCGTGAATTCAGCTTGTAAGCACTTAATATTTATATGTGCAAATGCATGATCTTATACAGTGCTCTAAATCGTTAACATGTACACTGTACTCATGTAGATAACACACAGCAGCTTTAACGTAAGCTGTAACCCTATCAGTCTGTGTAACACAACTGATAACGCACCACCTAGGTCACATAAGTTCGGAGCACTTCAATGGCACAGATAGATGGATGAGTCTCCAGTATTGCATTCCCATACATCTCTAAGGTGGCGACTTTAATGCTAAGTAGGACTCTGTCTGGGGGAGAGGGTTGAGATGGGCCATACACTGTTACCATCTGAGCATTGATGTCCAGCTTTGCACGACATACCTCACCCCACTCACCCTCCGTAAACTGCACTTTAAACCATGTTCAAGATTCTTGATTTCTATTATTCGTTTAATTCACTGTTTGCTTTTATACACGTTTCCATCTGTAGGCAGCCACATTATATGTTGTGACTAACAGAAGTAAACTACTTAACTTTCATTTGATGTACCATTGTGTGTCCTGCGCAGACACATCTTGTAGCCTGTATGTGGACTGCTGTGGCTTGACAAGTGATGGTGCTTATGATAGAAGCCTGTTCAGTAGCATGTCCTGCTCCAATACCTCAGTGGGGAGTAACACCCTTGAAATAAGAAGAAAAAATCATAAATATTTAAAGCAGCACATAGAATATGAGAGGGCAAATGTAAAGATGTATAAATGTATGACTGTAACAATTATTATGATGTGTGGGTTAGTATTTACATGCAGATTTTTTCTTCTTGTTGTGTCTGGTGGCGTTAGATGCTAGAGCTCAAAGCTGGGGCGAGGTTGATCAGATAAATGTGGTAGGCTACCTGTGAACAGCTGTGACTCTACAAGTGGCTGTTTATCTGACAGATGTGTGTTCTGCTCCAACATGGCAGCTAGTGTCACATCAGAAGGCTGCTACTGCTGTGCTGTTGAAAAGAAGAAAAAACAACAATGAATAGTGAGAGGAAATGGTTAATAATAATTATAATAATACAGTATTAACATTCATTCATATTATTCTTGTTCTTATTCCACTCAGCTGACCTCTGCTCACACTTCATAATCCTTCCACTAGAGCAACTGAACACAAGTGACTCAGTTGGCAGGTGACTGCAGCACTTTGTCCAATGGTAATGGTAAGCAACTGCAGTGCCACCAACTGCCTGATGTGACAGTCCGCCATCTTGTCAGCCACAGTCCACCACAGCATGCCTCAGTCCATCATCTTCTCTCCCATCTTGTCCACCATCTGGTGTGATGTCATTGTATGCTACCATCTGATCTTTCTTCCGCGTAATGTTAGTGTCGTAAAAAACTTAAAAAACGGCTTTTAATTGTTTGTATATAACCATATTTTTCTCCTTTTTAATACCATTTCCAGCAGGATAATACCCGATGTGAAACTTTTTGGTTATTGATCTTTTCTCGTATACAGCCTCAAATTATAGCAATTCAGACGTATCTAATCGTTTTTCGATGATGACGTAGTTGAGCTATTTTAAACTTTTGTGTTTATTACTCTTTCCTGTTTAAATTCCTTCTATGGCTTCCTACCATAGCAGTTTCAATGTATCTGAATAGTCTTCGAAGATCACGTGACTCACAGTTAACACACTTCACCAGTTCCAGCAAAATATCACATGAACTTTTTTTTCTGAAACGCAGTCGTAATGTGGGTATCGTAAGTGTAATCATATTGTGCCAACAATTACTGGCTGTTGAGGTAACACCGGCTCCGCAGGATAACTTTTTTCCGCCATCGTCTTGTGAGGCTGTAGCCGACAGCCTTGTTTTAATGCTGCATATGAGGATCTATACTTTTTACTGGTCGTGTAAGATGTTTAGTGCGTCACAGAGTGTTAAACAGTGTAAATAAATTCAATGTAAGACGTCATTATGCAGTAAATCACGCGGCAGAGTACGACAAATATGTCGACGAAGAACGATGGGCAATAATCCTTGAATTGAAAGCCAATTTTTCAAACGAAGTAAGTTATTACATAGCAGTAAGTTTTGTTTGTAATATGGTGGTAGTGGAAAGAATAAGACAAAATTGCTGCGTTTCAGCAATTACCATGTCAGTTTTGAGTGCTCGTACTACTAATATTATTCGATACAAAAAACTTCATAGTATTTGCAGGACGTTGATCGTCCAGTTAGAGACTCTTCTGTGAGAATTATCTACAGAATTTTTCGTTAAATAGCTGTGCATTTGAAGCCGCTTACTGAAGGCGAATTACGCCTTGTAACGGCGGTGGATGAGCTGTGCCCAGAACTGGTTCCGCAGCTACAGTCAGTGTCACTTTCTCGAACCGCTGTAACACGCCGAATTGAAGACTTAGCAGAACATTTGAAGGCTCGGCTGACAATGAATATTAAAGACAGTGTTGCGTTTTCTTTGTCTTTGGATAAATCTCTTGACTTATCAGACATAGCACAACTTGTAATTTTTTTTAGGATAGAAAAACGAAATACGGGAAGTTCGCGAGGAGATGTTGGATCTCAACCCATTGAAGGATACAACAACAGGTGAAGACATGTTAGATGCACTTGAAGTAGTTATGGAGAAGTTTGGTCTGCCGTGGGAATTAGTAACTTTCGCCGCTCCCGCCATGACTGGCGAAACCAGTGGCTTAATAGGGCGCGTCCAGAGAAAAATGAAGAATTCTTCTTTCCACGGACAATACGAGACTGGAATAGAAGGGAGAACCGATAGAGGTACTCAAGGTACCCTCCGCCACACACCCTCAGGTGGCTTGCGGAATATGGATGTAGATGTAGATGTAGATGTAGATCATGATCTCCTGATTATCTCTATACACCGCCTGATTCATCAACAACATTTGTGTTCCAAAAGCGTAAAACTGAATGAAAAATGAGCTTGGTTGTGAAAATCGCTAATTCTATTCGACAAAACGTCTTCAATCATCGCTTGTTCAAAGCGTTTCTGGAAGATGTCGGTTGTGAATATGCTTTTTCACTGTGAGGATCGCGGGCTCAGTCGTTCTAAAGTTCTGGAGCGCTTCATGTAACAGCGGCCAAGAAATATAGTTGTTGGTGGAAATGAAGGGAGAAAGTGTTCCTGAAGTGTTGGATGATAGATGGATTTGTGATTTAGCCTTTTTAACTGATGTGATAGTGCATCTCCGCGACTTGCGTGTGCCACTTCAAGGGAAGGATATTCTCATGATCCATTTCTGTAACATAATAAAGTCATTCAAGATGAACTGTCGCTCTGGGAAAGGAAGCTGGAGTCTAGAAACGCCTCTTACCTTCCGAAACTGCCAGAATTAACAAACATTGCCAGTGCTGCAGATTTTGGAGAGTATACGCTGATTAGCCAGAACATTACGACCACCGAGTTACTATCGATATAAGCCCGTCCTGATGATAGTAGCGTCGCCTGGCGAGGAGTGACTACTAGTCAGACACAGGCATTCTGCATGTAGTATCAGTGAGCTAGCTGTCCGTGTGTAGAATGGGGAAGGCGCGCCATCTATCTGAGTCTGACCCAGGGCAGATTGTGATGGCCCGGAGGCTCCGAACGATCATTTCGGAAACTGCACAATTTGTCGCGTGTTCGAACAGTGTTGTGCTGAGTGTCTTCAACACGTGGCGAAACGAAGGTGAAAGCACGTCCACACCTCTTGGGGTGGGGCGGCCATCCATAATTAGAGATGTCGGATGTCGCAGCCTGGACAGATTGGTGAAACAGGACAGGCGGCGAACTGTGTCGTAACTAACATTAGACTTTAATGCTGGGCAGAGTAAATGTGTGTCTGAACACACAGTGCACCGAACACTCCCGCCGATGGGCTTCCCCAGCAGACGACCCATGCATATGCTAATGTTAACACCACGACATCGGCAACTACTACTGAAATCGGCACAAGAACATCGGCATTGGACGTTGACGGAATGGCAAAGCATTGCATCGTCTGATGATTCCCGATACCTTCTTCACGATGCCGATGGGAGAGCGCGAATCCGTTGCCTCGCGTCTCCTTGATTCCTCTACTGCGGGACGGAGACAAGCTGGCAGCAGCCGGCCGCTGTGGCCGAGCGGTTCTAGGCGCTACGGTCACAGGTTCGAATCCTGCCTCGGGCATGGATATGTGTGATGTCCTTAGGTTAGTTATGTTTAAGTTGTTCTAAGTTCTAGGCGACTGATGACTTCAGATGTTACGTCCCGTAATGCTCAGAGCCATTTGAACCAAGCTGGCAGCAGCTCCATTATGCTCTGGGGAACGTTCACGTGAGCATCTATCGGTCCAGTGGAACTCGTGTAAGACACCATGGTTCAAAAAAATGGCTCTGAGCACTATGGGACTTAACTGCTGAGGCCATCAGTCCCCTAGAACTTAGAACTATTTAAACCTAACTAACCTAAGGACATCACACACATCCATGCCCGAGGCCGGATTCGAACCTGCGACCGTAGTGGTCGCGCGGTTCCAGACTGTAGCGCCTAGAACCGCTCGGCCACCCCGTCCGGCAAGACTCCATGACGCCCAAGGAGTATCGTACACTGCTGCAGACCACGTACGACGATCATGTTTACCGACAGCAGTGGCATGTTTCAAAAAGATAATGCGCACTGTCACAAGGCTAGGAGTGTGACGGTGTGGTTCGATGAACACAACGGCGAGTTTTATTTGATGTGCTGGCTCCCAAACTCGCCAAATCTGAACCTCATAGAGCACATCTGGGATGTGATTAAACATGGCTTCCGAGCTCTTCTGCACCCTCCCGGAATTGACGGGAATTAGGTCACTTATGTGTGCAGATGTGGTGCCAACTCCTTCCAGCGACCTACCAAGCCCTCATTGCTTCCATGCCACAACACCTCGCCGCTGTTATCCTTCAGAATGCTGGACATACCGACAATTAGGCAGGTGGCTTGGTTCAAATGGCTCTGAACACTATGGGACTTAACATCTGTGGTCATCAGTCCCCTAGAACGTAGAACTACTTAAACCTAACTAACCTAATGACATCACACACACCCATGCCCGAGGCAGGATTCGAACCTGCGACCGTAGCAGTCACGCGGTTCCGGACTGCGCGCCTAGAACCGCTAGACCAACGCGGCCGGCAATTCGCGTAATTACGAGTAACGGTGCTCCGATTTGCGTACGCGGTGATGGCGCCTGATAGAGACCCAGATGGATTCCATAGGATTTACATGAGGCGAATTTGGTCGCCGAGACAGCCACTTGAATTCACTACAATGCTCCTCAAACCACTGTAGCGCGGTTCTGGCTCCGAAACACCGACAATTATATTGTTGAAAGATAACATCGCCTCGGGGTACACATCAAACTTGAAGGGATGCATGTGGGTCGCAGCTGTCAGTGTGTTTTTCGAATGCTACCACAGGTCCCATGCAAGTGCATGAGAATACCTCCCATAGCATAATACTGCGCCCACCAACCTGTGAACGTGGCGCGCTGCACGTTTAGAGCCGCCGTTGATCTCAATGACGGCGTTTGTTGAAACGACCAGTTACCTAGTGTAGCAAAAATGTGATACGCCCGAAGAGCAGATACGTTCCCATTTATCGACTGTCGAAGCCCGATGGTCCCGCGCACAGTACAGTAGTAACTGACGTTGTTGTTGGGTCAATATGTGAAAACGTAGGAGTGGTCCGCTGCGGAGCTCCATGTTCAACAATGTACGATGAACGGTGTGCTTCGAAACACTTGTGCATGCACCAGCATCGTGCTCTTCCGCAGAGATGCCACAAATCACCATCTGTTCTACTTTACAGAGCAGACAAGCTTCCAAACCCCACGTTCTGTGAAGAGTTGTGGACGTGCAACTACACTCCTGGAAATGGAAAAAAGAACACATTGACACCGGTGTGTCAGACCCACCATACTTGCTCCGGACACTGCGAGAGGGCTGTACAAGCAATGATCACACGCACGGCACAGCGGACACACCAGGAACCGCGGTGTTGGCCGTCGAATGGCGCTAGCTGCGCAGCATTTGTGCACCGCCGCCGTCAGTGTCAGCCAGTTTGCCGTGGCATACGGAGCTCCATCGCAGTCTTTAACACTGGTAGCATGCCGCGACAGCGTGGACGTGAACCGTATGTGCACTTGACGGACTTTGAGCGAGGGCGTATAGTGGGCATGCGGGAGGCCGAGTGGACGTACCGCCGAATTGCTCAACACATGGGGCGTGAGGTCTCCACAGTACATCGATGTTGTCGCCAGTGGTCGGCGGAAGGTGCACGTGCCCGTCGACCTGGGACCGGACCGCAGCGACGCACGGATGCACGCCAAGACCGTAGGATCCTACGCAGTGCCGTAGGGGACCGCACCGCCACTTCCCAGCAAATTAGGGACACTGTTGCTCCTGGGGTATCGGCGAGGACCATTCGCAACCGTCTCCATGAAGCTGGGCTACGGTCCCGCACACCGTTACGCCGTCTTCCGCTCACGCCCCAACATCGTGCAGCCCGCCTCCAGTGGTGTCGCGACAGGCGTGAATGGAGGGACGAATGAAGACGTGTCGTCTTCAGCGATGAAAGTCGCTTCTGCCTTGGTGCCAATGATGGTCGTATGCGTGTTTGGCGCCGTGCAGGTGAGCGCCACAATCAGGACTGCATACGACCGAGGCACACAGGGCCAACACCCGGCATCATGGTGTGGGGAGCGATCTCCTACACTGGCCGTACACCACTGGTGATCGTCGAGGGGACACTGAATAGTGCACGGTACATCCAAACCGTCATCGAACCCATCGTTCTACCATTCCTAGACCGGCAAGGGAACTTGCTGTTCCAACAGGACAATGCACGTCCGCATGTATCCCGTGCCACCCAACGTGCTCTAGAAGGTGTAAGTCAACTACCCTGGCCAGCAAGATCTCCGGATCTGTCCCCCATTGAGCATGTTTGGGACTGGATGAAGCGTCGTCTCACGCGGTCTGCACGTCCAGCACGAACGCTGGTCCAACTGAGGCGCCAGGTGGAAATGGCATGGCAAGCCGTTCCACAGGACTACATCCAGCATCTCTACGATCGTCTCCATGGGAGAATAGCAGCCTGCATTGCTGCGAAAGGTGGATATACACTGTACTAGTGCCGACATTGTGCATGCTCTGTTGCCTGTGTCTATGTGCCTGTGGTTCTGTCAGTGTGATCATGTGATGTTCTGACCCCAGGAATGTGTCAATAAAGTTTCCCCTTCCTGGGACAATGAATTCACGGTGTTCTTATTTCAATTTCCAGGAGTGTATTTAGCGTCTTGTGGTAGTTTCATTGTCCTTCTACCTCTTTCCATAGATGCTCACGACAGTGTCACGTAAACGTTCGACCTGCTTTGCCGTTTTCGAGATACTCGTTCATAGGCTCTGCCTAATAATAATGTGCCCTTTGTCAAAGTCGCTTATCTCAATGAATTCCTCCATTTTGAGCCCGTATCTTAGCTAGGTGTTTCCCCGTACGTATATGCTCCCCTTACATTCTTTTGTTACAGCGTCACGTGCCAGCAACGCCACGAGGCAGCATCCACCGTCGCGGTGGGCAGTGGTCATAATGTTTTGGCTTATCAGTGTACATCATTTCAAAAGGCATAGCACCAACTTTTATGTGGTGCTAAATGATGGGACGATGTTCTAATTTTGGATGTTATTTTTAGTGATACAGTTGTGATCGACCTTTCTTTGATGATAAAGTGCTGATTTTTGAAGCAAAATTGATGTCCGCTAGGTGAATTACTTTGCTGGTTTCAGTACTTTCTCAAACTTCGTTGGGAATTTCGAAATTACTTTTCTGTGAACTAGTATTTATTACACAACTATAAAAGTACGGGAAAGTCATGCCGCTGTCTAAAATCGGGTGCTATTATATACACTACTGGCCATTTAAATTGCTACACCACGAAGATGACTTGCTACAGAGGCGAAATTTAACCGACAGGAAGAAGATGCTGTGATATGCAAATGATTGGCTTATCAGAGCATTCACACAAGGTTGGCGCCGGTGGCGACACCTACAATGTGCTGACATGAGGAAAGTTTCCAATAGATTTCTCATACACAAACAGCACTTGACCGGCGTTGCCTGGTGAAACGTTGTTGTGATGCCTCGTGTAAGGAGGAGAAATGCGTACCATCACGTTTCCGACTTTGATAAAGGTCGGATTGTGGCCTATCGCGATTGCGGGTTATCGTATCGCGACATTGGTGCTCGCGTTGGTCTAGATCCAATGACTGTTAGCCGAATATGGAGTCGGTGGGTCCAGGAGGGTGTTACGGAACGCCGTGCTGGATCCCAACGGCCTCGTATCACTAGCAGTCGAGATGACAGGCATCTTATCCTCATGGCTGTAACGGATCGTGCAGCCACGTCTCGATCCATGAGTCAACAGATGGGGACGTTTGCAAGACAACAACCACCTGCATGAACAGTTCGACGTCGTTTGCAGCAGCATGGACTATCGTCTCGGAGACCATGGCTGCGGTTACCCTTGACGCTGCATCACAGACAGGAGCACCTGCGATGGTGTACTCAACTACGAACCTGGGTGCACGAATGGCAAAACGTCATATTTTCGGGTGAATCCAGATTCTGTTTGCAGCATCATGAAGGTCGTATCCGTGTTTGTCGACATCGCGGTGAACGCACATTGGAAGCGTGTATTCGTCATCACCATACTGGCGTATCACCCGGCATGATGGTATGGGGTGCCATTGGTTACACGTCTCGGTCACCTCTTGTTCACATTGACGGCACTTTGAACAGTGGACGTTACATTTCAGATGTGTTACGACCCGTGGCTCTACCCTTGATTCGATCCCTGCGAAACCCTACATTTCAGCAGGATAATGCACGACCGCATGTTGCATGTCCTGTACGGGCCTTTCTGGATTCAGAAAATGTTCGACTGCTGCCCTGGCCAGCACATTGTCCAGATCTCTCACCAACTGAAAACGTCTGGTCAATGGTGGCCGAGCAACTGGCTAGTCACAATACGCCAGCCACTACTCTTGATGAACTGTGGTATCGTGTTGAAACTGCATGGGCAGCTGTACCTCTATACGCCCTTCAAGCTCTGTTTGACTCAATGCCCAGGCGTATCAAGGCCGTTATTACGGCCAGAGGTGGTTGTTCTGGGTGCTGATTTCTCAGGATCTATGCACCCAAATTTCGTGAAAATGTAATCACATGTCAGTTCTAGTATAATATATTTGTCCAGTGAATACCCGTTTATCATCTGCATTTCTTCTTGGTGTAGCAATTTTAATGGCCAGTAGTGTAATTCTAAGAATAAATTCGGATTCTACAACAGCTTCCGAACATATTATCTTATTATCCATTACACATTGTCATTCTTTTTCTTTCGCAAAGATCATTCCATAAGTTTGTAGGAATAGTGACTGGACTCTCTTGTAGCTCGGGGGACTAAGACAGATTGGAACATGCGCTCCGTGCAGACGACAGCTGCTAAAGTCACTGCTGGTAAAGCTAGTCTTCTCCTCACCTGCTACCTTAGTAGTTCCGTCGGGCTGGTAATCACTTTGGATACCACACGTTACTTATCTTGTCTTCAAGTTTGCAAGCTACAATCACTTCCTCGTTCATGCGCCTTTTGTGCTCACTTTTCCGATTTTCCGATATCGCATGCGTTGTTGTTGTCCCCTCCCTCTCCCCCCTCCCCCTTCCTGTCCAGAGGGATATATTGTCATAAAACTCGCAACAGGTAGCTAACCTTCTTAAGATACGCTCATTTGAAAAAAAAAGTAATCACCTGTCGTGTTGAAGCTAATAGGAATTTCAGAGGCATACTTAGGCGTGAAAGAGAACGTAAAGGATGGGGTATGTGTTATGGGTGCATACAAGCATTTAAGAGTGTCTGTGGAAATTACAAAACTTAATGCCTATGATTTCAGCGAGAGTGACTGAGGAGACGACGCTTATATGAGGGATTGATAAATGTAACAAAGATCATCCTGCAAAGGGTATTGTCTGTTTGCAGACATTGTCGCATGATGTATTACTGGGTATCGCAGCAGTGCCAGAAATCCTGATTTACAAGGAACTGATACTGGAAGTGAAGCAGGTCGACGATCAAGACGGAATGGTACCTCTGATGGGCGTCCTAGCTAATGATTAAACATCACTCCATCACTCAGGGGAGATTAGTACATGACGTCAACGTCCGTCTTCTCCATTCGTTTTCGGTGGAAAACTCCGGACAGGAATGCGTTTTGAGCAATGAAATATGAACTAGATCTTTGATCACACCAAAGTGAGTGAAGAGAAACGAACAATGGACTGTGCCTGGAAACATTTTACACTGTCACACGAAACACGTTTCTGTCTGTGTGTGAATGATATTTATAGTGTTTAGGAATCCCTCCAGAGTCCTGCATTCTAGGAGACCCTTTTATTGTTTAAATATGTTTTAATGACAATAGAATGTTTTTTTTTGGCGAAGACAGCTTTTATCTTGGATCAGGATTGGTATATTAGTTGCTGTATAACCATGTTTTGCATTTGTCCATTAGCTTAAGGGGAGTTGCAACGCCCTATCTCGACAATGTTAAATTTAGTGACTTGGCTTCCCTGTATTTCAGTAACCACTGTAGCCATTGACATGAAATTTTTACAGGATATTAAACTGTATGTTCTGAGTCTACTGAAGTACAATAATTGCATTTCAGCCACTGCTTTCGGAAATACAATTTTTTAATTACACGGTTAAAATGTTGTGTACTTTTTTGTACTTTATCCTCAATAATTTTAATTATACATAGCATTATGTTCATATTTTAGTTTAGTAGACTCAGGGTATGTATGTTATTACTCCCTGAAAATCTGAATACTCTACTCGAAGTGGTTTCTAAGATTTAGGGAAAAATGGAACACAAAATGTAAATTTTCAGGAACGGCTTCTGAAGTTTCAAAAGACTGTAACTCACTTAATATATGCTTAATTTTTTATTTTTCGTCACTCAGAAGCACCCTGCACTATACTGTATATCATCCTCCTGATCTTCTTCCAAGTTTTTTCTTCTTTTCTTCTTTCTGGACTGCTTAGTGGCCAACTGTGCTGCATCCTCTGATTTATCAATGCGAAGTTCTCTGATGCAGTTTGCTCCAAGATTAATTCCAATATGCTATAGCGCTTTCAGCCCACCAATGTAGCCACCATTAAAAGCAATAACAGCATCACTGTCCCCCCACTTTAGTGCCTTCATTCCAACAAAAACAAGTCCATATAAGATTATTGAACGACACATTGGGATTTTGAGTCTGACCACGCAGACTCTTCTTCAGTAACTCAGGATTTGCCAGGTCTCTGTAAATAGGTTTTATAATATCCATGACTGCTGCTGGGATGGAATGTTTATGACTGTATGAAGTGCTTGAGTATTGGGCATTGCGGTAATTGCACCACGAATCAGGTCCAGGAGAGCAAAGGTGATGTACCGGTTTTTCATCAGTTGACAGGCTGTGGACGAAGGTAGCCCATACTGCCTGATTCATTTTCAACAAATCCTCAGTATTATTTCTAATGGCCATCCCATAATACTGCTTTAGTTCATCAATCATTTTGTCTGTCAGCCTGCCTCTTATGGTTTTACTGTCATAAGGATTACTGTCTCTCAAACTTTGTTTCAACTTCCTCAACCTGGTGCCTATCCTCTTCTGGACATGACCTTTATAACACAGCAATCTATAGCCTACTATATAAAAATTACCGATTTTGTTAAATCTTGAAGTGATGCACGTAAAAATTTTAACATTTTCAACCGATGTAGATTATACTTAAAGAAATAAAATAAGATACTTCCCATGACAGTTTATATATATATATATATATATATATATATATATATATATATATATATATATAATTTTGTTCGGAAAATTGCAAATATTATAATGAGATAAAAATCCAAAACTGTGAAAAAAACATTTCCGTTCTAACTCCCCTGAATCCAGATCATTATATTACTAGTACAACCTTTCAGGATGAGAATTCTCACGTCCATTGTGATTAAACCGAAGGGATTAACATTAGCAACATTGAGGAACAATGACACACTTGGAATGACATTCAAAGCCAGTGGAATTAAATTTAATTGACAATCCCTTAGGTGGTCTCTAACCACACATGAAAAGTCATGAACAGTTCAAACACATTTTGGCAAATCTGCGTGAGTTCTGATAAGGGTGGCTGTAGATTTATGTCTTCGACGTCGAGATACCTATCCTACTCGTATAACAACTTACTGTAGACTCAAGTCGATGTAAGATTCTATTAGGATAAAAGTGACTGCCTTTTTGTTTGGTGATCTTATCACTTACACACATTGTTTCTAGATGGAAAATTGTTTATATTTTGATCGTGATTTCCTAAATCTAGTGTAGTGTCGTAACATGGCATTTTTGTCACATTTTAGGAAAATCGGTGCAAGTACATTTGTTATTCTTATAGAAACCCTGTCACGATGCGAACAATAGTATGAATATTGTTGTGAACGATTCATTAGCTACATTTATGACAGGCGTGTTCCTTTTCTTTCAGGCTGCATATTTTAATATCACTGTACACTGTATCTTGGCCGTATTCAGAATAACCCCCCCTCCCCTCTGTCAATGAAAAAGGTTTAAAGACTGGATTAGAGAAAGATTAAGAAAGTTTAAGGAGTGCCATCAGTGCTTCAGGTGTTCTACATAGTCTCTCCATTAACAGAGTACAGCGCACAGAACATTCATACAACCATCTGAAACAGTAGTTAAGTTATTCTTTCGGATGTAGTTTAGCTCGCGCCTCACATTGTCTTCAGTGTCGGTTATGTCGTCAAAGCATTGACCCTACATGTGAATTTTGTGCACTTTGTCGTTTTGTGGTAGGTTTGTACTGATAATACCAAATCTCTTCACCTGTAATGATTTTTTCCAGAAAAGAACTGTCCGCGTTTTGCATTTAAATCAAGTCGCGGAAGACGTCAACACGTCGTTGTTTTTGATCGGGAGTCAAAATGGGCGGAACAAACCCTACACACTATGTCCTTTTCTTAAAAGTATTCTGGAGAATGGTGTGAACACTTGATTCCAGTGCCATTTGTGTCACAGCAACGTTGACACACTGCAGCCTCACGTCCACTAATTAACCCTACATGCTCACAACTCAATAGGCGAATGCATATCTGTTGTTTACATGTTTGTTAGTTCAAGCTGCCACCGTAGTTACTTCTCTGACGTCGCTTATATGCCAGGAATAAAATCAGTCTGGGTAATTTTTTTGACGGACGGTGTAGGCACAGTGTGCCTAGGTACGCAATAAAACAATGCGGTCCGCGTATTGAATTAACCCAGTTCACTTGAGGAAAAGGATAATAGCCTTGAAATAACGATTCGGGGTCTGTTGATCTGCCGTTAGATAGGAATTAAAACTTTTTTATGGTAAATCCTACACTATGTCAAAATGTGTCGATAATGGGAAAAAACACCAGTGTTCCAAAGTGCTACAAAGCGATTTTTTATGAATTGAGATTAAAAATACGTCATCCAACCTGATGACTCTTTCTAAAAAGTAATTTGATTGTTGGGCCAGAAAGCACAGGCTGTACAATCGAACACAAGAAACGCTTTGTGCAAAAATTTTTAGAGATACGAGAAAACACAGCGAGACACTTCAGTGTTGAACTTCTTGTTAAAGGCTTCTGGCCAGATTTCTATAATGATATTTCTTTTAGAGACGTCCGGTTGAGCACTTCTACTCAAGACTTAGCTATAAACCGTGGTTGTGAACACTGATGATAATGCTATCACCTAGATACAGATGACAGGCGTACGAGACGTTTCCTGGTGCAGTCTAAGTCTGCCGAATTAGAAAGTAGCAGCCACCGACCGATGTTAACGTGAACGTGCAATGTCCATGTTACTGAAGGTGCATGTCGTACGTCACAGAAATTACTGTGGCGTTGCCTCCTAATGAAACGAACCAGCACACTTGCCTGGGAGTCTGCATCTCAATATTCCTATTTAGTATCAAAGCTGTAAACACTTAATATTAGAGGAAGCAACTCTAAAATCATAAAAAGAACGGGCTATACTTTCATTACAAATTAATTTATTATTATAGTATTCCCAGCCACAGCGGGTATCGATAGCAGCGGCAACTCAAGAGATGCTGCAAGTCTTTAGTCGAAAAGCCGCGGTGGCTAGCCACAGAAGTTGGGATCGGTGTGTCATGTTGCTGCGCTGCTAACCTGGATATAAGTCGTCCAGCGGACAGCCTGACAATTGTTCCGTGCTGTAGCAAGTACATACATAGTCAATCGTCATATCGCTATGTCTACAACAACCCTCGTTTGCTTTTCGACTGCCTTGGTTTCGCTATCGGTACACATCCGGGGTGGACGTCACGACTCTTGCTCTGTATGCGGTTTGCATTTTTGTATGGGGAGTGAACAGAAAAATGATGAGAATCTCCTCGGGAATAAAAATAACTAAAACGTATCTGTATCCTATCCCTGCTGCAGGTACGCCTTTCTTTTAGCACGTTAAATTGAAAATTCTTTAATCACGTGCATGTATTTAAGTAAGTATAAATTATCATTTAATTCGAACATCACATGTTTACCTGTGGGGTCATTGAACCTGATCATTACGTGTTGTCGTGGCACAAGCTTTGCTGCCTCGTTAAATAGGCAACAACTGAGAAAGTCTCGTCATAAATAATTTATTTGCTCGTGATGATGTGTGATGATGATGTTTGGTTTGTGGGGCGCTCAACTGCGTGGTTATCAGCGCCCGTACAATTACCCAATCTTTGCTCAGTCCAATTTCGCCACTTTCCTGGATGATGATGAAATGATGAGGACAACACAAACATCCAGTCATCTCGAGGCTTTATTTGCTCGTTATATGTACACTATGTAAAATTATAATATGTGCTTCATTACTAATATAGCTATGCGTCTGTGGAACGCAAACTGATTTTTTCATGTTCCCAGTATGTCTCCACTAAAGATGTCCTGATTTCTAAATTCATGTAGTTTTCAGTTATAAGAAGGACTGTTAAACAAGTAAATATTTGACGTGAACTGTCGTAATACTTATTTGTGAAACTTAGGATTTCGTTGTTATTTTTTCAGGGACCATGGGCAAAGAGCTGGGCGTCGGTCATGTGGATCCATACCAGGGAACTCTGTACAAACTAGACGCTGGATCTAGTAACGCAGTTTCCGTTGTTTCGCCAGTGAGCATCTCCAATGGTATCGCCTGGACAGATGACGAGAGGACTATGTACTATATTGATTCAGGAGCCTCCAATGTCGTCTCTTTCAACTACAATTTGACTGACGGAACCTTTATGGGTATGTTACGTTCTTCAGAATTCTAGCAAAACTTACACTCCTGGAAATTGAAATAAGAACACCGTGAATTCATTGTCCCAGGAAGGGGAAACTTTATTGACACATTCCTGGGGTCAGATACATCACATGATCACACTGACAGAACCACAGGCACATAGACACAGGCAACAGAGCATGCACAATGTCGGCACTAGTACAGTGTATATCCACCTTTCGCAGCAATGCAGCCTGCTATTCTCCCATGGAGACGATCGTAGAGATGCTGGATGTAGTCCTGTGGAACGGCTTGCCATGCCATTTCCACCTGGCGCCTCAGTTGGACCAGCGTTCGTGCTGGACGTGCAGACCGCGTGAGACGACGCTTCATCCAGTCCCAAACATGCTCAATGGGGGACAGATCCGGAGATCTTGCTGGCCAGGGTAGTTGACTTACACCTTCTAGAGCACGTTGGGTGGCACGGGATACATGCGGACGTGCATTATCCTGTTGGAACAGCAAGTTCCCTTGCCGGTCTAGGAATGGTAGAACGATGGGTTCGATGACGGTTTGGATGTACCGTGCACTATACAGTGTCCCCTCGACGATCACCAGTGGTGTACGGCCAGTGTAGAAGATCGCTCCCCACACCATGATGCCGGGTGTTGGCCCTGTGTGCCTCGGTCGTATGCAGTCCTGATTGTGGCGCTCACCTGCACGGCGCCAAACACGCATACGACCATCATTGGAACCAAGGCAGAAGCGACTCTCATCGCTGAAGACGACACGTCTCCATTCGTCCCTCCATTCACGCCTGTCGCGACACCACTGGAGGCGGGCTGCACGATGTTGGGGCGTGAGCGGAAGACGGCCTAACGGTGTGCGGGACCGTAGCCCAGCTTCATGGAGACGGTTGCGAATGGTCCTCGCCGATACCCCAGGAGCAACAGTGTCCCTAATTTGCTGGGAAGTGGTGGTGCGGTCCCCTACGGCACTGCGTAGGATCCTACGGTCTTGGCGTGCATCCGTGCGTCGCTGCGGTCCGGTCCCAGGTCGACGGGCACGTGCACCTTCCGCCGACCACTGGCGACAACATCGATGTACTGTGGAGACCTGACGCCCCACGTGTTGAGCAATTCGGCGGTACGTCCACCCGTCCTCCCGCATGCCCACTATACGCCCTCGCTCAAAGTCCGTCAAGTGCACATACGGTTCACGTCCACGCTGTCGCGGCATGCTACCAGTGTTAAAGACTGCGATGGAGCTCCGTATGCCACGGCAAACTGGCTGACACTGACGGCGGCGGTGCACAAATGCTGCGCAGCTAGCGCCATTCGACGGCCAACACCGCGGTTCCTGGTGTGTCCGCTGTGCCGTGCGTGTGATCATTGCTTGTACAGCCCTCTCGCAGTGTCCGGAGCAAGTATGGTGGGTCTGACACACCGGTGTCAATGTGTTCTTTTTTCCATTTCCAGGAGTGTATTTTCTAAGGAACTCATAGATATTGCGTTTTGTTTTTGAGAACAACTAGTAAATGTTCTACTCCTCACTGTAGTAGAATAAGTTGCCGTTTTACGTGGTTTAATTGAAAATGACAGTTGAGAAAGGGAATGAAAATAAGTTATTTCTATCTCTGAACACAATGACGATGTTCTCTCTGCAGCTGATGAAATCTACGGTGGGATTTCGTCGACGCACAGTAAGCCATACCTACGCGACGTGCAACACTTACTTGAAAGATAATAAGAGCGATATTAATACTAAACGACTGAGCTAAAAACATCTGTGGCAACTTTATGAAGTTCAGATCATGTCCGTTTCATAATTTAATATAAGTTTTTATGATGAAGGTGAAGAGAAGGTTAGAGTTTAATGTCTTGTCATTATCGAGATAATTTGAGTGGGACTAGTGGTTCGTTGATCAACGTATGAGTAAAGAAATGGACGATGACTGTGTTGGAGTCATCCTGAAATTCGCAAGACGTAGTTTAGGGAAAGATGAACAATTCTCCTCACGATAACGTGTTAAGTGGTCTAATAACAACACTGCCTTGTTTGATCAAAATCTCACTATCTCTCCACGATGATAGCTGATTGCATGCAATACCATATAATCAGGAACAATTCTGCCATAGTCTGTCGACACATCAAGTAACTAAAATGTAAGATGTTTGCCGCAGGACATACCTTCATTCCATCTTTAACTGTGGCATATTACCTTCGTAATCTTTTACGCAGACAGTCTTAGTTATGCCAAATCTAATATTTGTGACTATGATTAAAAGTGCATCATTAATCTTGCATGTGATGCCCCGCTGAATTTCAGAGAAACCACGACTAACATTTTGGGTGACGGACTTCTGCAGGCTGCCTGCCTGTTGGTCAGCTTGTCAAGTTTTGGCCCGAGGCACGCCATGCTCCTTGCGTAGTAGCTGCTGGACTTGGAAACTATATCGATGCCAGAAGCTGCTGTGCAGCTCCAGCCTGCGCCCCGTGAGGAACTTCAGCTGATGGACTGCAAACTTTCTACAGTCTATCTGGGAAGGCGCGACCTCGCGACAGTCGTAGCTACCTAGGCGTGATTGGCCACCATTCTGGTTGATCTCTGGTGGGTGACCCGCTCCACTGGTGCTCGGCATCACCCATCTCGTGTCGGCTATCGAACCCAAGTACATGACATGGGGACCATGAGTAAGTGCTTGGGTACGTAGCTGGCCAAACTCCCAAGGCTCTGAGCGGGCCATGCCCAGTTCTTCGTTTGCTTACGGGCCACACGCCGTAGCAGTAGCAGCCGCCCACGACCCAGGGCAATGGACGTTATGGGCGACATTGGGACGTCTGTGCATTCCGAAGCCGGCTGAGCTTGCACGCATACTGGGCGGCCTGAAGATAGCCCTCGCGCTTTCATTGCAGCTCGAAATAAACACTCGTTAATGCTACCACTACTTCATTATGTGCCCCGGCGTAAATCAGTCCCCCCCCCCCCCCCCCACTATTTCTTATTTATTTCACGCATCCTGATGCGTAGTCGCCATGAATAGGCTGGGTCGCTTCCGTTGGTGTAAGTGTGTCGTCATTACACTTTCCGGCACAGAGTTGTGTTGAGAAGTGTTACTCTAACATCCAAAAGCTACAATTTGGTGGGAGAAGTGATTGTTGGGTAACACCTGGCACCCTAATGAATAGTTTAGTGTAGAGTAGTAATCACTGGATACTCTGGCAATTACATATGGGCAATGGTACTGAGCATAGCTTATGTTCAAAAGTATCGAATCAGCACAGTGTGGCGCAGTGCATTTCACTTTCTTTATGTTTAATTCTGTATCTGTTCTAGCCGGCCACGGTGGCCGAGCGGTTCTAGGCGTTTCAGTCCGGAACCGCGCGACTGCTGCGGTCGCAGGTTCGAATCCTGCCTCGGGCATGGATGTGTGTGATGTCCTTAGGTTAGTTAGGTTTAAGTAGTTCTAAGTTCTAGGGGACTGATGACCTCCGATGTTTAGTCCCATAGTGCTCAGAGCCATTTGAATCAATTTGTATCTGTTCTCAATTGTCATATTTCATTTATGTTAGTGCTACATAGATTACGTTTAAGGCTACGTTTGTGAAGCCACATGAACCCGTGGACTTATCACTATTTAAGGATAATGGTAGACCCGATAATCTAGTACCAGTACGGTGACAGACTTGCAATCTTACGGGGTACGAGTTTCCGTGCTGTAAGGTTGTAGCAGCCACATGTTTTATGTGTAGTCGTCTTGGTCATTTGGCTCGCAACTTCAGAGTGTAAAAGGGCGATAATTCGACGAAAAAATTAATTTGTAGTATTTTTTCAGTATTGGGATTCATTAGTTGGTTAAGTGTGTCTCTGGGTATTAATCACAGTAGGAGTAAAGTACGCAGAATGGTAGAAACACGTAATGCTACTACTACGAAGTCTGTTGCTGCTCTAACAGAGCAAGTGCGGGTGTTAACAGATGAAAATTCTCACCAAAAGCAGGAGTATGAGGAACTCCTTCTCAAATTTGAGGCATTGGAAGCTGTTCAATTTGTCATAGCCTGTGTCAGAGGAAAACAATGCAGACAGAATATCTTCATCTTCTTTTAATCCGGCTGTAGCCGCACTTATCAATCCCTTTTCGGGTAAAACAACGGAAGACGTGTCATTATAGGTACGTTACTGGTATTGCAGCTATTGCTGCAATTGGCGGTTGATCAGACGAAGTAATCCTTCGTGTGGCTAACGTGCGTTTTTCAGAGGAAGCTAAAACGTATGTGTTACGTCGTGAGACTCTCTGTAAAGCACAGTCGTTCCAGCAGTTGCTTGCGGGACGGAACGAGCGTTACCAAAAACAAAATATCATACTTTTTTTTCCCTTATGAGCAGACGTAAGTGCCTACCCAGAATGCAGAGAACGATAAGATATTACTGAAGGAAGCAGAAAACAGAGCAGTAGAAGTTTTTTTGTGCAGAATACCCTCAGAAATGTCACAGAGATTTCGTATTGAGTATTCTAGTGTTCTAACAGCAGCTTTTAGAATTCCAGCGCAGTTTGGGGGGGGGGGGGGGTGGGGGGGCGAGGAGGGGAGGAGATAGACTTTGGAACGAGGCAACAAATAGATCACCATGTATTCACTTCAGAGGTCAAATGTTAAAAGTGTAGACGTTAGGGCAATATACAGAAACAGTGTCGGCAAACAAAGGGTTACTCGTGTGAGAAAGTAGGCCACCGATCGTTGGATTGTCGGAATAGGAAAAATGGGAAGCATTGTCAGGAGAAGTAGGCATTAAACTCAAACAGATATACTTAAATATACTCCTGGAAATGGAAAAAAGAACACATTGACACAGGTGTGCCAGACCCACCATACTTGCTCCGGACACTGCGAGAGGGCTGTACAAGCAATGATCACACGCACGGCACAGCGGACACACCAGGAACCGCGTTGTTGGCCGTCGAATGGCGCTAGCTGCGCAGCATTTGTGCACCGCCGCCGTCAGTGTCAGCCAGTTTGCCGTGGCATACGGAGCTCCATCGCAGTCTTCAACACTGGTAGCATGCCGCGACAGCGTGGACGTGAACCGTATGTGCAGTTGACGGACTTTGAGCGAGGGCGTATAGTGGGCATGCGGGAGGCCGGGTGGACGTACCGCCGAATTGCTCAACACGTGGGGCGTCAGGTCTCCACAGTACATCGATGTTGTCGCCAGTGGTCGGCGGAAGGTGCACGTGCCCGTCGACCTGGGACCGGACCGCAGCGACGCACGGATGCACGCCAAGACCGTAGGATCCTACGCAGTGCCGTAGGGGACCGCACCACCACTTCCCAGCAAATTAGGGACACTGTTGCTCCTGGGGTATCGGCGAGGACCATTCGCAACCGTCTCCATGAAGCTGGGCTACGGTCCCGCACACCGTTAGGCCGTCTTCCGCTCACGCCCCAACATTGTGCAGCCCGCCTCCAGTGGTGTCGCGACAGGCGTGAATGGAGGGACGAATGGAGACGTGTCGTCTTCAGCGATGAGAGTCGCTTCTGCCTTGGTTCCAATGATGGTCGTATGCGTGTTTGGCGCCGTGCAGGTGAACGCCACAATCAGGACTGCATACGACCGAGGCACACAGGGCCAACACCCGGCATCATGGTGTGGGGAGCGATCTCCTACACTGGCCGTACACCACTGGTGATCGTCGAGGGGACACTGAATAGTGCACGGTACATCCAAACCGTCATCGAACCCATCGTTCTACCATTCCTAGACCGGCAAGGGAACTTGCTGTTTCAACAGGACAATGCACGTCCGCATGTATCCCGTGCCACCCAACGTGCTCTAGAAGGTGTAAGTCAACTACCCTGGCCAGCAAGAGCTCCGGATCTGTCCCCCATTGAGCATGTTTGGGACTGGATGAAGCGTCGTCTCACTCAGTCTGCACGTCCAGCACGAACGCTGGTCCAACTGAGGCGCCAGGTGGAAATGGCATGGCAAGCCGTTCCACAGGACTACATCCAGCATCTCTACGATCGTCTCCATGGGAGAATAGCAGCCTGCATTGCTGTGAAAGGTGGATATACACTGTACTAGAGCCGACATTGTGCATGCTCTGTTGCCTGTGTCTATGTGCCTGTGGTTCTGTCAGTGTGATCATGTGATGTATCTGACCCCAGGAATGTGTCAATAAAGTTTCCCCTTCCTGGGAAAATGAATTCACGGTGTTCTTATTTCAATTTCCAGGAGTGTAACTTAGGGGAATGCAGCCGGGTGACGTCGTCGTCGACCGCCGATATTTCGACAGGAAATATTTCCTCGGTTTTCAGCGAAACTCCGTAAAGATAACACACACACACACACAACACACACACACACACCCTGTGAACACTAGCACAATCACAAGCCAAAGATGACAGACGTCAGAAGTTATCGATAGTGAAATTAATAATCAACGAGTGAGGTAGCGTAAACTCTGTACTTCTGTTTTTTGCCAAGTGAGAGAGCAGAATTCCATATAGAATTAAAAAAAAACGTCCATCTCTATTCATATTATTCATAAGGCTACTTGATAATTTAATTTCAACGGCTTTCTTAATAACACTAACCCAGTAGTTAGCTGTAAGTGCATTCCAGAATCTCCGTGTTGTTATATTCCACAGGATGACCGGTGCCAAGCCAATGTTCTTCAGTGGCAGATTTGCTGGGCTGTTGTAAGTGTGTGCACCGCTTATACTCAGTGCACCGCTCCTCCACAGTCCTGACAGTCTCACCAATATATACTGAAAGACATCTTTACAATTAAGAGGTATCTTTACAATTAATCTGAGTATGGGGGGGGGGGCGGATAAAGTATGGTCTCAATACAACTGTCGCGCAAACGGAATGCAGTAGGATGTGATGTACATCAGAGCTGGATGACGCATGGAGTGGAATTTTAGCACTGAGAGTGTACACAAAAATTCTGGCAAAAGAACATTTATTAGAGCTGTGAGTTTAATTGCACACATGAACGTTTATAGTGAGTAAAATTAACCCCAGAAGTTTACTTCGGAGTCCCCTGCAAGGTCTATGATCTATGGAAGAGGAATGATCAAAGGATGGTTTGATTACGAACACTTACATTCACACGCACTTGAGAGACTGACAGGAAAGAAAAGAACTAAAAACCTTCACCACAGCACACGTGGGTAGCAAGGGGGCTATTGCACTAATTTCAACATGCGGGATAAATGAACAAAATTTCTATTTGAAGTGAATTGCTATAAAAATGAAGCATAATTGAGAATCGTAATTAATCCAGATATTCTACAACGGAAGATCACTATGGCCTTGGCACTGTAAACTTTCTCATTAGATCACGATGACGTGGTCATCACAAGCGAAAGTGTGAACGAAGAAAGTTACCAAGTGAGATGAATTGCACAAAATTGTCATAAAATTACGGAAATAATACGTAATATGCATGCTAATTCTAAACAAAATGAACTGAATCACAATAAACTCAACACGGCTCGACGTGTTTGGTTAACAGTTGAACTGAACAATAACCTACACCGTCCCTGGATTTTAACGCATTTAACACTCGCGAATTAGCAAGTAAAATTTGTCACACGCGATAATAAACTATGAATGATGAAAGGAATCATTTACTTTGACTAGCTTTGAAAAACTTACATAAAACACAACATTAACTTCTCATCGAAAAGGCTCACTTACCGCCAGTAGGTCTCACCCGTCTCGCGTCGCACGGAACACGCTGCGAGCGTGCGCTCTCCAACCAAAACTGCTCTCCTTACCTTCGGAAGTAGCCAGAGGAACACCTGTTGTGGTGCCAACCTGTACAAAAGGTTCGTCCAAGGCAAACATAAACCTCTTTGCTACCTAGTATGTGTTTCCTACAGTTGCCTGTTCTGACACAGTGGCAGACTACTACACCCCCACGGATCTGCACACTGAAATCCTTGCACACTCTCATTCATACATTCAACTGATCGGACAAGAAGAGGAAAGAAAAGATGTATTTAAATATGACATTTAAATGTATCAAACATGCGTGTGGGGCTCCGACGAGTACCAATAACCTAATGAAATGTTAAAACGAAATACGGATAGTATACTGTGACCACCACAAACACACTCAGCTGCTCAGTCTTTTCCCTTTCCTTCTTTACATCTAGGGTACTAGATCATTTGCAACAACTATTGATGTGGCAGAGACAAACGAATGAAGCTGTGTGGTATGATAATCATGAAGAGGCTCATGCAGAGACCCTTCAATACAGGATATGATATACTGAGAACTATGGATGAAAGGCAACAGGCAGATTCCATATTTATAGATTTCCGGAAAGCATTTGAAACGGTGCCCCGTTGCAAGCTGTTAACGAAGATACGAGCATATGGAATAAGTTCGTAGATATGAGAGTGGCTCGAAGACTTCTTAAATAATAGAACCCTGTATGTCGTCCTCGACGGCGAGAGTTCATCAGAGACAAGGGTATTGTCAGGAGTGCCCCAGGGAAGTATGATAGGACCGCTGTTGTTCTCTATAAACATAAATGATTCGGCGGACAGGGTAGGCAGCAGCCTGCGGTTGTTTGCTGATGATGCCGTGGTGTACGGTAAGTTGTGGAAGTTGAGTGTCTGTAGGAGGATACAAGGCGACTTAGATAAAATTTCTGGATGGTGTGATGAATGGCAGCTAGCCCTTAATGTGAAAAAATGTAAGTTAATGCGGATGAGTAGGAAGAACAAACCTGTAATGTTCGCATACAGTATTAGTAGTGTCCAGTTTGACACAGTCGAGTCGTCTAAATATCTGGGCGTAACGTTGCAAAGCCATATGAGGTGGAGCGAGCATGTGAAAACTGTCGTAGGGAAGGCAAATGGTCGACTTCTGTTTGTTGGACGAATTTTAGGAAAGAGTGGTTCACTTGTAAAGGAGACCACATACAAGACGCTAGTGCGACCTATTCTTGAGTGCTGCTTGAGTGTTTTGGATCCGTACCAGGTAGGATTAAAGGAAGACATCTCAGCAGTTCAGAGGAGGGCTGCTACATTTGTTACCGGTATGTTCGAACAAAACGTAGGTGTTACGGAGATGCTTCGGGAACTCAAATAGCATTCCTTTCGGTTGACGCTATCAAGAAAATTTAGAGAACCGGAATTTGAAGGTGACTGCCGAACGATTCTACTGCCACCAACATACATTGCGCGTAAGGACCATAAGATAAAATACGAGAATTAGGGTTCATACGGAGGTGTACAGATAGTCGTTTTTCCCTCTCTGTATTTGCGAGTGGAACAGGAGGGGAAATGACAACTAGTGGTACAGGGTACCCTCCGCCACGCACCTTACAGTGGCCTGCGGAGTATCTAAGTAGTTGTAGATGCAGAATATATGACATGTCACAAGTTCAAGGAATACGGTAGACAGCAGCCTTACGCAAACCAAGATCATGCTTTACGGAACATAGAAGGCCCCTGATATTAGATGGTGGTTGAAGAAAACACCTCACATATTATTTCCGCAAAATGCGACGACTCCTGTTCGAAATTCGCCCTGCTTAAGGCAAAAAGACGGTAGACTTCGGTGCCACCTCGGTATTATCATCACACACCCGATGCACAGTTCGTCGACAGCGCATCTTCTATCACCGTAGACATTCTGACAAAAGGTGACTTCGAGATGGGCTAACTCAGTGGACGAACTTCCAGGGTCCGAGATGACATGGGCCTGTGAACCAAGGTACGAAGTACCTCTTCACGTTGAGCCGGATGGTGACAACTAACGGCCTGCAAATACAAGTCATTGTGAGTATGCTTCCTGTAAACGGCATGTCCTAACGTACCAACCACCATCCTCATGACGAACGCATCAAGGCAGGGAAGACAGCCATCCTTTTCCAGCTCCATCGTGAAACGAATATTCGGGTGGATTGAATTCAGGTGTTCTAAAAGGGCGTTAAAATTCTCACTGTCATGAAGCCAAACAACAAAATTATCGCCTACATATCAGAAAAAATCACGCAGGTTTCAAAGCCGCAGACTTCAAGGCACGTTCCTCGAAATCTTCCATAAGCAAACTGTCAGTAACAGGTGACAACGGGCTTCCCGTCGCAACTCCATCCGTCTGCTCGTAGTACTGATTCTTGAATAAAAAGTAAGTGGAATCAACACATGCCGAAATCGGTTCGTAAATTCAGCACCAAACCTAACCTCAGTCAGCCGTAACGAACCAGACAGAGGAACACAAGTGAAGACAGAGATCACATCAAAGCTTATATCAGAGTCATTCAAAGCATCCCCTCTAATCTACGTAAGAAATCCGCCGAGTTTGATATGGTGCTCACACCGATCTACTAATAGGCTCAGCAGAGTAACAAGATGTTTTGCTACACGAAATGTCGGAGCACCAATGTTACTCACAATCGGACGAAGAGGAACGCCTTCCCTGTGGCCCTTGGGAGGCCATACAACCTAGGCGGAATAGCACAATAAGAATTGAGACTCTTGATAGTCTCCTTCGATAAGGAACTTTTCTTCAAGACGCTGTTGGTCCCTCTCTCAACACTTTCTCTGGGGTCAGCACAATATGCAATATGCTGAACCTGACAGTAAACACTGCATCTTTGGAAAGTAAAATTCTGCTTGTCCACAACACCGGAAACATTACCTTTGTACGCAGGTAAACTAACAATTTAGGTTAGTTAGGTTTAAGTAGTTCTCAGTCTAGGGGACTGATGACCTCAGATGTTAAGTCCCATAGTGCTTAGAACCATTTTTGAACTACGGTACAAATGGTTCAAATGGCTCTGAACACTATGGGACTTAACATCTGAGGTCATCAGTCCCTAGAACGTAGAACTACTTGAACCTAACTAACCTAAGTACATAACACACATCCATGCCCGAGGCAGGATTCGAACCTGCGACCGTAGCGGTCGCGCGGTTCCAGACTGATTGCTTAGAACTACTCGGCCACACCGACCGGCGGTTGAACTACGGGCTTGCGACACCGCTCACGCACGAAGCGCATAGAACAGCTAGCGCCACAACACAGTGTGACTAACAGTGAAGTAACGTCGTATAACTCGGAGCACATGCGTGCTACCGAATAGTCACAAGCGGCAAATATGACCCCGCCTAGCCACTCCGCGCTTGGTGTGGAGCCCGCGAGCGGGCCAAGAAGAGCTGACGAGACGAGTAATATGGAACAAATGACGTCGGAAGTCTATCAATAATTGTGTAAATAATCGAGCCCAGAGGCTCAAGGTATTCAGTTGTGCCGTCATTCTGAATGCGTCTTGAAGAGGAGAGAATGACGGTCTGTTGAGTTTCAGAGAAACCACGACTAACACTTTAGGTGATGAAGATCTGTAAGTTGCCTGGCCACTGATCAGCTTGCCAAGTTCCGGCCCAAGGCACGTAACAACGGTGGCATAACACATACTGGACTTGGAATCTTCTCTGATGTGAGAAGCCGGTGTGCGGCCAACCTCTGCTCTCTGACGGACTTTGCCGAGGAGTGCAAGCTGTCTTCAATCTGACGGGGGTAGGTGCGCCCTTGTGGCCTCCCAGCTATCTAGACATCATCAACCACCGTTCCGGTCGACCGCTGGTGTGTGACCGGCTCCGTTGTTGCTCGGCGTCGAATATTTTTTGTCGCCTATTGATTCCAACTGCAAGGCATGAGAGCACGAGTAAGCACGTGGGTGTATAGCTGGCCAGACTCAAGAGACTCTGAGCGAGTCGCGGTAGCAGCTGCCCACGACCCAGGGTAACGGACGTCACAGGCGTCGGGACACCAGCGCATTCAGCAACAGGCTGCGCTTGAAAGCGCGCTGGGCTGCCTCCAGTATGATTCGGCGTAAGTCTGCCTCCTCCCTCACTATTTCTCTCACCCATCCTGATGCGAGGTAGCACAGGATAGGCCGAGTTGCTACACATGTTTTTCAGATTCTGAACGTGTTGTTATTTGCTGCAAACATTATACAGTTTCTCTCTAGCATCAGTGGTAGTATGCCCTCACTACACATCTTGGTCGGTGACGCGAATCACAGTTGTCCTCATTTGGCAGGCAGTTGAACAACTGATAAAAAGATGTAAGCAAAGAACTAAACTATTCTATTACCCGGCCTGGTCGGAGATTTTCTCGTCGTTCGGGAGCTGTGTGTTGCGTTGTCCTTACGTTCGTGTCGTCGTAACTGACAAGGAAACAGTTCAATGTCGTATTGTCTGTCCATTGTTGAGATGGCTGAATGGGCACGACTCGCAAGACAAAATGTCAAATTAAAAACAAAAAATTATGCGTTGGTACGTGTGTATAAAATAGGACAATCTACCATTAGCCAAGTAAGTGCATTTAAATATCTTGGAAACACAATAACTGTAGACTTGAGATGTCACCAGGAGGTGAAAACTCGAATTGCCTTACCGAAGGAGATATTCAACAGAAAGAGGAGACTCTTATGTGGCAAATTAGAAAAAGGTCTAAGGAAAAGGCGTGGCAAATGTTTTGTCTCGAGCGTGGCACTATATGGGGCAGAAACATGGACGCTGAGACGAGAGGATTAAAAAAAGATTAGAAGCATTTGAGATGTGGATGTGGAGGAGAATGGAGAGAATAAGCTGGATGGAAAGAGTGAGTAATGAAAGAGTATTGGAAAGGGTTGGTGAGAGAAGATGTCTGCTGAAGGTTATAAGAGAAAGGAAAAAGAAACGGGTTGGGACATTCATTGAGAAGGGAGTGCTTGCTAGCAGATGCTTTGGAAGGATTGGTTTCTGGGAGAAGACTGAGAGGAAGCAGGAGATACAAAATGATAGACGACATAAAGGGAAGCGGAAATTATGCAGACCTGAAGAGGTCAGGCAGTCTTTTTTAACTCTAGTACAATGATTTTGTCTCAGATGTTACTCTTAATACTTCCACTTGATAGCAACATATTTCATAAATGATGTCGAGCTTTAATTCAAGAATCGTCAATTTCTGCTTAATTTTCATGCGCCATTGTACACTAGTCTGAAAAGAAAAATTCACAGAAAGAACATTTTACAGTGATATTTATGGGCTGATGTATGCCGTCTCAGGAGATATTCAAAGCGCCTAGGCGGATCGTTGTAATTTAATTTGTGATAGAGGATTTCTGCTAACCCTTAAGATGAGAAACACTCCAATCAAAAACAAAAAAACTCGTTGATATTAAAGTATTTTGTAAAGCAATGTACTACAAAACAAGCTACATATCATGGATACCCTACAAGTAAAAATTTGATGTATAGAAATTTATGTTCTTTTTCTTACAGATGACTTATTATCTCTTTCTTATTTATGTCTTCCAGTAACATTGTAGAGTAAACGAATTTATTAATGTATACTATGCTGCTTATTTTACACGTATGTCTCGTATATGATATTAACAGTCAAGTCTTTGGCTTCGACATCAGGATTGTCGATCTAACGAAACGTTCAGTTGTTAATTACCGGTGTAGAATGAATACATCTTTTAACAGAGACACTTAACTACTTTCCTCGCTATCGTCATATTGCTCATAGAGATATTTTCTAATTGAATATGTATTGTAGAAAATATTTAAGTTTGTGTTCCATTTATAGCTTCAGTAACTCAATGTGTGTGCCTGATCAGCATTAATCAAGCTACGAATATTTATAATCAGTATCGCTTCAGCTACATAACCGACTCTCGTAGTATTTAATGTGAAAGGTAATCCACCATGCCCTTTTCAAAGGAACCGTCACGACATTTGCTAGGAGCCCTTTAGGGAAATCACGGGAAACATAATTATGGATGTCTGGAAGGGGATTTTAACCGCAGGCCCCCCAATTATGAGTCCAGTGTGTTAAACCTTGCGCCAAATCGCTCGATATCTGTTGTTTACGTATGAGTACAGTAGTGTGTCGATTGCACAATCAGTAGTTTTGGTGCGTTACGTGATAATAATGCATTGACTTTCTGTTCTCTTTCCACAGGGGCAAACAAAACTGTTTTCCAGTTGAATTCCACTGGAACAGGTGAGCTTCCTGACGGAATGACAATAGACAACAAAGGAAATCTCTGGATAGCTGTCTTCAAAGGAGGAAGGGTGAGTTCTCCCGTCAGAGCGTATATACATTATTTGATCAAAAGTATCCGGACACCCCTTTGTAGTGCAGAAATGACCACTAAATGTCACCAGAGGTGAACCCATCAGTGTAAAAGGAGGCGGGGAGCTTTGCGTTGTCAGCAGAGAAGTTGTTGTTGTTGTGGTCTTCAGTCCTGAGACTGGTTTGATGCAGCTCTCCATGCTACTCTATCCTGTGCAAGCTTCTTCATCTCCCAGTACCTACTGCAACCTACATCCTTCTGAATCTGCTTAGTGTATTCATCTCTTGGTCTCCCCCTACGATTTTTACCCTCCACGCTGCCCTCCAATATTAAATTGGTGATCCCTTGATGCCTCAGAACATGTCCTACCAACCGATCCCTTCTTCTGGTCAAGTTGTGCCACAAACTTCTCTTCTCCCCAATCCTATTCAATACTTCCTCATTAGTTATGTGATCTACCCATCTAATCTTCAGCATTATTCTGTAGCACCACATTTCGAAAGCTTCTATTCTCTTCTTATCCAAACTATTTACCGTCCATGTTTCACTTCCATACATGGCTACACTCCATACAAATACTTTCAGAAATGACTTCCTGACACTTAAATCTATACTCGATGTTAACAAATTTCTCTTCTTCAAAAACGCTTTCCTTGCCATTGCCGGTCTACATTTTATATCCTCTCTACTTCGACCATCATCAGTTATTTTGCTCTTCAAATAGCAAAACTCCTTTACTACTTTAAGTGTCTCATTTCCTAATCTAATTCCCTCAGCATCACCCGACTTAATTCGACTACATTCCATTATCCACGTTTTGCTTTTGTTGATGTTCATCTTATATCCTCCTTTCAAGACACTGTCCATTCCGTTCAACTGCTCTCCCAAGTCCTTTGCTGACACTGACAGAATTACAATGTCATCGGCAAACCTCAAGGTTTTTATTTCTTCTCCATGGATTTTAATACCTACTCCGAATTTTTCTTTTGTTTCCTTTACTGCTTGCTCAATATACAGATTGAATAACATCGGGGAGAGGCTACAACCCTGTCTCACTCCCTTCCGAACCACTGCTTCCCTTTTATGTCCCTCGACTCTTATAACTGACATCTGGTTTCTGTACAAATTGTAAATAGCCTTTCGCTCCCTGTATTTTACCCCTGCCACCTTTAGAATTTGAAAGAGAGTATTCCAGTCAACATTGTCAAAAGCTTTCTCTAAGTCTACAAATGCTAGAAACGTAGGTTTGCCTTTCCTTAATCTTTCTTCTAAGATAAGTCGTAAGGTCAGTATTGCCTCACGTGTTCCAGTATTTCTACGGAATCCAAACTGATCTTCCCCGAGGTCGGCTTCTACTACTTTTTCCATTCGTCTGTAAAGAATTCGTGTTAGTATTTTGCAGCTGTGGCTTATTAAACTGATTGTTCGGTAATTTTCACATCTGTCAACACCTGCTTTCTTTGGGTTTGGAATTATTATATTCTTCTTGAAGTCTGAAGGTATTTCGCCTGTTTCATACATCTTGCTCACCAGATGGTAGAGTTTTGTCAGGACTGGCTCTCCCAAGGCCGTCAGTAGTTCCAATGGAATGTTGTCTACTCCGGGGGCCTTGTTTCGACTCAGGTCTTTCAGTGCTCTGTCAAACTCTTCACGCAGTATCGTATCTCCCATTTCATCTTCCTCTACATCCTCTTCCATTTCCATAATATTGTCCTCAAGTACATCGCCCTTGTATAGACCCTCTATATACTCCTTCCACCTATCTGCTTTCCCTTCTTTGCTTAGAACTGGGTTTCCATCTGAGCTCTTGATGTTCATACAAGTGGTTCTCTTATCTCCAAAGGTCTCTTTAATTTTCCTGTAGGCAGTATCTATCTTACCCATAGTGAGATAAGCCTCTACATCCTTACATTTGTCATCTAGCCATCCCTGCTTAGCCATTTTGCACTTCCTGTCGATCTCATTTTTGAGACGTTTGTATTCCTTTTTGCCTGCTTCATTAACTGCATGTTTATATTTTCTCCTTTCATCAATTAAATTCAATATTTCTTCTGTTACCCAAGGATTTCTAAGAGCCCTGGTCTTTTTACCTACTTGATCCTCTGCTGCCTTCACTACTTCATCCCTCAAAGCTACCCATTCTTCTTCTACTGTATTTCTTTCCCCAATTCCTGTCAATTGTTCTCTTATGCTCTCCCTAAAACTCTGTACAACCTCTGGTTCTTTCAGTTTATCCAGGTCCCATCTCCTTAAATTCCCACCTTTTTGCAGTTTCTTCAGTTTTAATCTACATGTCATAACCAATAGATTGTGGTCAGAGTCCACATCTGCCTCTGGAAATGTCTTACAATTTAAAACCTGGTTCCTAAATCTCTGTCTTACCATTATATAATCTATCTGATACCTTTTAGTATCTCCAGGGTTCTTCCATGTATACAACCTTCTATCATGATTCTTAAACCAAGTGTTAGCTATAATTAAGTTATGCTCTGTGCAAAATTCTACCAGGCGGCTTCCTCTTTCATTTCTTAGCCCCAATCCATATTCACCTACTACGTTTCCTTCTCTCCCTTTTCCTACACTCGAATTCCAGTCACCCATGACTATTAAATTTTCGTTTCCCTTCACTATCTGAATAATTTCTTTTATATCATCATACATTTCTTCAATTTCTTCGTCATCTGCAGAGCTAGTTGGCATATAAACTTGTACTACTGTAGTAGGCGTGGGCTTCGTGTCTATCTTGGCCACAATAATGCGTTCACTATGCTGTTTGTAGTAGCTTACCAGCATTCCTATTTTCCTATTCATTATTAAACCTACTCCTGCATTACCCCTATTTGACTTTGTGTTTATAACCCTGTAGTCACCTGACCAGAAGTCTTGTTCCTCCTGCCACCGAACTTCACTAATTCCCACTATATCTAACTTTAACCTATCCATTTCCCTTTTTAAATTTTCTAACCTACCTGCCCGATTAAGGGATCTGACATTCCACGCTCCGATCCATAGGACGCCAGTTTTCTTTCTTCTGATAACGACATCCTCTTGAGTAGTCCCCGCCCGGGGATCCGAATGGGGGACTATTTTACCTCCGGAATATTTTACCCAAGATGACGCCATCATCATTTAATCATACAGTAAAGCTGCATGCCCTCGGGAAAAATTACGGCCGTAGTTTCCCCTTGCTTTCAGCCGTTCGCAGTACGAGCACAGCAATGCCGTTTCGGTTATTGTTACAAGGCCAGATCAGTCAATCATCCAGACTGTTGCCCTTGCAACTACTGAATAGGCTGCTGCCCCTCTTCAGGAACCACACGTTTGTCTGGCCTCTCAACAGATACCCCTCTGTTGTGGTTGTACCTACGGTACGGCCATCTGTATCGCTGAGGCACGCAAGCCTCCCCACCAACGGCAAGGTCCATGGTTCATGGGGGGGGGGGTATTCTGAGGGACCCGGCCAGAATATATTGCAGAGAAGTAGCAGCAGCAATAATTACCGGTCAGGAGAGCTGGACGACTTCGAACGTGAAGTAGTCATTGGATGTCAACTGAGTAACAAATCGATCAGAGACATTTCAACACTTGCAAAGCTGCCCGCGTCCACTGTTCGTGATGTGACTGTGAAGTTGAAACGTGAAGGAGCATTCACAGCTAAACCGAGACCAGGCAGAGCTCATGTAGTGGGGGATAGGGCCCGTCGAGAAATGCGGAGCGTGTTTTATCGTATGAAATCAGAGAAATAAATCACTCTCGAGTTCCAGTGTGCTACCAAATGTCCCGCTGGCACAGTAAATGTTCTTAGGGAGTGGATAAGAATGGGGTACAAAGGTCGAGCTGCCCCACGTAAGCCACACATTTATGTAGTCAGTACTAAGATCGCCCGAGATGGTGTTTAGAGTGATGCCACTGGACGATGGGTGACTGGAAACAAGTGATTTTAAGTTATTAATCACGCTATACCCAGTGAAAATCTGATGGAAGAGTGTAGAGCCAACAGTGAAGTATGGAGGTGGTGGTGTTACTGTAAGCGGTTGTTTTCGTGGGTAGGATGTGTTGTCCTTATTGTGCTTAAAACGCAAAATGCGGAAGGATATGAACACATTTTACAGCATTGGGTAATGCGTACAGTAGAAGAACAGTTAGGGGACGATGATTGTATCTTCCTGACAATGCTCCCTGTCTATGACGCAGTGGTTTGTGGACAATATATGAGGCAATGGTTTGTGGACAATATATGAGGCAATGGTTTGTGGACAATATCATTCCCGAAAAGGACTGGTCGGCCCAGAGTCCCGATCTGAACACTATAGAACCCTTTTTGGGATGACATGGAACGTTGACTACGCTCCTGACACCAGCGTCCAAGGTTGCATCGTTCTCTGGTTTCGGTTCTCAAGGGATGACGGGCCACCATTATTCCACACACATTTAGTCACTTCAGTGAAAGCGTCCCCAGCGGAGATCAAGCCGTCCTTTTGGTGAACAATGGGGCGCACTCCGTATTAATGTACACGAATGTGTGTCCGGATACTTTTGTATGTAATAATATCCTTACGTGCAAAATTTCCTAAAAGTGGTTGGAAAAGTTAATCACGTAGATTGGTATGAATTTGCTGCTATGGTAGATACAACGAATATGTTTCAGTGTGAAAAAACTGGCAAGTCTGACTTAGTGTTTCCGAAGTCGGACGAATCGTCCACAAATATGTTAACTCTACCATACATAGTTTTCATATGCTTTTGTAAACAATTCGTAAATACCCGCCGTGTGGGCAGAGCAATGGTGTCACAAACGGAAGACGCATTTCATTTCATCTAAACATAATACATATTACAATTCTCCGGTGGAAGTGTTTGTGTATCGAGATTGTACGAAATGATATATTATACACAAATGATATATTATACACACAGAGTGTGCATGGTTACTAGATGATAAAAGAATCTTATACCTCACTATTTAACAAAACATAGTTTTCTGAAATCCAGTCAGAGTACTGCACGTCTTCTTCTTCAGTTTATGAAACACAACGCTTGTTCCATAAACTTCCTACAGAAATTTTTCTCTGATCACTTGTCTTCAGGGTTCTTTGCATCCTCTTGTAAGCGTGAACTTTCTAAAGCTGCTTACGTGACAAATCATAAATAAAGATTTTTGTTATTTAAGTTCTGATTGAAGATCTATATTTTATTGGTGTGATTTTTATTTTTTATTTTCTCTTCTACTATGATTTTTAATCAAAGTTTATTCAGTGGTACTTTGTTACAGGTTGCAGAGTTATGATATTACTTGAGTATTAGTTTTGTAGGTAAGATAAGAACCCTGCTTTCTCCATTTCATTGTATGATGTGCAACTGGGCAGTAAAGTGTATATTCGGTTAGATGGAAGTCCAAAGTCATAAGCATTCAGTTTTAGCGTTACCAATACTCAGTGGCAAGTTTGCTTTCAACGCTGATGATGAATGCAAAATACAGCCGAAAGTTCCAGCCCATTGTTAGACAGCCATTCGTCAATATGTTCTACAGTAATGAATAATTCCATTTTGGCCTAAAGATATGAGTATGCAGTTGAATAAACACATACATCCTCCGCATATTGTAAAATTCTTGTGGGCCGAGTGATGGTTCGTTCTAAATCATGAGTGTGAAGAATATACAAGAGAGGGCTTAATTTGCACTCTGGGGCAAACCAAAGGAGACAAGAAACGGACTAAGGATGTTTCCTTTGATTCGGACGGAGATTGTTCTTTGAGAGACCAGGTTACTGATACCATATATCAACCTCGAATGAATTCCGAAATCTGTCAGCTTGTTTAAGAGGATCAGTATGTGCACGTGATCATAAGCCACCTAACGTAGAAAAAAGGCGACCGTTTTATTTATTTGAAAGGCTGAGGTGATTCACATAGCAAACAAATATAGATTTTCCATAGTCCATTTTTATGGCTAAAGTGCAAGTAATTTTAGTAATGTTACAATTATGAATTCCCGGAACACTGTAAGAAACTATGCGTTGCATTAGAATTACGATAAATAAATACTGTTTAGGTTTAATCATTTTGTTGTTTTACCGGCGCAGTCACATTGTGTTGAGTTAGACGGCAAACAAGTAGTCTGTTGATATGTACTTTATACTTGGTCTCCATGAATCGTAAACCTTTTTATTTTAGACGATACGCGCAACAGGGATTCAACTTGTTTCTAATTAAACATCAAGCTGTAGTGTTCTTTATGGGGTTGTATCTTTTTCAGTAAGATCAAAAATCCCAAGGTTCAAGCTTCGATGCCCCTACCAAGCGAGGTGGCGCAGTAGTTAAGGCAATGAAGTCGAATTCGGGACAGCTGTCAAGTTCCCGTTCAGCTATCCAGATTTAGATTATCCGTTTTTCTAAATAGCATAAGAGAATTTACAAGATAGTCCTTTGAAAAGCGTACATACGATTTCCTTCCCCATCCTTTCCCAATCGGAGCCTCTGCTCCGTCTCCAATGATTTCGCCGTCGACGGGTCGTTAAAACTTAATCTTCCTTCGTTTCTTTTCAGTCGTTTCTTGGTTCACTTGTCACTTATTTAACCTCTGGCATGATTTTTTAATATACAAAACAGGATATGGCGCTGTGGTCTGGAGTCCAGGCTAAACTGTAGCGCATTATAAGTGGTTGGCTAAATCAGCTCAAAAGTCAGGAGGAGGCAAGACCTTACCACATCCAACACGAACGTGCGACGTAAATCACTACGATGCTCAAACCTTCCTTCGGACTGTGGACAGTTTACTATCCCTTTCACATTAGCAAGGGTGTGCGGAGAAGGGAGACCACTACACTGATCACTTATATGAGGAAACCTGTTTCAGAAAAGGTCGTATCCTGAAGTACACGTATGATCATATTGGCACGTAAACTTGATTGCGACTGCGCCTGAAGCTTGTTTATATGCATTTAGTTGCACTGGTCCGATGCCAAATGGTAAACTGCTTCCGTTGTTTATGTCTCCAGTGGGCAGATGCTGCCTCAGTCCCTGCCTCGGCACTTGAATTTAGCAAGTAACTGCGTATGTTTGCCAAATTTCACCTCAAACTTTTACAAATGCAATAGCATTGAAATGCCAACGGCCCTGCCGCAGTGCTAACACCGGTTCTCGTCAGATCAGCGAAGTTAAGCGCTGTTGGGTTTGGATAACACTTGGATGGGTCACCGTTCGCGTCTGCCGAGCGCTGTTGGAATGCGGGGTGCACTCAGCCCTAGTGAGGCCAATTGAGGACTAGCGGCTCCGGTCACGAAAACTGTCAGCGGTCAGGAGAGCGGTGTGCTGACCACATGCCCCTCCATATCCGCATCCAGTGATGCCTATCGTTGGAGGATCACACGGCGGCCGGTCGGTACCATTGGGCCTTCCGAGGCCTGTTCGGACAGAGGTTTCTTTTTTTCCCTTTTTTATGGGACTGAAATCTTATTTTCAAAAGATTTCGAATGCCGCTAAACAAGTAATGCCCTTTTAGACTTTCGCTCTGTGCTTGTTTAATTGTAACTTTGGTATCTGAATTTATACAGCAGAGTGATCTTGCTTGCACGTTCCTACACCTGGTACCCCGTTCTTGCTTATGCGTTCCTACACCTGATGCCCTGTTACCCTAAGGGTTCTGTACTGATCTAGGCTTTCCATTGCGTGAGTGTGTATGCTCTCCTCCTCTGGTCGTACTACGCTCCAGTAATAAACGTGTGTACGACAAACACAAAAGATCCATTAAAAAAACGTAATTGCTTCAATAAATCCGTAGATAATAAAAGATACAAGTGTTGCAAATGCGACAGATTGCAACCTATTTGCATACTGTCATTTAGTGTAAATATAATGTTCAGATGTAAAACAATTTACAGAAGAAATTAGTTCGCTCTGTCTTCACCTGTTAAATCTTGTGTACTAGCATTACAAAAATATCTGTAATAGAATTCCGTCCTATGCGTATATTCGGTAGAAAATGGGCTTGATGAACAATTTGCGAGCACTTTAATCACTGTACTACATCTGGCCTCTAGCTGATTTTCGTCTAACTAATTACACTGGCCATAGCGATAGTGATATGCTCATATACAAATGGTGGCAGTATCGCGTACACAAGTTATAAAAGGGCATTGCGTTGGCGGAGCTGTCATTTGTACAGAGCTAATTCATGTGGAAAGGTCTCCAATATGATTATGGCCGTACAGCAGGAATTAACATACTTTGGAGGCGGATTGACAACTAACGCTGTGTGATATAATCACAGAAATCAATGTGGGACGTATGACGGACGTATCCGTTGGGACAGTGGGGCGAAACCTAGCGGTTATGGGCTTTGGCAGGGAGTGTTTTTGTTAACAGCAAAAAATCGCCTGCAGCACATCTCCTGGGCTCGTGACCGTATCGATTGGGCACTAGAGGACTGGAAAACCGTGGCTTGGTCTGATGAGTCCCGATTTCACTTCGTAATAGCTGATGGTATGATTCGAGTGTGGCGCAGACCTCACGAAGCCACGGACCCAAGTCGTCAACTAGGCGTTGTGCAAGCTGATGGTGGCCCCATAACGGTGTGGACTGTGTTTACGTGGAATGGATTGGGTCATCTGGTCCAACTGAAGCGGTGATCGACTGGAAATTGCCGGCCGCTGTGGCCGAGCGGTTCTAGCCGCTTCAGTCTGGAACCGCGCTGCTGCTACAGTCGCAGGTTCGAATCCTGCCTTGGGCATGGATGTGTGTGATGTCCTTGGCTTACTTAGGTTTAAGTCGTTCTAAGTATAGGGGTTTGATGACCTCAGATGTTAAGTCCCATAGTGCTTAGAGCCATTTGAACCATTTTTTGACTGGAAATTGTTATGTTCGGCTACTTGGTGACCAATCGCAGCCACTCATGGACTTCATGTCCCAAACAATGATGGAATTTTTATGGATGACAATGCGCCATGTGACCGGGCCACAATTGTTCGCGATTGGTTTGGAGAACATTCTGGACAATTTGAGTGAATGATCTGGCCACACATATCGCCCGACATGAGTCTTATCGAATATTTGTGGGACATGATCTTGAGGTCAGTTCATGTATAAAATCGTACACTGGCAACACTTTCGCAATTATGAACGGCTTTAGAGGCAGCACGGCTTAATATTTCTGCAGGGGACTTCCAACGACTTGCTGAGTCCATGCCACGTCGAGCTGGTGCACTACGCTGGGCAAAAGGTGGGAGGGGGCGACACGATATGAGGAGGTGTCCCACGAGTTTTGTCACCTCAGAGAAAACTAGGTTTCCAGAAAATGGTAGTATAGATAGGAACACATAAATTTGTTAAATAGTTAATACTCATAATTCTTGTCTAAACCAAGGTACTAGATTATATTTTTTAATGGAAAGGTATACATTTGTTAACGGCATTCAAAAACTCTTAAAAAGACAAATACATGTCAATTTTGGCGTTGAAATGTTTCGCAAAAGTCTTTGAGAAATGTGCTACAATTCAGAGGAAAATCTGCCGGAATACACTATTGCAGGACAAACACCACAAAGATCGTTTCATGCAGCAAGATGACATTCCAGGGCTACTGAGGTAAAATGTAGTTAATTTTGTCTCTTCTTTACGCGACGGATATGAAGGCCAACTAAATTTTTTGAAAACATTTAGCGTTGCAGAAACTGTGTGAAGTAAGTGTAACTCCTCACGTTTAAGCTAACAGTTGTTGTGGAAACATCTGCAATTTCCGCACGAAGTTCTCCATTTAAACCTGCGCCGTGGCTTTCCGCTGGTTAGTTGTCAGGACTGAAAAAAAAATATCGTCCGTCCTCCGTGAAAATAAACTCTCTGTCTACTGAGAAAAGGAATGTCTGTTTTCGATCCTGCGTTGCTGAAAAATCATCTGATCACATGTCATAATGTTTCTTAAAGAGTGTGGAACGGTTTCTCAGAGTATCTCTTGTCGGATAACTATGTCTGCAGATACTACTCGAAATTATAATTAAGTGGTATACACAAGTCGATGGACAAAACATTTCACTCTTAATGAGCTGGTGTCTTACAAAATGAATGATTTTCTTAACGGAAAGTCGTTTTATGCTTCACCTCAACATGTGTTCAAACTATTTCTTATCGATTATTTTCTTGTAATATGAGTTCACAGCTTCTACACATTTTTAAAGGATTTCATCTTGCCTTCAGCTGTTAGAATTTTATATTATGGCTACAATCTCGGTATTAAGCCATTTTCAAAAATCTACAAAACATTATAACATCTTAGTTAGAACAGTTTACAGTGGGATCAACAGTAGGAAAAACCAGTTTTGTAGTTTTTTGATATTAACATTAACAAGAGGAGCAGAACAGAAAAAAACGAAATACATTGCATCTTGTCATGGTGCTATATAAGACAGAATAGTAGAAAATTTTCGTAAAACTAATGTACGAATCGGGTTCCACACGAACAACAAAATAGGGACAATAATCAGACACACAACCTACAAAAGAAAATGTTTTACACAGTCAGGGGTATAAAAAATCAGATGTGGTGAAGGTGAGTTGGTGTCGGTGGATGATATAGAGGAGTAGCCTGCGGCGATACGTCGGAACATTTGTGTTCAGTAAGTCGATGCAAGAGACAAATAACAGTCTTCTAGATGATCCTACAATTCTTGACGATACGTGACATGCCAATATGCGGACGGATAACTGTCGTAGCCAGGTGGCTCATTTTTTATCTTACTTGCAGTTCTCTTCGTTGTCCTCTAACGTTCCAGCTGCCAGCTACCCCATAATGCAGCACTCGCCGGGAGCGTGGGACGGTTGTGACCAGGATCCCGCTCAGTCTAGTTAAGCCTACCTCTGTCAAATTTTGCCCATAACTGTAGGGAAGCTAGTACAGATGGACTTCTAATGGAGCCTGCCGTAGGCCGCTGTGTATAATGAAGTTCGTATACACACATTTTCTATAATTAATCGTAACAGCTTCACGAATTACAGGACTGTAAATGATATTTTCATAGATGGGATACCCCTAGAAGCCATATTCAATTTTCTACGTAGGCTTTTAAAATTTTTGTTTGTTCAGATATACTGCCTTAAATCTTTCGTAATGCGTGTTTGTTGTGTTGTAAGCATAAGGCTTCCTTGTAGAGGAACATAATCGTTCAGCATTCACTCAACATAAAAGTCTTAAAATGTTTGTGATTTTCCTGCAACTGTAGGATTTTGTGTTATGTGGGTTTCCTATTATGTGATGAGCAGCAGAGTTTAGTCTATTTTGATTAGTAAAGACACAGTCATTATCCAGAGGGAGCTATACCAAATTACATGTCATGATTGTGATAAGTTTTATATTGATCCGTGAGGCAGAGATATATTAACTAGGTTGGTTCAAGATGAACGAAGCTGGAGATAGCAGAGTTATGACTTACGTTTTCGAGGCATGTGCAGAATTAGGGCCACAGTCCTGTCTCCTTCACTAAGTACAGAAAAGCCAAACACTTCATATGTCATAAGCTCTGAAATCATTTTTAATCTTGATTTAACTACTCCCACTCGTCTTAACGTCACTTAATCCTCACTGTTTTCCAATGCTTCTCAAACTGTGTGCTCTATGCTATTCCTCCAGCTTTCCTGCATTTATTTATTTTGTTGTGATTGTTTATGTACAGCACGTATTCTGTTGTTTTCTAATATGTACATCTTCCCTACAGTAAGAGAATTCTTCACACAACTGGTAAAAAATTAGCTTATGTATTTTATGTTATAATTGTCAATTCTGACTTTTACACTGTTTGTGTATCACCTTTCATATATACACTGACATGACGCAAGTCATGGGATAGCGATATGCACATATTAAGATGGTGGTAGTGTCGCATACACAAGGTATGAAAGGTCAGTATCTTGGCGGAGCTGTCATTGGTACTCAGGTGATTCATGTGAAAAGCTTTCCGACGTCTTTATGGCCACACGATGGAAATTAACAGACTCTGATCGCGTACTGGTAGTTATAGCTAGACGCATGAGAGATTCTACTTTGGAAATCGTAAGGGAATTCAGTATTCCGAGATCCACAGTCTCAAGAGTGTGCCGAGAATACGAAATTTCCGATACTACCTCTCACCACGGACTACGCAATGACCGATGGCCTTCACTTAACGACCGAGAGCAATGGCGTTTGCGTAGAGTTGTCAGTGCTAACATACAAGCAACACTCCGTGAAGTAACCGCAGAAATCAACGTGGGGCGTTCGACGAATTTATTCGTAAGGTCAGAGCGGCGAAATTTGGCGTTAATGGGCTATGACAGCAGACGACCGACGTGGGGGCTTTTGCTATCAGCATATGTCCTGCAGCGCCACTTCTGGGCTCGTGGGCATATCGATTGGACCTTAGGCGACTAGAGAAACGTGGCCTGTTCGCGAGTTCGGTTGATTAGAGCTGATGGTAGATTTTGAGTGTGGCGCAGACCCCACGACTCCATGGACCGAAGTTGTCACTGCGCAAGCTGATGGTGGCTCCATAATTCTGTGGGCTGTGTTTGTATGGAATATGGGCTGGGTTCTTCGAACGAATGATTTAGCCACCCAGATCGAACATTTATGGGACATAATCGTTAGATCAGTTTGCGTGTCTGCTCTGGTAGCACTTTCGCAATTAATGGATGGTTATAGAGGCAGCATGGCTCAATATTTCTGCAGAGGACTTCCAACTACTTGCACAGGGCATGCCACGTCGATTGCCTGCACAACACCGGGCAGGAGGAGGCCCGAAACGGTATTAGGAGGTATCCCATGACTTTTGTCACCTCAGTGTAATTCTTCTTCACGCTACTCATCAGTACTCTCTTGTATTAATTTTAGTTATTGTGACTGTTAATTTAATTTACAATGTTATATGGCACTGTTTTCTCGAGTTTTAATTTTAATTTAATTTTTTATGTTTTTTCCCCTTTATGCTCATTTTCTGTTTGACGTTTTTAACTACATAACACTGCACTGACATGGATGACATTCACTTTGTAATCGTGCCTTATTCTCGGTTTATAACTTATTTTTCAATGCCGTTCACGAATATTGCGCTCTCTTTGACGGGAGGTGGTCAGTTAAAGTCCGATGATGGCCTTTTAAGCCGGAAACCGGTTAACGATACAAACTTATATTGTAGATCATACACAGTATAGTGCCTTTCATTTATAATTGTGTAGGTGTTGTACCGAGGGGCGACGGAGGAATCAGTTAACATAAAAATAAATTAAGTAAATTAATTTTTTTAAGGTGTTCATTAAAAATTTATCATACCCCTCGTATATGAATAACTGAGATAATATAAACGTACTAAGTTACCTATGACTCCATTCGTTTCTGCAAAATATAAATCTACTAATAGCATTAAATAAACGCCAGTGTTGTCAATTGCGATATTGATTTGTTTAAATCGTAGCCAGCCTTGTTAAGTTTCAACCTCTCTCTAGCGTCCTCGACCCTAGAGGTGTGACTTTGGAAACTGTTAAACTTCACAACAATATCCCTCAAAAGGTGGTACTCGTAAGCTATCCCCATATGGGACTTGAAGGCGGACGTGGACGTGGAAATTGTGGAGTTTTGTGACGTCACAACCGGAATTCTATGACGAGAAAAATTTGCAAACATGAAAGGCAAAATAAGACATTACATTCTTGCATCGTGTAGGAACGTGGCGAAACAGATCCAAACCGCTTTTGTCCGACACAAGTAGATGCCATACTGAATTACATCGCTTGCAGCTTGGGACCTTATTTGTTGGCCCTATGTTATAACTTACCTGATATCTGTACACATTGTTCCAAAGCGCCAACACACTGAGGATGTGTCGAAGAGCCTCGATTCTATCACGATTAGTAACGATAAAGTTTTGTGAAACGACTGATTGGTGGTGAAAGGCTTCTCGTATTTGTCGTTTCTCGTGTTATAAATTGCGTGCTATGGAAGTATGCTATTTCAATGAGATGGTACACTGAAGATTCATCAACAACTTGGTATGATTTGTTATAATTATACAGGGTGATTCAAAAGTAACTGTACACACTTCGCGGGTGTAATGTATGCATCAAAATGAGAGTAAAATATTCAATAAAGTTTTGTCTGAACTCCTTCATTTCCGAGTTATTATGCGTAATGTAATTTGTGGTAGTCATTATATCATGGGCCAGTACAGGCTTTTGGCGTGCCGTGTTCGCCTGCATATCGACTGAAGCTTTGTAGGCGTTACCCCTGCACATTTCAGTCGGGAGGCAAGAGAGAATCTAGAAGTTGCTTATCCCGATAAGTGGACAGGTCGTGCAGAGCCTGTTGCTTGGCCCGCCACATCTCCGGATCTTAACCCCTTGACTTCTACCTTTAGGGCTGTCTCAAGGAGCTCGTGTATGGCGTTGCAATTAAGAATGTAGCACAACTACAGCAGTGAACTGAAAATAGCCGTTCAACTGTGGAGAATGAGATGGACGAAGCCTGCAACATTTCGAGAGCGGTAAAAAGTCGAGGGTGTCACTATCTTCGTATACATGCACATCGTTTAGAACATGTTCTGGGGTAAAGGTAGAGTCCGTAGTTGTGCTGAATTTCGGGTACCTTCGTGTCGTTGCTTTCTGAATGGAATTAATTTCGTGTTGTTTGTGTTGCACTTGTAATCCCTACTCTACTGCATAGCTTTGAAATAAAGCAGTGTCAGACAAAACTTTATTTAACAAAATGGTTCAAATGGCTCTGAGCACTATGGGACTTAACATCTACGGTCATCAGTCCCCTAGAACTTAGAACTACTTAAACCTAACTAACCTAAGGACAGCACACAACACCCAGCTATCACGAGGTAGAGAAAATCCCTGACCCCGCCGGGAATCGAACCCGGGAACCCGAGCGTGGGAAGCGAAAACGCTACCGCACGACCACGAGATGCGGGCTTTATTTAACATTTTACTCTTATTTTGATGCATACATTACACTTACTAAGTGTGTGCAGCTACTTTTGAATCACCCTATATATCAGTTAATGACATAACGGGGGTTAAAGCGTTCTGGACTTCGTAAGACTAAAGGTACAGACTCAGTTGACATCTGTCAAATTGTAGTGAGCAGGGTTAATGACTCCAAAGGAACAACAAGGCAAGTTTTTAAATTCGTTGTTCAACCCGTCGACGCATCCTCAATCTTCTGCGCGATTTTCGTGCTCATCTTCGAAGAACGCTAACAGAGCTAATCTAGCTATTTTACGCGCGTCCATTTTCGTAAATAAACTATGTAGTTTGCACGCCAGATACAGCCAAACGCTTTCAACTGCGTGAATTACGTTGAACAACAAGTTCCGTGTGGTGCAACAGCTCGTTTCTGAGTGTACACCAAGCACGTTCTGCGTGCTTCACGATGAGAGACACGTCCCGTGTGAGAGCGAGGTATTTTTGCGGGAAGATTGATCCGTCACGCTTTGTGCACCCAGGTGATCAACGTGGACCCGCGCAGTGGAGCAATTCTGCAGGAGCTAAACATGCCGGCATTGCTGGTGACGTCTGTGGCGTGGGGCGGCCCCGATCTGTCGGACCTGTACGTGACGACTTCGCGCATGGGGCTGACCCAGGAGCAGCTGCAGCAGACGCCTCTAGCCGGCTGCGTCATCCGTGTAACTGGGCTCGGCGTCAGCGGCAAGAAGGCCAACCGCGTTGCCAGCCCTCATCTTCAATAAAGCGCTTATAAAACGTTAACATTCTTCTTCTCTTCCTTTACCTCCTTCCTGTTAAAACCAGCTACTACATGTTAAACCCATATCTCATAATATATTCTGTTTGAGCGCCGTCTGATATAAAGAATATTCATCCAAAAATGTTTCACTACAGCTGTGACACCGTAAGGGGGTTCTACTGCGAGAATGGAGCATGAAAAAATAAACGCGCTAAATGAATTTTAATTACATAGTGTATTGGTTGTACTTTCTGTATATTCATAATGAAAGGGTCGTGTTTTGTGAGATCGATTGTCCGGCTTAAAAGATTGTTATTGGTTCTTTATACTTATTCAGACCTGATGCGCTCTTGCCCGCATCTCGTGGTCGTGCGGTAGCGTTCTCGCTTCCCACGCCCGGGTTCCCGGGTTCGATTCCCGGCGGGGTCAGGGATTTTCTCTGCCTCGTGATGGCTGGGTGTTGTGTGCTGTCCTTAGGTTAGTTAGGTTTAAGTAGTTCTAAGTTCTAGGGGACTGATGACCATAGATGTTAAGTCCCATAGTGCTCAGAGCCAGCCTGATGCGCTCTGTTTCAGCAATTAAGTCTCGTTTACGCCCGTGATATTCCCTAGGTCTCGCTCATGTGTGTAGTCTACACTACTTTTTTATGCCAGTTGATGGAATTTAAGAAATGCAAATGGCACTAATGGCAAAAAAAAGATTAATCAATAAAATGAATTTAGTTCTGTATCGCAACAGATAACGACATTAGGATTCAATCAAACATATGACAGTCATACAGCATAAAAGGAACATGACGTCATGAGCATTGCAAATTGCGGATAAGAATGTGGAAAGACTAACGTTTCCTTAATGTTTCCGGAGCTCATGTTCATATTGTTCTCTTTTCGGGGACTCACAAAAAAGTACTGAGAGAGAGACGCTACTGATATGCTGGGTGAGGTTACTAATTCCTAAGATAATTGATTACAAGGTACATCTGTCACATAACGTTACAAAAAGAAACCTTTCTGGTAACTCACCATCGTATGGCACAAGGTTAAGTATAAATCTAACATTTCACACTGGGAAACCCATCCATTAATTCATATAATCCCAGCCAAAACAAAGAAATTGGGAGGAATGGGACTTAATTAAGTGCAGCCCGTTTTATGAGGATGTGTGGGTCAAAACGAGCATCAGCGCCATTCACACACACGAAACTTCACGTAGGAAACATGTGTCTATTCATCTTCAGCGATCGAACTGGCTAGGCGCTCTGTAGGGCCTAGAGACAGTGGGGAGTACAAGGGAGGTGAGGTTAAGTAGGGCCCGAGAATTAATTTCCACCACACACAGAAATTATTGACTGGCAGAAACTTTCCACAAATGTATGTGACCATCTTACTCATCTGAACGAGCTCGATATGCCATTTAATCAGAATTCCAAAAGCACACGTACTCACAATACCACACAGGTCTGATGGCCACAAAATCAATCAGTTAAGTAAGAGCCAATAACCGCGAAATAAACAATTTTGGAAAAGTTGGATGATTTATTCAAGAGAAAGTGCTTTAAAAATTGAGCAAGTCAGTAACGCGTTGGTTGATAGAGTTGTTGCCTGTCTACCAGAGAGATATCGTTTCAGATTATGTTCAGTTGCTGCGTTAGATGATCAAAATTCCGAGCTGGTTGGAGGGACCTGTCCATAATACTCCAAACGTTTGGAATTGGGGAGAGATGCGGCGACCGTGTTGGCCAAGGTAGCGTTTGACAAACACGAAGGCAAGCAGCAGAAACTCTCACCGTGGGCGGCTGGCATTATCTTGCCGAAATGTAAGGTCAGGATGTCTTGGCATGAAAGGCAACAAAACGGGTCGTAGCGGTACGTCGACGTACGGCTGTGCTGTAAGGGTGCCGCAGATGACAACCGAAGGGGTCCTGTAATACAAGGAAACGGTGCGCCAGACAATAACCCGTGGCTGTCAGCCCGTACGGCGGGCTATAGTCAGGTTGGTAACCCACCGCTGTCTGGGTCGTCTCCAAACACGTCTTCGCCCTGGAATCTCATTGACTGGAGTAGAACTGTTTTCAGTGATGAGTCCTACTTTGAACTGAGCCCCGATGAGCAGTAAAGACCTGCCTGGGGATGCCTTAGACAAGTGGAATACCAACCTGACTGTCACCCGTCATACAATCAGACAGTTTATGAAGCTCTTTCTACTGAATAAATCATACGTGGCACTAAATTTCCCTACACATCAAAAACAAGAACAATAAATGGTATGGATGTACAACATCAGACATAAATGTTTAAGAACGTCTACATATATGCATTGAATGTTGATCATCCTGCATAAGCCCTCAGTTATGGATGTGTCATTTAATTTAATAGTTCATTTACACACATAACAATAGTAAAAGGTACACACCGGACAAGTATGATCAAAGAAAGTGAACATGGAATAATACATAAGTATACTTAGTGAATGGTGAGTACCTTGCGTGCCAGACTCAAAGACGGTCGGTGTTTCATAAATTTGGCAAGTAAATTACAAAACAATAATAATAAAACAACGCATCACACTAACTGAACATTATATATAAAATATACACCATGGTAGTAGCGTACATATATGTTTACTGAATAGTAAACATCTCGTAATAAAATTCAGAAATGCACATGCACGCAAATCGGTATAACGGTTATACACAGTAATACAAATAATTTTATCTTATGCAAATAAGAGAGAATAATATGCCTAAGAAACTACATGTATATACTCAGAGTATGGTGAACAACTTGTATGTAAAGATCGAAAAAATGAAGTGCTCTGTCGTGACAGTCACTGTGTTAATATTCTAACAACAATAGAATCACTCGCAAAATATCAACGGCTTCAAGAAACATTGCAACACATAGCTCTATATTCCTAAGGTGAACAATATCAGCTGCATGAAACTGTGTGAGAAACTTTATGAAGTGAATGAAGAACGACTTAGACGAAAAGTTGAAAAAAAGGGCCTCTGGACTAGTCACTGTGTCAATATACCAACAATGATAAAAACATGGATACAATAATAAAATACGATAAACAATCATGACGAACCTGGTACACTCATAAACCTGTGGTTTTTGAGTACATCCAACACACTGTAGATTACTAAAGCAGCAGGAATACGTGTCAGATGGCATTAAGAAAACAAGTAAAACAGCAAAAGAAACGCAGAAATCACTCCTTCACTTCATCAATCTCACGATGTAACAACTATACCATGGACCAACCTGCAGCAATAATACCACCCGTCTGTCTACTCCATTTTTCGAAACGTTCATCAGTTTTCCTATTCTGCTCACAAAAAACTTCCTTGAATCTGTATTAATTTTTGTAAATCCTCAGCCTGCTTTCGGTCCTGTTCCTGACTCCGATTTTTATCCCGTTCCTGGTGTTCTAGATTCTTTTTTGGACAATTCGTCAAGAATGCGCAAGTCTGGTGTTAATGAGACTAGTTTCGGTGTAACGTCAGTTGCCATGCCCGTGACTGTTTCTTGCACGACATGCTATTCCGATTCTGTTGTTACTTCCTCGTTTCTAATAATTAGTGTCGAGGTCGTTGCACACGCCTCTGCATTGATTACTTTCCCACATTGTCTGCCTGCTCATTCACCGCGTCTTGCGGTAAACTACTCTCACGTGCATCGAATGTAGTGACCTGGCTGTCCTGCATTTCAAGATCACGTGCCTCATACCTGATATCACTCACAGTGCGTCGTATGTTTGACCTGGGCTGTTAGAATTTTGTCTCCCCTGTGGATAAATAATAATATCTTACTAATATTGCACAACTACTCCATTCGTTACTATGTGTATAAAATAACCCAAAAATAGTAACTCAATCCATACACACGTATTTTACATTGACAGAAAAATAACGGAAGTCCCCTAAAATAAATCAGGAACAAAATAACATACCAAACACTTAGACAACAACATAACGCCGATAAGCAACGCTGATGGCTGGCACATGTGGAAATGTGTGACTTCTGAAAATTAAAAACACAAATTAATTAACAGCGACCTACAAAATCACTATTTTATGGAAGATCGCAAGGAACAGACAATCCTGATCATGGTCAGCGACATGAAAGCCTCCTGGAGTGGTGTGAGTTCGATTTTCCGGTGTAAACTACTCTAACTGAATCTTGATACTTATTCAGACCTGCTGTGCTCTGTTTTAGTAACTAGATCTCGTTCATGTGTGTAGCCACCACAACTTCTGTACACCAGTCGATAAAATTTAAGTAATGAAAATGGCATAAATAGCTCAAATGTTTTTTTTTAAAAAAGTAGATATAATTCTGTTTCTCAATGAAGACATTAGGACTCAAGTAAACATAACAGGTGGTTATAATTAAACTGACGGTATTCCGAGTGCTGCAGTCCTGACTGTATACATCGCAGGATGCTGAAACATTCTAGGTATGTTCATCAATGGGTGCGATCGCGGAGTACGCTGAGAAAATGATAGTTCCACGTTCTGGCACCGGGAGAAAATATGGCACTTTAAGCAGTCAGAACGCGAAACTTTTTTCTGTTTTGACATCAGTGTGCTGTTTGTCGCTTGGTGACGAGTGTTCATTTCTTTTGTGAAGTGACTGTTTTTGTAGGGTTACGATGGTTAAAGTCCTCGTACGAAACGCAACGGCTATTGAGGAAAAAGACTGCACTGTTGGTAAAACTGTTTTATCAGAGCAGTCATGGACTGTGCGGCTGGTCCCGGCGGAGGTTCGAGTCCTCCCTCGGGCATGGGTGTGTGTGTTTGTCCCTAGGATAATTTAGTTGAAGAAGAGTGTAAGCTTAGGGACTGATGACCTTAGCAGCTAAGTCCCATAAGATTTAATACACATTTGAACATTTGTTTTATCAGAACGCAGCAATAGCAGCGCTGCATTGCAGGTATGTCACCGACAGAGACAGCTGCGAAGAGGCCACATGTCAGTAAATGGGCTAAAGAATATGATCAAGAAATTTGAGGAAACAGGTGAATTAGGTGATGCAGCAGAGAGAGGAAGGCGGCCCATTGCCATGGCAGTTGTTGATGAAGTCAATGTGGCGATAGCCGACCTTGCAGCACATGCCTCAAATTCTGCAGCCGGTGTGCACCAAATGAAACTCCAGCGTAGGCTGCAACACCGCGACTTTGCCATTCGTTTTTTGTTACGCGTGCAAATGGATGACATGTGTGGAACGGTGGTCTGATTATTTAATAAAGACTACGACCAAGGTGTGGACGGGGCCAAGGAATTGAAATATCAGACGTGATTTAACACATAAATAATTTATTCATAACATAAAATACACAACACCAAGTAAGTAAATCCTGCTTCGATGCTTACAATTGCCCAAAATGGGAGGGCCACCACTTTCGAATTGGAAAGGCTTTAATTTAAGAAACTAAAATGCCTGTCATAATTTTTAAAGATAACAATAACACAACACATAAGTAAGTGCTAAGTGAACGCACTTTTAATATTTAATTATTAATCACAAAGCGTGTGTTTACCACATTTAAATTCTCATTGCAATATAAAACATAAATACATGAATTGACAACACAGCATAGCTTCAAAATTTCTACCTGGACAACCTATGGTCCTAAGACTTTCGTATTAAATTCCAGCCAATCACATTAATAACTTACAAGCACGGTTGGTAAAATACAAACGTTTGCACTATAATCAATTTTAATAATCCACAATCACTCAAAAACCAACATCAGAAGTTCGATACGGAGCATGTAAGCCTGTTTATACAATCTTTCGGACCAAAATAGGCACGAGGGCCACTATAACAGAAGTGCGCTAGTTGATTTAGGATAGGTGTTCCCATTAGCTTAATCACTGAGCAGATATTTACTTAAGCGACAGGTAAGATAGTTAATGCAAATAGAAGGTATTTCTAAAGTTTTTTTCCTTCCTCCCTTTTAACAAGGGTGTTTTAATAAGGTGGAAATTACACTTTGATGAGACGCAATAGCAATCTAGCGGGCACGCCTTCACGAGGACGCCATGCCATTACACACGTACTAAACTAGCCGCGTATCCGCTGTTAAAGCCAAACATTAACAACACAGTTTCATATTCCTGACACCCAGATAGTCGGGATCAAACCAAAACCAAAAATCCCAAGAGCGCAAGATCCAGCATAGCTTCAGAACAGATCTTACTTCATGCGGTTGCCTTCACAATTACAGGTATCGAAATGAAAAGAAGAACGTGTAACAACATTCTTTAATCAGCCCAATGTTCTTTTTTAGGTCCCGGAAGCGCTAGACAACGCTGACATGCCAATTTTAACAAACCTCTAAGGCAACACCCTCCAACTGACAAATCGAAACCAATGTGACCCTTTATCAGCTCTGTGACAGGACTCGAACCCCCAACTACTGCCAGTGCAACTCACTTAGAATAAATATAGCGCAAATAGTATGGCGGACACATATATCCAGGGATTAACAGAACACTAGACTGAACTAGAATTAACCTTAATAATACAGCACTAGATCTTGGGAGACAAGGAACTAACTCCCCACCCGAAATTCTGCAACCACAGGGCGGGAGGATGAACTACCAAAACATAGAAACGCAAACGCACACAAATAACAACCAAAATACACCACTACACCGGTTAGCAACGGTGCGTGGAGGAATCTGCACTGTCAGAATTGCACCAGTGAACAGAACAGAGGATTGCCACAGCGGTGGTCACAAGGCGGGAAAGACGACTGGATGAACTCAATCCCAGAGGACGATCAACTTGAAACATTCACACTTAACTTCTTTTCTCCTTTCCCTCGGCGCACTTCGTCGTTTGTCCGGGACTGCTGTGCACAATTCTGAGCCCTCGCCAGTCGTCCCGGCAGACACCGACCCAGCCGAACTGCTCCCGGACTCACACCCTCGCCGAACGGCGGCTCCACCGCCACATGATGGTTACTGTTTGTTTGCCTTCGTCGACGGAGGCGATGATTAGACGGCCATCCGCCTCCCGCGGACAACCAGTGAAGAGCGGACAGAGGGGCCCAACCAGGCCGGCGTTCCTCCACGGGTAGAAGTGCGGGTTCGATAACAACACCCGTACGCGGAAGGCAGGATGTCGACGTCACCAGGGCAGACACGAAGGCCACTGCGCGACAACCCCTCCTCCAGCGTGACCGCGCTCGCCTATAAATAGTACAGGCCAAAGAATCTGCTGCAGGAAACACGTAACTCGGTCGTGTTACCAACCTACGGTTTCTAAGTACACCAAAGGCAGAACTCGCAATCAATAGTGGGTACACTACGGGCTGGAGTTCAAACGAAAGAGCTTCATAAAAGACCAACCCTGAACAACCGCGGAAAAACGAAATAGAAGCGAAGCAATAAAAGACAGCAACGAGATGCTAGAGCCCGATAACGCCCAAACACTGTCGATTACCAAAAATATTGGCTCCACACGACGCTCAGGAAACGAGCCGTGAAAAGATGGAAGTACACACGGCTCAATGTGTCTGGGGAATATTATTTGAATGGATGATGCGCATTTGACTTTGTACGGTCCCGTGAATGTACAGCACAGTCGCGTATGGGGTTCTACGCCACCACATTTTTGTGCTGGAACAGCCACTGCACTCAGGTTATGTAACTGTGTGGTGTGGTTTCACGAGCTGCTTCATTCTAGGTCCGCTTTTCTTCGAAGTGATGACACCTCGCAGGCCCTAATGTGTACAGTGACATCTGCACTTATAAGGTCTTCCTTGTGCAATATGTAATTCTAGCTTTGCAAGAATGCAACTGTGTCCACAACGCTACTATCTTGCAGGATGGGGCGACGCCACATATTGCTTGCCAGGTGACAGGTTTGCTTCGAGACACACAGATCCGCCAACCTAAATCCATGTGACTTCTGGTTGTGGGAACATCTAAAAGATCGTGTCTATCAGGGATGTATACGGACTCTTCCTGATCTGAAGGATACCGTACAATGATATAATGGTCTGATTACCCTGGATAATCTGCGAGCAACTCTCAAATATACCGTGTTACGGATGCAGCATGTTACTGAATCAGGAGACCATACGGAACACATGTAGTAACTTGTGACCATATCCTAATAAACGTGCCAAAACCACTGATTGCATATGTTTGATCGTTCCTCACCTTTTCCTGCATCCACAGCACGTTCTGAATCTTTACAGCGCCATATTTTCACCTGCTGGCAGAAAGTGGATCTATTATTTTTTTAACATACTTCGCGGGCGCACCGATTAATTAACGTACCTGCGATGCAGCATTTACAGCCCTCACTGCAGCACTTGGAATGCTGTCAATGTAATGATAACCACCATATATAAGCATAAGAGGAAGATGACGTCATTATTAGTGCAATTGGTTTGTTACAGTATGGGGAGGCTAACCTTCCTTTAATGTTTTCAGAGATCAAGTTCATATTGTTCTCTTTTCGGGACTCCACAAAAATTATTGCGAGAGGGAGACGGTGGTGAGAAGCTGGGTGTGATTACTCATTCCAAAGTTAACTGATTAAAAGATTCCATTATCAGATAACATTACAGATAAAAATCTTTCTGATAACCTACCGTCATATGGCATCAAGTTCAATAAAAAAAAGTACAATTTACACTGGGAAACTTATTCATTAATTAATATAATTCAATTTTTTTCAAGCCGTATCCAACAGCCGATATATATAATACTTGAGAAAATTGATCACACAAAACTGTATTGATCTTTATTATTACTGCCAGTTTCAGTAAAATGCCATTCTCAAGGTACGAAAGGTATTAAAGAAGACAAGTGCTGTGCAATGGTTTCACTCATAACTGACGTCTCACCAAAAAGGCGTCATATCCGGCACGATAAAGTCACAATGGAGGCAGGCAGTATTAGGGTTTGGTAGTACGTCCTATGCTGTTTTCATTGCCCGGAAATTATGTGTCATCAGTCTTGTCCTATTGCAAATAAAACATGTACGCACGCGCGCGCTTGCGCGTATATGTGCCTGTGTGTGTGTTTGGAACTTGCGGGCGCTCAACGGTGAGGTTATCAGCGCCCTTACTCACATTAAAGGAAACGAATGTGGATAATGTAGCGAAAATGTTAACATATGTGGTAAGACAACGAAGAAGTACTAAAATGTGCAATACAGGACATTAAATCGCAAGTAAAACGACAGAGGAGCTGAAACAAGGGCCTAGGGAAATATGAGTGGCTGACCACTTACAAAAACATGAGTTAGCCAGTCATCTTGTGAACATATTAAAACCACTGCCCTGCAATCTTGGAAAAAATATTGGACAATTCACAAGACTATAAAACTCGAACTACATCTATTTGAACGTTACTTGAAATAGAGGGCAGGTCCGGCGGCAAAGTCGCCACGGCCCGCTGGTCGGAAAATAAAACGCAGTCCAGCATGTGGTGCACAGTGATCTGTAGTCCATAAGCACCACACATTGGAGGGTCCTCTCGTCGGAGAAAGAAGCCGTGCGTCATAGGGCTCTGACCTATGCAAAGACGAGTAAGGAGGATCTCGTTCCGTCGATGTGGCTGGAAGCAGGTAAGCCACGGACGCGTAGTGGACTTTAAGAGACGGGGCTTATTTTCTGTCACTTTCAGCTACTCGTCTGCATGACTTTGTACCTCAACAGCGAGGTGATAGCATGCAGGGGGATGGCACACTGCAATAGCTGGGGACCACGACACGCCTCCTTGGCCGCTAGATCCGCCCTTTCGTTCCCCACAATACCCATGTGCCCTGGTATCCAGCAGAAAGACACCTCCTTCCCTAGTCGTTGAAGCTGGAGGAGGGCATCCTGGATATTCTGAACTACTTTATCTGTTGCATACAAACGTTGTAGAGGGTGAAGGGCACTCAGAGAATCGGAGGAGACAAGAATTTTAGCACTGGAAGAACGTCTCATCTGCTCCAGCGTCCGCAAGATCGCACATAATTCTGCGTCGAAGACAGTATATTCTTGGGGCAATCGGACCTTGAGGACACGATTCGGGAAAACAACAGAGCTACCAACAGATTCCCCCTGTTTTGACCCATCCGTAAAGACAGCTACATAGTTTTGGTGCTCAGATAAAATGTCAGAAAGTACCGAATGGGAAACAGAAGCAGAAGTGCAATCTCTTCTGTACTGTAACTACTCTAAAATTACATTGTGGCTCGTGGACGGTTAGAGAGAAGGTGTTCCAGTGGGGGATGAGCACAGTATGGTACACGGGTGAAGCCGGAGCTGCGAGGAACTTACATGCCTGACACACCATGAGAAGCTGCCGCCGGATGGCAAGTGGCTGTTCCCCGGCCGCAGCACTGAGATTGGGTATGGGACTGGTCCTATAAGCACCTGTGGCCAGCCGAATCCCTCATGGTGGACAGCGCTGATCATACACTGTGCACCCGTAGTCCAGCTGAAAGCGTACGAATGCCCTATGGGGGCAGACGCGCCCTGTCCGTTCCCCAAGACCTGTGGATAAGGCACTTTATGATGTCTAGTGCCTTGAGAGATCTGGTTTTAAGGTCCCTCAGGTGCGGCAACCGCTACAATTTGGAGTAAAAACTCAGTCCCAGGTGTAGTGTTGGCAGAAGAGCCAACACCGTGTTACTAGAGGAGGCCGAAATGCACGCTTTTTAGCTCACACAGGCTGGCGTGAGGAGGGAAGAACTATGTATACTGACGTGAGGTCTGGAACATGACAAGGAATTAGAATTCAGAAAGCGGACGTAATTAGTTTCATACTTAACTTTAATCCATTAATGATGAACGTCGCTCTTGACGGTACATGAGTCACAATATTATCTGTTCAGAATAGTAACTGAATATGGCGCCTTGCTAGGTCGTAGCAAATGACGTAGCTGTAGGCTATGCTAAACTGTCGTCTCGGCAAATGAGAGCGTATGTAGTCAGTGAACCATCGCTAGCAAAGTCGGCTGTACAACTGGGCGAGTGCTAGGTGTAGTGTTGGCAGAAGAGCCAACACCGTGTTACTAGAGGAGGCCGAAATGCACGCTTTTTAGCTCACACAGGCTGGCGTGAGGAGGGAAGAACTATGTATACTGACGTGAGGTCTGGAACATGACAAGGAATTAGAATTCAGAAAGCGGACGTAATTAGTTTCATACTTAACTTTAATCCATTAATGATGGACCTGCCGTGTGCCGGCTCTCGGTCTGCTATCACTGATAGTGGCGACACGCGGGTCCGACGTATACTAACGAACCGCGGCCGATTTAAAGGCTACCACCTAGCAAGTGTGGTGTCTGGCGGTGACACGACACCAGGAACCCAACCGAGTCGTTAAAATGTAGAATGGTGTCCTTCATATGCATGGCAGGAAAATTAAAAATACGACGAAAACGATTAAAATGAACACACACACACACACACACACACACACACACGCGCGCGCGCGCGCGCGCGCACACACACACACAATTACCTGCAGAAAACTGAAAACTCGTCTTTGCAGCAGATTCTTCTAACCACCGCAATGTAAAGGAACAGAAAACGCAAAATACAGAGCACTGTACGCGACTCCTTACCATAGACGTAATACTGTTTATGCTATGGCAAAGAGGGTAACGCTTAAAACACTGTCCTCAGGGACATCATTCTCCTGTTCAAACGATCGGGCAGCGTGTCATGAACACGGATTCTAAAACACCACTGAGACAGAACAGACTATATGAAGATGGGACATGGCCACGAAAGCCCCACTGATGCAGTCGTGCAAGAATACTGTGTCTCCAAGTAGTATCGCATGCCTTACTGATATCGAATAATATGCCGATACAGTAATGTTTACGTAGGAAAGCCTGCTGAAGAGGCGCCTCTAGCACTGTCAGGTTGTTGACAGTGGACCAAAATCTCCGGAATCCACACTGAGAGCTGCTAAGGAATTTCATGATATCAAACAACCAGACCAGACGACTGTTAACCATTCGCTCTACGGTCTTTCCTACAAAGCTTCTTAAGTCAATACTCCGTTAACTACTTTAACTAGTGGGAAATGTGCGGCCTTTTCCTGGTTTGAGGGGAGGTGTCAGAATTACCTCTCTTCACGAGATGGGGAAGTGATCTGTCTGCCATATAAGATTAAAACATTCGAGAGGGATTTCGTGCTTTGACACTGCTGGCAAATGTCGAAGCATGAAGTGCCGGATTTGGCCGGTACCAGGTGCAGTGTCAGGAGTCTCAGACAGGGAGGATTCTAGCTCCCATCTGGAAAAAGGGGAGTTGTAGGCCTCAGAACTGTTGGATCTGAAGTCCAGCTTGTCCCTACCTACAGCCACACGAAACGCTGGATCCTGGTTGGAATTTGCAATGATTTTTGCAAAATGCTCTTGCCAGCGTCTGAGGGATGCATCTGGGCGTTGTCCGGAGACATCCCTGTTTAAGCACTGCTGCTATTGGTAAACGACTGTGTTTGCCAGAAATCCTTCGGATAGCTTCCCATACTTTTATAGAACAAGTAGAGCGGTTGATAGAGTCCAGGAACGCTTGGCATGACGTTTTCTTGCTATCCTTAATAACGCGTCGAGTCTTGGCTCCGCGACTCGTACGGCTATGAGACTGTCTGCTGTAGGGCGGCATTTAAATCGTCGAAGAGCCGCACTCTTGTCCCAGATGACTGAACGGCACACATCTGTCCAAAAATGTAGAGGTCGCCTCCTAAGATGACCTGAATACTTTGGGAAGGATAAATCAGCGGTATGATGGATCACTCGTGTGATGTGGTCCACCCATTCCTGGACGCTGCTGTAATGTTCAAACACAGCCAGTTGGCTGAACAGCGTCCAGTTAACCCTGCTGACCATCCATGTTGGTAGTTTCTCTTTAGGTAAAGCGGAGTAGGAAGTGGTCACTGGAATGAAGGTCGTCAATTACTTCCCATTGAATAGAGTGTGCGAGGGCTTGAGAGCAGCAAGAGAAGTCAGTGGCTGTAAATGACCCAGTAGCACTATAGAAGTGAGTGTGAGTACCTGTGTTGAGCACAGCTGAGACGTCATGGGGCTTTCCAAAACCCGACCCCAAGGGCAAGTAGAGATCGAAATTCGCTAAACATGCTGGACATTGAAGTCTCCCAGTAGGAGGAACGGTCGTGGGATTCGTTCCACAAGATCTATGAGAGCCTCAGAATCTATTTCATCTTGCGGAGGTAGATACAGTGAGCAAACAGTGATTCTCCAACACCTATGAATTTCGACAGCAACTATTTGCAGGTCAGTAGCCAGGTGGAGAGCAGAGGAGTGACGCACGTTATTGACAAATACAACAACACCTCCCTTGGCTTTGTCCCCAGTCAGGTCATCCTTTTGGTGAAGGGTATAGCCACGTAGCACATGGGTGTCAGTGGCTTTAAAATGGGTCTCTTTTAAACACAGGCACAAAGGACGTTCCTGTACAAGCAGTTTCAGTTCCTCAACGTGTGTCCTGAACCCGTTAACGTTCCACTGTAATATGGGAGCCATCTATGACAGAGGTTGTAATTTCACTCTTTCCGCCGTGGAGGGGAGCCCGTAATGAGTCTTGAGACGAGATAATAGCCCAGTCCGACATCGAAATCCGTTAGTTCTAACGAAAAGTCAAGGCAGACATCAGTTAGTATGACGTCGACATCGTCGTACTATTTACTTCGCCACTCCGTGGGTAGTGGACGCCTGGCCTTTATTTTTTTGCCCTAGGTAGGCTTCAGAACCAAAACAGCGGCAGTGGTGGTGGCACTACTGGACGGTGGACGAGAGAACATTTTGAGGAGCAGGGAGCTCAGCAACGTTAGCGACAATAGACAGGCCTGGCGGTTTTGGAGGAAGTGTACGCTTTGAAGGAATTGCAGCTGCACAATTTCACTGAAAAACGCAGGTGCTTGTGCTGACGTTCCGTATGTTTTCCGTTTGGGTAGCAGCATCGGTTTTCTGAACGGGTGTTTAAGAGCAGACACAAAGGAGGTAGCAAACTTCCGGGGTGCACGGACCTATAGATCTTTTTTGCCTCCTCATATAAGAGAGGTTCAGTATTTTTTATTTCCTTTACCTTTCCTTCTTCAGGAAAGATACTACAGAGCCTACTCCGGAGAGGGTGACTGCCAGAGCAGTTTACACACTTTGGAGGAGATGAACGACCAACAGCTTCATGGGTAGCATTACCACATTTGCCCCAAGTGGCTGCTCCCTTACAACCTGAGGAGGCGTGCTCAAAGCACTGGCGTGTAAAACAGCGCAGTGGGTTAGAAAAATAAGGCCGCACGCTGAGACGGGGCAAACCAGCCTTGTGCTCTGGAAGTTTTGAGCTGCTGAAAGTCAGTGTGAATGAGTCCGATTTCACGAGATCGCCATTCACCCTTTTCATTATGTTCCGTACTTCAACAATGCCTTCCTGGGACCACTCAGCTTTCAGCTCTTCTTGGGGAATATCAACCAGATCCCTGCAAGTCACAACTCCTTTGCTGTAGTTCAAGTTGTTGTACAGTTCATTTTATATTTCATACTCACCGAGGAACTGAGCTCTCTGGATGTTCTTCACTTGTTGGAAATTGGATGATTCTACCAACAGAGTCCTATTTCACAAGCGCTTGACAGATTTTAAACTTCCAGCGATTCCCTCTAAATCTTTTTGTAGGTAAAAATTTGAAACTTTCTCAAAGATTCCCTCTTTAGGTTCAATTATAAGAAACATATTCTGGCCACCAGCATGCATTCTGTTACTCAGTACTCACAAAGTCTGTGTAACACCCAATTCTGGAGGGATGATTACACAAGCCCTCTTGTTTGATTATATGTTGGTATCTACAGCGGCCCATCCTGCCCGCTGGGAGGAGGAAGAGAAGCTGTAGAAGAAGCCAAGCTGGTCTCACGAGTAGCTAGGGAAATAAAAGTACACCTAGGTAGAGCCCCGTGTGCCTAGGTAAGCGTTGTACAACTAAGATGCGGTAGGTTCCTCAGAGGTTGCCCACTAACGACAGTTCCACCTCAACAGCCATGCATCTCATCAGAGTGCAGCACACTTTGAGATTGATGGTTTTTTTATAGGGTTTTTACCATCCTCGCGATCCGGACGGTCAAGCCAAGGTCCCCGTTCGCTGTGACAAACAACGTTCCACCGCCACGACGAATGGTGGTCGCCGAAGCATGTCCAGAGTTTATGGACTTTTCGGTAGAACTAATGGATTTCGATGTCGGACTGGGCTATTATCCCATTGTGTACATAGTTCCGCGTAGTCAGCGCGTACACTACTTTCCCACTAGAGCGAGCCCCGCTAAGCACAACAGCGCAGGCGCAGCGCTCGTCCGTCTCCGCTCTACGAGATGGCGCTGCCATAAAGACGGACCAAGTTCTGCTTCCGCCGATCCGCGTATTAATATGTAACGCAGCCAATGAGATTGCTGTTAACGTAGAACCTTTTCTCCTCGCGGATCACTCTCGCGCAGTGATACATGAACGCGCGAGGTATTATAACGGGTGTACAGACCTCCGATTAGTCAGTCTGCATTTGTCTGCACCAGTCTGTACCAGTGTGCATTAGCCTGCATTAGTCTGTAGTCAAGTTCCAGTCTGCGCCTAATAAGATTATCATATTCCTGTACATAGCTATGAAGAGAACTGTATAGACACTTTGTCAAGTATCAGAGATACGTGAGAATAAGATTAACGTACCAAGACCAAAGGAACTTCAGATTGTCAATTGTAAATAGCATCCAGAATCAAGTTAAGTAAGGTTTATGATTTTTATTGTTTTAATAAATGTGTGTGAAAATTAATAAAGTTCTGTTTAAAGTTAGTCACCGTCAAGCTGCTACTCTAAGCGTGCAAGTGGCATTTCTATCGTCTGACCTAACGGCAGAAGATAAACACGCCACAATAAGACCACGAGACATATTGCTGACACTCGCCTATTTCATTAGAGCGACCAGTCAAATAATCTGATGGTGTGTGTACCGAAGGTCTTACAATACGCACACCACATGGTGACAGAGGACTGGCGGCACCTTCCTTTACCCCTGACACGTATGGCCCGTGGGGCATCACAGTTGCCTCGACGAAGGTTTTGAGTGGTGCTGTTTTTTCAGTCAAGGTTTACTTTAACCACGGTGGCACGTGAGCGGTTCACAACATAGCCTTTTCGGAAATGCTTCCATCCTTGGCAAGAAAACTAATGATGACGCACTTTTGGACGTTAGATTAATCGCTCCATTTCCACATTACCACAACGACTGTATGTTTTTCGTGTCCTACCGATTATCTGCCGTCTCTGAGTGGTTACTGCAGGTTGACATCGAACATAGACGATTGTTACATTAATGTGACATGGCCGTGTATAAGCTGAAACAGTAGTAAGTGTTTTAGCATAGAATAAATAGTAACCCATCTGACAGTAACTGAAAACAGATCAATTTACCGAAATCAGTAGTAGTAATAAAGGAAAATTAATACCACTGTGTCATGCACTTTCTGAAGAATGTGACCACAGGTGAAACAATTAAGTTGGGATGAATGAGACTTAATTAAGTGCAGCCTGTTTTATGAGGATGTATGGATTAAAATCGGCATCAGAATCAGTCGTACGCACGAAACATCATACGGGAAATATGCACCTATTCATTTACTGTGACGGAACTGGCTACGTGTTCTATAGAACGTACAGAACACTGGGTGTACCAGGGAGGTGCAGTTACGTGGGACGCGCGATTTAATCACGACCACATACAGAGACAAGAAAATGTAAAAATAACTAATTGGCAGAAACTGCCCACAAATATATGTGACGATCTGACTTATATGAACGAGCTCGATATGCCGTTCAGTTGGGATTCCAAAAGCATGCGTACTCGCAACACCACACAGGGCTGATGGCTACAAAATCAGTCAGTTACGAAAAATTCAATAACCGCGAAGCAATTCCGAAAAGGCTGGCGTGCATGTATTCATTTGCCTCAGGGGAAGAAGATCTATTTCTTAAGCACAGCTACAAGGAGCTAGCCTACAACTAGAGGGCACATTCTTGATGCTGCCCACAAAATCTATCAGTAATACATAGGAAACACCTCTAAAAATTGGGGAAAACGAATACATAGAACGCACTTCGCAAATAGAAATAACAGGGAAACTTCATTCAAGTAATATCTCTCACCTTTTCACTACAAATACTATAGAAGATCACAAGTTTAACGGTAGTCTCCCAGAACAGAGCAAGACCCATTAAAGTCTGTAAAACATGTGAATTTACCCCAAAAATATAGCATAATAGAAGGTCACTAAGGCTATGTCTAATTGTAATGAAATCTGTAAGTTAATTCCGAAACCAAAGCGACATAGTTTAACAGAATGGTTTGTTCATGGCCTCTGAGCAGAGTGAGCCAACCGCATGCGACATTTACTAGATCCCAACATCGTGTGCCTGAAGCTTTGTTCCCAGGGCGGGTGACTAACCCATGCGAGTGTAGAAGGAAAAAGAGGACGTGTCGCCAGTCCCTATATCTGTGTTCCGGAGAGGAGCGTCCGCTTCCTGTTACTGAGCTATGCCTCTGGTCCTACTCCAAGCGGTTGAAATGTTAAGTTGGCAAATCAAGCCTACAGTTGTGCGATATCCCAGACTACAGGGGAGCTTGCTTCAAGCCACTCGCACACTCCCAGTTACACAAACTCTCTCTCTCTCTCTCTCTCTCTCTCTCTCTCTCTCTCACACACACACACACACACACACACACAGAGAGAGAGAGAGAGAGAGAGAGAGAGAGAGAGAGAATGAAAAAATGAGAAGGAAAACGAGCAACGTAAAAGGACAACAAATAAACAAACTCATGCGTACTTTCCTTTACCAGAGATTATAGAGATGAAGTTGCACCGAGGTGAAAAAAATTAAAAAATGGCTGTAAAGTTCAAGATGTCAAAAAGCTGAGGCACAAGCTGCACTCCGATTTAATGATGAGGGTCTTAATAAAACATTTCAATGATCTGTGGGTCATATAATTGTGGACATACGATAAATATTTCAGTGATCGTATTGCCTGCCGTAGCTTCAGTGCATTTCTGTAACAGATCATACAGGTGATCGGTGGAGAAAAGACTACTTACAGCGTACAGCAGCAAACTGCTTCTGCTTTACTTTATTGAAAAAGCATGGTAATCCAAACTTAAGCATTCATCGTCAGATTTCTTGCCTGTGTTTATAAAACGCACGGTACGTTGGTTTACGGGTAAGCTGCCGAGAAATAACATTTGTTTTCATCGTCTTTCTCCAGTGAATAACAGTCATAAACGAGTAAAATTTACGTGGTATATCTAGATGTTTTGCGTTCTTGCCCAACGAACGTAAGTAATAATGAAGACCACTGTGAAAATATGTGAAAACACGAAGTACAACCTGAATGTTATTAAATGGAGAAATGTGGTGAAAAAATGTTCCAGGCGGTCTTATAGCATTTCACTTGCAAAGCGACGTATGAAGCGTTTTGGTAAAAGCGTGCAAGCCGTCTGACTAAGAATGTATAAATTCGAAACCTGTAACAGAGCTACTACAATAAACTAAACTAAAACCAAATTGTAGCTGACTGCAATTGCACGCCATAATATGCTGCATCGCAGTTCTGTAATGACGCCATTATCTGGCAGAATAGCAGGATCACTGGAGTGTCAGATACCAACCTAAGTAATATATCCTCATCCAGCAGCGACAAAGACGCAGAGATGTTTGATCTAACGCCGGTAAAGGATGTCGACAAGGCCAGTATAGAGCATATTGCTGGGAGGCGGAGCTTGGCAGGAACCGCGCGCAGCGCTAGAGGCCGCCGCAGATGCCAACTGCTCTGGCAAAGCCGATAAAGTCCGCGCGTTGTAAGCAAGACGGGTCACTCCGCCGTGCGAAGCTGCTTGCAAAGGGCTGTACTAGCCCAGCGCTGGCAGCCTCACTGTGTAGATGGATTTTGTATTGATTTCTCTTTGGACGAATCGCACTCAGCTGCTGTCGGACTTTGTTGTGTGGCCCACAACTTCTCATGTGAAGTCGCCCGCCTCTTCTCCGAGCAGATACTAACTCTGATCGTAACCGTTACGTTTTACAGCTTATATATTGGAGTCTAATGACTGTAAACTCGAATACGAGCGCAGTTCTGTGGTACTCAAGTTTTAGTGATTGTGGACAAAGCCAGAATGTAGAGTATAATGCTAACTCTACATACTGTCGTAATTATTCAAGAGTAGTTGCAGATAATACAAAACAGACGTGATACAGCCGCCTTACCATCCACATCTCTCCAAGGAGGTACAGGTGATCGCACTGTGCAGCAAAACTGGTGTGTAGCTTCTCGCGTTGCATAATATGATATGAGTAAGCTTGGGGATTGTTCTTCTGGAAAAGCACATCTCCGTGATGTTTTAGAAACGGTAACAGGGTGGCATGGATTACGGCTATGTACTGGGATTATTCTGCGCCGTACCCTCAGCAGACTCCAGCGGTTTACGGTTATTGTAAGTTACGACTCCTCACATTACGTTGCCCAGAGTTGATCGTGCATAACATTTCTTGATACCAGAAATTCTCGCACTCGTAGTCAATGTGGAACTCACAAATGCCACGGCAGAATCTGCTCTCATTACACTACTGGCCATTAAAATTGCTACACCAAGAAGAAATGCAGATTATAAACGGGTATTCATTGGACAAATATATTATACTAGAACTAAAATGTGATTACATTTTCACACAGTTTGGGTGCATAGATCCTGAGAAATCAGTACCCAGAACAACCACCTCTGGCCGTAATAACGGCCTTGATATGCCTAGGCATTGAGTCAAACAGAGCTTGAATGGCGTATAGAGGTACAGCTGCCCATGCAGTTTCAACACGATACCACAGTTCATCAAGAGTAGTGGCTGGCGTATTGTGACTAGCCAGTTGCTCGGCCACCATTGACCAGACGTTTTCAGTTGTTGAGAGATCTGTACAATGTGCTGGCCAGGGCAGCAGTCGAACAGGTGTACAGGTACAGCTGCCAACGCAGCTTCAACACGATACCACAGATCATCAAGAGTAGTGACTGGCGTATTGTGACGAGCCAGTTACTCGACCACCATTGACCAGGCGTTTTCAATTGGTCAGAGATCTGGAAAATGTGCTACCCAGGGAAGCGGTCGAATGTTTTCTGTATCCAGTATGGCGATGACGAATACACGCTTCCAATGTGCGTTCACCGCGTGTCGCCAAACACGGATGCGACCATCATGATACTGTAAACAGAACCTGGATTCTTCCGAAAAAAATGCCGTTTTGCCATTCGTGCACCAAGGTTTGTCGTTGAATACACCATCGCAGGCGCTCCTGTCTGCAATGCAGCGTGAAGGGTAACTGCAGCCATGGTCTTAGAGCTGATAGCCCATTTGCTGCACGATCCGTTACAGCCATGCAGATAAGATGCCTGTCATCTCGACTGCTAGTGATACGAGGCCGTTCAGATCCAGCATGGCGTTCCGTATTACCCTCCTGATCCCACCGATCCCATATTCTGCTATCAGTCATTGGATCTCGATCAACGCGAGCAGCAATGTCGTGATACGATAAACCGCAATCGCGATAGGCTACAATCCGACCTTTATCAAAGTCGGAAACATGATGGTACGCATTTCTCCTCCTCACACGAGGCATCACAACAACTTTTCGCCAGGCAGCGCCGGTCAACTGCTATTCGTGTATGAGAAATCGGTTGGAAACTTCCCTCGTGTCGCCGGCCGCGGTGGTCTAGCGGTTCTGGCGCTGCAGTCTGGAACCGCGGGACTGCTACGGTCGCAGGTTCGAATCCTGCCTCGGGCATGGGTGTGTGTGATGTCCTTAGGGTGGTTAGGTTTAAGTAGTTCTAAGTTCTAGGGGACTTATGACCTAAGATGTTGAGTCCCATAGTGCTCAGAGCCATTTGATCCATTTTTTTTCCCTCGTGTCAGCACGTTGTAGGTATCGCCACCTTGTGTGAACGCTCTGAAAAGCTTATCATTTGCATATCACAGCATCTTCTTTCTGTCGGTTAAATTTCGCGTCTGTAGCGCGTCATCTTCGTGGTGTAGCAATTTTAATGGCCAGTAGTGTACTTACAGAACTTTGCATCTCTTTCAGTTGTGTCTTTCGCAACACAAAAAAAAAAAAATGGTTCAAATGACTCTGAGCACTATGGGACTCAACTGCTGAGGTCATTAGTCCCCTAGAACTTAGAACTAGTTAAAGCTAACTAACCTAAGGACATCACACACATCCACGCCCGAGGCAGGATTCGAACCTGCGACCGTAGCGGTCTCGCGGTTCCAGACTACAGCACCTAGAACCGCACGGCCACTTCGGCCGGCTTCGCAACACAACTAGAGGGAGGTTGCAACGTTATGAGGCGTGAGACGAAACCTGGTGAGTGTTATGACCGCTCGATCCCAGCTTTCAACGGGAGGTGCATAGAGTGTGTGCAGTATTGGTTCTGATTTGTGATGTAGTCGCCATGACATCATCAGTCAGGTGGTCCAAGTGTGAACCTATATGAATCGGTCATTCGTGATTAGTACTACGAACATTTGTCTCTTCCATGCATTACCGGCATGCTGCTCACACCTGCTCATAGCTCACGTGCAGTGCGAGTGTTCGGAAGTTCTTTGGAAGTTTCATTCCACTCTCTCCCAGGACCACAACACAGATGTTATGGGCTCAGCTTTTCCACGTTCAGCACGCGGTTCCAGGCCACTGTGCACTCGGAATTATTTCTTTTACTACCCTTTCTCTGTGGAGCGCTCTAATATGTAGTTTCTGCACCACGTCTTTAGGGGCTCCATTTTCCAGTAATGCATTCACTCCAAAATTGTTTACCTTTGTCAGTTCTGAAAATGAAATAAAGTAAGACGGAAATGGAAAGTGTTACATAATTAACACGTTGACCGAACGCTTCCGAACTGATGCTCCAGTGTTTTCATTCCTGTGGGATATGCTGATTAAAATTTCACCCTTATGCGAGCTTAATTTATGTACAGAAAAAGCCATTTCTACAAATGAAGAATGGTCTGAGTATTTGATAGTTATTGGGCGTGTCTCACGTTACAGCAGCTTTTCAGATGGAGACCGCAACACAGTTATCTTCATTAAGGCATGAAATGCGGAGGCTGTTTGCTTTCATGTCACAAAGAATACAAGATTGTATTAGGTCCCTAAGGGGTCAAATCTCATACAGATAAAACAGTTTCTTCGCCAGTCACTTGCCTATTTCACCATGGTGCGTTTCGATGGTTCACACCATCAACTTCAGGTGCTTACTTACATGACTGATGTTTGGTGAAGAATACAGGCGTCTTTTCATAGACGCAGACCAAGGGAAATATAGGTTATTTTGCGTCTTTTGATAATGATACAAATTGTTCATTTAGAAAATGCACTTTATAGATTAAATAACACAAATTTATGACAGGGAAAAGGTCTGCATGCTGCTGCCAGATGTATGTCCTCTCTATTGTACATTACATTTACACTGTCACTTCAAAGATGTTGAACATTTTACGGATATGTTTGTTTGCATTGGATACAGAGATAAAAGATTAAATGGTTTATATGAAAGTATGTTTTTGTTTTTTAAATTTGTGAATGGACTGCATCAGAAGTCTGCCATGTGCACAACTCAGTTATTATATTAGGTAGTTACATAGACATCTTACAATTCTTTTTGTAAACATGAATGTGCTACAGCATTGGATACAAAACTAATAATTAAATGATTATGTACATAAATATGTTTTCCATTTGTTTTAAAAAATGTGAATGGGCTGTACTTGAATACAGATGTGTATCAGTTCAATTATTATACTAATGCCTTATATGAGGGTTGTCCAGAAAGTAACTTCCGATCGGTAGCGAAATGGAAACCACCCGGTAAGTCCGATAAAGCTTTGTACAGATGTGTTGGGCAGTGTCTCTAGTATGCCCGTTGATCGTGTCGCGTCGCTCTTTGCAGTTTTGAGTGAATAGTGAGCACGTAGAGATGCCTAGGGAATAGCGTCTCCCACCAAGTATGAGGGCCTGGTTAGAGATTTAGCCTGTTTTATGCAGCCCACATAACACAATTGTCGAAAAATTCCTTCTTCATGCTAATTCTCGGCCGCACACTGCAGGGGCAATGAAGACGGTCCTGCAGCGTTTCTGCTGAGAAGTGTTTGGTTACCAACAAGACAGTCCGTAATTGGCTCCCTCCTGAGTCTCATCTCTGCTCACAAGAACCGCTGGCTATGAAGACACAATTTTTCCACAGACAACTAGCTGTAGACTAGTGCAGATAACTGGCCGAAAGAACAGTCGGCTGCTTTCTATGACGAGGATGATTGAAAGTTGATACAACACTACGACAAAACTCGAAGTTGGAGCGGTGACTATGTAGAGAAGTAGGTGGAAGGTGTACCTAACTGTTGCAAATAAAACGTTTTTGGTTTTCACTGCGGTTTCCATTTTGCGACCGATCCGAACTTTTTTTCTGGACAACCCTCGTATAAAGATTAGCCAACGGCCTTGCCGCAGTGGTAGCTCCGGTTTGTGAGTAAACAAGCATTGAGTCTGTGTTCAGGAATTGTGAAACGAACCCTGTCGTCCAGGACTGCATGCCACAAAGGGTGCAGATTCACCACGAGATGGGGAAACTCGCTATAGAGGCCTAAGCGCTATAGTGTGCGAGCGAGACAGACGATAACCTACGCCATAGGCAAACCCAGTAGAAGCTGTTTGTGCCCAAGGTGATGTAGCAGTGTTAAATATGGCGGACCTAAGATCGGCCCTAACGGGAAACGTTTATGAAAACTATTTAATCCTGTAGTAATGCAGGGAATCAAGCCACAGTAATTTTAATCTGCCATACTCCATAAATTTTAATGGTGATCCCAATAAAACTTGAATATTGGTCATATCTAAAATAGTTTAGGATTTACTGTTAAAGTGAAATTCACAAGTGTTGTAAGAAAGACCTGAATGTTAAAATCTGAACGCTTTAGTCGATCTTAACGAACACAAAAAACACTGAGCGATGACAACATGACACCTTATTGAATCATTAGGTTATAGAATATTTCTTCTAAAGTTTAGTGCATAATATTTACTTTGTTCTTTATTTATTTATCAGAAAGTACATTGGTGCTGACACTCAAAGTTAAGAAGGAAATTGTACTGGTTTTATGTAAAAGAATTTAACGTTTATTATGTAACGGATATTATTGTTGCTTTATCTAGAACGTGAAAGTGGTCAAGATTTGATTGTTTAAATATGTTAATATGTAAAATAATGTAGAATAAGCTGTAACCAATCAGATGGACGGCTTCAGGAAAGGGAACCGCCCTAGCCAGCTGAGCTAAGATGTTCGGCGCGCGAAAACGTGGCCGGGGACGGACGGAGGGAGTGCTGGTGGAGACACGAAAGCGGACATTTCGGCTGGAGACACCAAAGGGTACAGACACGAAAGCGGACGGTCGGTCTTTAAGCAGCTAGGAAGTGAAACGACTTAAAAAATTTCGCATTGTGTGGTATCGCGGTACTTAGCCGCGCGCTTGGTATGAACTCTATCTTTTCGCGCAGATAACTTGTATTTCGCGATGAGATTGTGAATGATCGAACTGTGTCAAATGGATATGCGCTCGAGAGTAGGAGTAACGCAAAATACGACCACTTTCGCTATTAGTTTGCTTTCTGAATAAACATTATTCTAACCAAATCGCACCTGTGTGGCCTACATCATTTAGGGGTGTTAATTTAGTTCCCGATATTATTATTACTGTTATAATATGTTATGTTAAATTTGTATTTCTCAAATTTGCCATCAGCCAAAAAATTTAATCAAAGGGTCACAAGTGTCTAATTTAGGGCATGTAATGCGACACTTGCGGTTCAACCCCTAGATGAGTTCGAGCCAAGACATTTCGGCGAAGAGGAAACGCATGTGAGCCCGAACATCTCTGGGATGTTAGCTCGCAGGTCCCCATCAGATCACCGAAGTGCTGTTGGCAAGCGGGGTGCACTCAACGCTTGTGAGGACAGCCGACGAACTACTTGATTGAGAAATAGCGGCACCGGTCACGAAACCTGACAGGTGTGCTGACCACATGCCCCTCCATATCCGCGCCCGGTGACTCCTCAGGGCTGAGGATGACGCCGCGGCCGGCCGGTTCTGTTGGGCCTTCAAGGCCTCTTTGGACGGTGTTTGTTTCTTATATAAAACATTACAACGCATCATGCATATGTATTGTAGGTTGAACTTATTGAGGGTTGAATTACATTAATTTCTGTACACTGAAACTATAAATTATGAGAATACTTTAAGTACTTCGTCAAAATTTTTGAATAAGATAGTTGAGCCTGTTTCACTATTGTCGTTGAGTAGTTGTTCCCCAGTATAGGGACAGTCTGTGTCCTAGTTCAGTGTATATAGTGCACGAAGAAGTACAAATCTTAATAAATAGTTTAATCCGGGGCGATGTTCCTGACTGGGGAGAAATAAGGTATGGCGGTTCCCGAGGGTTAGTCTTAGGTCGGCTATTGTTCCATACATACCACGTGGTTATAATTAAAGCACAGCTACTTTCACAGGGCCAGTCTCAGCTGTAGTTATCATATGGCAACGGACCTTGGTAGATATTCTGATGAATTAATGCGGAACCGATTTTCGCTAGGAAAAGGAAAATTACTTGCAGTTTTGGCCACCAGGTGCAAATCTGGAGCTGTCAGTGCAAGAAAGACCTATCGAAATATTTCCGTATGTAATATGTTAGGAACGGAACGTGGGCACGAGATGTCAAACTAGTGAGAAAGACATAATGTCGAATTTTATTATTAACCGTCGCGTACACAGTTTGTTCAATACGAGCTCCGGAATCGTCGATGAGATGCTGCATCCGTAAAGCGACATTATCAAGAGTTGCTCCGTTTCTCGCAGCAGTTCCAGTGAAATCTGAACAACGTGTTCTTGTATATTGGCTTTCAGATTAGGTAGAGACCGGTGTACCTGGTAAACTCGTCCGTTTAGGTGTCCCCAGAGCCAAAAGTCACATGGATTCAGATCAGGCGATCTTGCAGGCCATGCATCTGGAAAAACTCTGGCAATGACACGTTCGTAGAAGGTTGAATTAAGCAGATCTTTTATTAGGCGAGAGACTTGAGATGTTTTGCCATTTTGCATGAAAACAGTGGTTTCCAGACAGTTGCGCTCTTCCAAAGCAGGGATCATATGCTGCACAACGAGGTCTCGACACCGAGCAGACGTCGCAGTGCACCTGACAGGCCCTCTGAATGTACTCACTTCAAAGGAGAACGGACATTCAATAAAGATGCTTGTGAATCCCCATCACACAATCACACAGGGCGAATGCAGTAGCTTTTCGGGCAGAACAAGCCTTTTAGCGGTGCACCAAATCCGGAATTTTTTTGTGTTTACTGCACCCTGTAGTGTAAATGTGTCTCGCCACTCCACTGAGTATTGCCCGGCTACATCTCATCAACTTTGATCCGTGCCAGAAACAGAAGAGCTAATTCAGAATGTTTCTGCGTGTAACGAGGTTTCAGTTTCCGCACCGTCTGGATCTTACACGGATACCAGTGTGAAATAGACCGTGAAGCTTTCCATACTGTTGACCATGGGAAGAACAATTAATTCTCATCACACTGCACGAGCAAGAGCACTGCCTAGGGCACACGCTGCATGACCAGTTACAGCAAACTCGTCAGTAACTTCCACCATGATAGGACGCCTTCCTCTTCCAGTTGCCTACACCAAGCTCGCTCGTGTTTTCGAATTTCATAATCACCTTCTTTAAACCATTTAGAACACTGGGCGTCTACTCAGACCTCTCTGTCGGCGATACTCCTTCAATGCAGCACTGTACTTGCAGCCGTTCACATAAAACAGTTTAACTAACTGCGCACGGTCTCTCTTCTCGATAGCCATACTGTCGACTTACGTTATGGCTTATCAGATGACAGCGTCGGCGTCATACCGTCATACGAACAGTGTAAAGCGCCAGATTTGCACCTGGTGCCCACAACTGGAGCAATTTTTTTTCCAGCATAAATCTGTCCCGCATTAACGCATTGGCATATATACGAAGTTTCGCTACAATACGAAAAGTCCTGCCCAGATTGAACCTCCGTGAGTAGCTGCGTTTTAATTACATTCCTGGAAATTGAAATAAGAACACCGTGAATTCATTGTCCCAGGAAGGGGAAACTTTATTGACACATTCCTGGGGTCAGATACATCACATGATCACACTGACAGAACCACAGGCACATAGACACAGGCAACAGAGCATGCACAATGTCGGCACTAGTACAGTGTATATCCACCTTTCGCAGAAATGCAGGCTGCTATTCTCCCATGGAGACGATCGTAGAGATGCTGGATGTAGTCCTGTGGAACGGCTTGCCATGCCATTTCCACCTGGCGCCTCAGTTGGGCCAGCGTTCGTGCTGGACGTGCAGACCGCGTGAGACGACGCTTCATCCAGTCCCAAACATGCTCCATGGGGGACAGATCCGGAGATCTTGCTGGCCAGGGTAGTTGACTTACACCTTCTAGAGCACGTTGGGTGGCACGGGATACATGCGGACGTGCATTGTCCTGTTGGAACAGCAAGTTCCCTTGCCGGTCTAGGAATGGTAGAACGATGGGTTCGATGACGGTTTGGATGTACCGTGCACTATTCAGTGTCCCCTCGACGATTACCAGTGGTGTACAGCCAGTGTAGGAGATCGCTCCCCACACCATGATGCCGGGTGTTGGCCCTGTGTGCCTCGGTCGTATGCAGTCCTGATTGTGGCGCTCACCTGCACGGCGCCAAACACGCATACGACCATCATTGGCACCAAGGCAGAAGCGACTCTCATCGCTGAAGACGACACGTCTCCATTCGTCCCTCCATTCACGCCTGTCGCGACACCACTGGAGGCGGGCTGCACGATGTTGGGGCGTGAGCGGAAGACGGCCTAACGGTGTGCGGGACCATAGCCCAGCTTCATGGAGACGGTTGCGAATGGTCCTCGCCGATACCCCAGGAGCAACAGTGTCCCTAATTTGCTGGGAAGTGGCGGTGCGGTCCCCTACGGCACTGCGTAGGATCCTACGGTCTTGGCGTGCATCCGTGCGTCGCTGCGGTCCGGTCCCAGGTCGACGGGCACGTGCACCTTCCGCCGACCACTGGCGACAACATCGATGTACTGTGGAGACCTCACGCCCCACGTGTTGAGCAATTCGGCGGTACGTCCACCCGGCCTCCCGCATGCCCACTATACGCCCTCGCTCAAAGTCCGTCACGTCCACGCTGTCGCGGCATGCTACCAGTGTTAAAGACTGCGATGGAGCTCCGTATGCCACGGCAAACTGGCTGACACTGACGGCGGCGGTGCACAAATGCTGCGCAGCTAGCGCCATTCGACGGCCAACACCGCGGTTCCTGGTGTGTCCGCTGTGCCGTGCGTGTGATCATTGCTTGTACAGCCCTCTCGCAGTGTCCGGAGCAAGTATGGTGGGTCTGACACACCGGTGTCAATGTGTTCTTTTTTCCATTTCCAGGAGTGTATTACCTCTCAGTATGTTATCAATCTTCCGTTTAATATACTAGAAGCATAATTAGTTCTTTCTGCGGATGATAAAAGTATTGTAATCAGTCGAAGCATACATACGGTAACGGAGGCAATGGTAAACAACGTTCTTAAGAGTATAAATGACTGATTTTCTGAAAACTGACTCTCTCTCAATTTGAAAGAGAGGCAACACATTCTGTTATGTACATCCGGAGGTACTACACCAATGATAACTGTAATATAAGCTGAGAAAATAATAAGTAGGACGTAAACTTCAAAAAATTTCGGTGTCCATGGTGAAGAAAACTTGAAACGTAAAAAAACACATTTTGGCACTCGTAAAACAACTCAGTTAAGTCACATTTCCACTTACAGATACTGAAATCAGCGGCAAATCAATAAGCTTTTGTACACTACTGGCCATTAAAATTGCTACACCACGAAGATGACGTGCTACAGACGCGAAATTTAACCGACTGGACAAATATGCTGTGATATGCAAATGATTAGCTTTTCAGAGCATTCACACAAGGTCGACGTTGGTGGCGACACTTACAACGTGCTGACATGACGAAAGTTTCCAACCGATTTCTCATACACAAACAGCAGTTGACTGGCGTTGCCTGGTGAAACGTTATTGTGATGCCTCGTGTAAGGAGGAGAAATGCGTACCATCACGTTTCCGACTTTGATAAAGGTCGGATTGTAGCCTATCGCGATTGCGGTTTATCGTATCGCGACACTGCTGCCCGCGTTGGTCGAGACGTAACGTACACTGTTCAAAGTGCCGTCAATGCGAACAAGAGGTGACCAATTGGCAACGTCTGGTCAATGGTGGCCGAGCAACTGGCTCGTCACAATAAGCCATTCACTACTGTTGATGAACTGTGGTATCGTGTTGAAGCTGCATCCAAGCTCTGTTTGACTCAATGCCCAGGCGTATCAAGGCCGTTATTACGGCCAATGGTGGTTCTTCTGGGTACTGATTTCTCAGGATCTATGCACCCAAATTGCGTGAAAATGTAATCACATCTCAGTTCTAGTATGATATATTTGTCCATGAATACCCGCTTATCATCTGCATTTCTTCTTGGTGTAGCAATTCTAATGGCCAGTAGTGTACTTTCAGAAACGACTTCCTGACACTTAAATCTATACTCGATGTTAACAAATTTCTCTTCTTCTGAAACGCTTTCCTTGCCATTGCCAGTCTACATTTTATATCCTCTCTACTTCGACCATCATCAGTTATTTTGCTCCCCAAATAGCAAAACTCCTTTAGTACTTTAAGTGTCTCATTTCCTAATCTAATTCCCTCAACATCACCCTACTTAATTCGACTACATTCCATTATCCTCGTTTTGCTTTTGTTGGTGTTCATCTTATATCCTCCTTTCAAGACACTGTCCATTCCGTTCAACTGCTTTTCCAAGTCCTTTGCTGTCTCTAACAAAATTACAATGTCATTGGCGAACCTTAAAGTTTTTATTTCTTCTCCATGGATTTTAATACCTACTCCGAATTTTTCTTTTGTTTTCTTTAGTGCTTGCTCAATATACAGATTGAATAACATCGGGGAGAGGCTAGAACCCTGTCTCACTCCCTTCCCAACGAATGCTTCACTTTCATGTCCCTCGACTCTTATAACTGCCATCTTGTTTCTGTACAAATTGTATATAGCCTTTCGCTCCCTGTATTTTACCCCTGCCACCTTCAGAATTTGAAAGAGAGTATTCCAGTCAACATTGTCAAAAGCTTTCTATAAGTCTACAAATGATAGAAACGTAGGTTTGCCTTTTCTTAATCTAGCTTCTAAGATAAGTCGTAGGGTCAGTATTGCCTCACGTGTTCCCATATTTCTACGGAATCCAAACTGATCTTCCCCGAGGTCGGATTCTACCAGTTTTTCCATTCGTGTATAAAGAATTAGCGTTAGTATTTTGCATCCGTGACTTATTAAACTGATTGTTCCGTAATTTTCACATCTGTCAGCACGTGATTTCTTTGGGATTGGAATTATTATATTCTTCTTGAAGTCTGAGGATATTTCGCCTGTCGCATATATTTTGCTCACCAGATGATAGAGTTTTGTCAGGACTGGCTCTGCCAAGGCTGTCAGTAGTTCTAATGGAATGTTGTCTACTCCTGGTGCCTTGTTTCGACTTTGACCTTTCAGTGCTCTGTCTAACTCTTCACGCAGTATCGTATCTCCGATTTCATCTTCATCTACAACCTCTTCCATTTCCATAATATTGTCGTCAAGTACATCGCCCTTGTGTAGACCCCACATATACTCCTCCCACCTTTCTGCTTTCCCTTCTTTGTTTAGAACTGGGTTTCCACCTGAGCTTTTGCTATTCACAATTTTCCTGTAGGCAGTATCTATCTTACCACTAGTGAGATAAGCCTCTACATCCTTACATTTGTCCTCTAGCCATGCCTGCTTAGCCATTTTGCACTTCCTGTCGATCTCATTTTTGGGACGTTTGTATTCTTTCTTGCCTGTTTCATTTACTGCATTTTTATATTTTCTCCTTCCATCAGTTAAATTCAATATTTCTTCTGGCACCCAAGGACTTCTACTAGCCCTCGTCTTTTTACCTACTTGATCCTCTGCTGCCTTCACTACTTCATCCCTCAAAGCTACCCATTCTTCTTCTACCTTATTTCTTTCTCTCATTCTTGTCAATTGTTCCCTTATGCTCTCCCTGAAACTCTGTACAACTTCTGGTTTAGTCAGTTTATCCAGGGCCCAACTCCTTAAATTTCCACCTTTTTGCAGTTTCTTCAATTTTATCTACAGTTCATAGCCAATAGATTGTGTTCAGAGTCCACATCTGCCCCTGGAAATGTCTTACAGTTTAAAACCTGGTTCCTAAATCTCTGTCTTACCATTACATAATCTATCTGAAACCTGTCAGTATTTCCAGACTTCTTCCATGTATACAACCTTCTTTTAAGATTCTTGAACCAAGTGTTAGCTATGATTAAGTTATGCTCTGTGCGAAATTCTACCAGGCGGCTTCCTCTTTCATAGATTATCCCCAATCCATATTCAACTACTACGTTTCCTTCTTTTCCTTTTCCTACTATCGAATTCCAGCCACCCATGACTATTTTCGTCTCCCTTTACTATATCAATAATTTGTTTTATCTCATCATACATTTTTTCAATTTTTTCGTCATCCGCAGAGATAGTTGGCATATAAACTTCCTGCAGTATTCGGCCGTTATAAGAGCGAATGGTGGTAATACTCGTCATTAGTTATGATCAGATAGTGTACCTTAGATCAGGATGCCTGCAGGAAGGGGCGGGGGGGGGGGGGTGAGAATTCGTTTAGTTTACGAATATGAAAAAAAACCTGTAATCCCAGGGACGGTATTTTTATGACCTAAAACACTTGTAAAATTATCACCAACATGACTTGAAACGTCGAAAATATACGTAAAAATATATAAAACAAAAGTAATGTGAGTTATAAAATGAACTGGAGTAATGAAAAACTTTATAGGCTGTTGGAATTAAAGTTAAGAAAGAATAATTAATTTAAAATCGCTATATTTTTCTTTCTGGAATCTCTGTCTTTGAAACTGTCTGAAAATTGTTGTAAAGCCATGTTGGAGCTATTGTAGGTATGACAATATTTTTCGAAAGATAGGGAGTGTCTGTTGACGAGCAACATGTGCTTGTGGTTAAAAAATCTTTCAGCATTTGCTGAGAGAGATGGAGAATACCTTTGATATTTTCCTTAAGTTTCAAAAACAAATCTAAAATACCGACACACAAATAGCGATATTTCACAAACGGACATTACATTTGATAGAATATCGATACACAATATCGTTATTTTTGTATTTTGGCATAAGTCAACATTAAGTGACGCGAAAATGACATTAAGCAGGTGAACCATCAGTTTATTTTCAGTATGTACGAATACGCTCTTCAGCAATACTATAGCCATTTTCTCTAGAGGAACATGCATTGTTCGTTCTTGCCTATATTAAGATAATGAAGTGTTTTGTCATAAAAGAACGTTAAGCACAAAAATTTAAAAAAATGAAGTAAAATCTTAAAAATTGTTCATTCTTGAAAAATTAAATGAAGTACCGTAACAATGTGACAAAAAACAAAAAAAAATCCATTTGTATAGTCAAGAATATTTGGAATTTTAGTACTTGTGAACAAAGCATACCCCGTAAGAAAAGAAAGATGTCAAGAAACTCCTGTCATTGCTGAAATGAAATGTGCATGTAGCTATCGCCTCCCGTTGGGTAGAACGGTCGTCTGGTACAGATCAAGCTTTTTTAGCTGGCGCCACTTCGGTGACTTGCTTGTCGATGAGGATGAAATGGTGATGAAAACAATCAATCCCTGGGTGGAAAAAATGTTCAACCCAGCTAGGAATCGTGTCCGCGTCTCCCGCATGGCATTCTTCCCCGCTGACCAGTCAGCTGTGGAGGCTGACCCGGGCATTACTAACAAGTTACAACAAAAGTAAATGAAACTGCCAATCATATGACTGACGAAACTAGTATATATGCACGCGGTCTACATTTACATCTGCATTTACCTACACACGCATTTCCGTATACCTCTCGCATGGGACGACGGGAAAAGACTATCTATATCTCTCTACGAGCGCCAATTTCACTTACCTCATTTTGCGATACTTGTGTGAAGTGTTAGTTAGACGCACGTTTTGCAGTCCGCGGCAAATGCCGTTTCTCTAAATTTTATTAGAAGTTTTTCGCGAAAAGAATGCCGTCTTCTCTCTGGGGATTCGCATTTGAGTTCAAGTGAGACGGTCCGCTATCGATATTCAAAGCTACTGAGACCGCGTCGCCTGGCAACGCCTTCCCCGGCGTCCTGCTTCACGGCTGCGAGGTCGTGCGATGAGATTTTAAAGCGATGTACGGTGATTGCCTCGTGGTCTGGTCACTTCCAGCGAATGCAATAGCTAATGAGACTTGTGGAACAGCGGAAGAACTGTTCGCATGTGGAGCTGATGCGGTGGTTTGGCACAGCGTTCGGAGGGAGCATTTATAGTAGATGCCAACTGCAAGAGGAGTTAGAGTTACGTTTGTAGTTTAAATTGAGAAGAAGAGGTCCCCAGCGGTGAGATCGACTGTTAGGAATCATATTTATCGTGATGTAGGTTAAGATCTCAGATATCACACCCTGCTGCAATTCGCCCTGGTGGGCCCTCGTTTGCAAGTAATTAAAAAAATCGGAATTTTGCGTAACAATTACTAACATTAAAATGTAGACGGGTTGTGTACTGTAATGGATATGCTAAAGCATTCAGGTACAGAAAGGGCTGGATTCGATTCTCGTTAGGTACTTAATATTTTTAAAATTTTTCAATTTTTATCGAAATGACTGATAATTATTTTTATGCAATTAGTTGATTTAAATGTAATTTTTTATTTCTATCCCTTTGTCACATCATTTTAATCACTGAACGAATATTATCATTTGTCCTCATTTTCTTATAGCATTCTTTTTCAACTTGAAATCATTGTTCGTGTTTTTTTAATTAATTTTATATATTAATTTTCTTCCCTTTGTCATCCTATTTTTTTTGTCCATATTATTGCAATCGTTAACTCTGTTCCTCATTTTGGCTGAATTACGTTTTACTTATAATCCCTTCTTTTGTTTAAATCTTCATTTACATTATTTTGTCCATAGTGCCATAGGAATTTAGGCTATGTTTTAAATGTTTCTATTGCGATTACCATCCAAAAAACGCATATCTTGTAACGAAAAATACGTTTTTGACACGATTGCACAGTCAATATAAATTGATTATTAGTCTTTTGTTTTTTAACCGACTGACTGGCATTTCAAATATTTAAATATTAAAATAGATAAATGTAATTAAATTCACATAAACCAAAATTCCGAACGGAAAAAGAATGATAGACGGAAAAAAATGAAAACAAAAATTCATACAATAATTAAAATGACGAGACAAAGGAAATGAAGTAAAAAAACTGCTTTTAAACCAATTAATTGAATAAAAATAATGATCAATGTCCTTTCGATAAATATTTAAAAATTAAAAAGACATAACATGCGTGACGAGATCCGTACCAACGAGCTTCCGCACGTGAAGGCCTTACCCTAATCGTTATACCACGCAATCAGTGTATAAAATACTTCTTTTTTTAATACTACTGAGCGCCACGCAGATTCCGATATTTTTTTTTTCGTCAGTTACTCGCAAATGAAGGCCTGCCGGGGTGCATGGCTGCAGAGCGTTATAGCTGGTAAATTAACCTACAGCACCGTATAGATGGTTTCAAAAAGTGAATCCCACCGCAATACTCATAAGGAGATCGAGTGCGTTTTTGGCATGAATGCGTTATGCTTGCTGACCCAGCTGCACTATTGGCCACTAAAATTGCTGCACCAATAAGATGACGTGCTACAGACGCGAAATTTAACCGACCGGAAGAAGATGCTGTGATATGCAAATGATTAGCTTTTCAGAGCATTCACACAAGGTTGGCGCCGGTGGCGACACCTACAACGTGCTGACATGAGGAAAGTTTCCAACCGATTTACCATACACAAAGAGCAGTTGACCGGCGTTGCCTGGTAAAACGTTGTTGTGATGCCTCGAGTAAGAAGGGGAAAGGCGTACCATCACGTTTCCGACTTTGATAAAGGTCGGATTGTAGCCTATCGCGATTGCGGTTTATCGTATCGCGACATTGCTGCTCGCGTTGGTCGAGATCCAATCACTGTTAGCAGAATATGGAATCGGTGGGTTCAGGAGGGTAATACCGAACGCCGTACTGGATCCCAACGGCCTCGTATCACTAGCAATCGAGAGGACAGTCATCTTATCCGCATGGCTGTAACGGATCGTGCAGCCACATCTCGATCCCTGAGTCAACAGATGGGGACGTTTGCAAGACAACAACCATCTGCACGACCAGTTCGACGACGTTTGCAGCAGATTGGACTATCAGCTCGGAGACCATGGCTGCGGTTACCCTTGACGCTGCATCACAGACAGGAGCGCCTGCGATGGTGTACTCAAGGACGAACCTGGGTGCACGAATGGCAAAACGTCATTTTTTCTGATGAATCCAGGTTCTGTTTACAGCATCATGATGGTCGCATCCGTGTTTGGCGACATCGCGGTGAAAGCACATTGGAAGCGTGTATTCGTCATCGCCATACTGGCGTATCACCCGGCATGATGGTATGGGGTGCCATTGGTTACACGTCTCGGTCACCTCTTGTTCGCATTGACGGCACTTTTAACAGTGGACGTTACATTTCAGATGTGTTACGACCGTGGCTCTACCCTTCATTCGATCCCTGCGAAACCATACATTTCAGCAGTATAATGCACGACCGCATGTTGCAGGTCCTGTACGGGCCTTTTTGGATACAGAAAATGTTCGACTGCTGCCCTGGCCAGCACATTCTCCAGATCTCTCACCAACTGAAAACGTCTAGTCAATGGTGGCCGAGCAACTGGCTCGTCACAATACGCCAGTCACTACTCTTGATGAACTGTGGTATCGTGTTGAAGCTACATGGGCAGATGTACTTGTACACGCCATCCAAGCTCTGTTTGACTCAATGCCCAGGCGTATCAAGGCCGTTATTACGGCCAGAGGTGGTTGTTCTGGGTACTTTTTTCTCAGGATCTATGCACCCAAATTGCGTGAAAATGTAATCACATGTCAGCTCTAGTATAATATATTTGTCCAATGAATATCCGTTTATAATCTGCATTTTTTCTTGCTGTAGCAATTTTAATGGCCGGTAGTGTAGTTATTCGTCGAGATCACATATTATGTACGAGCTTTTTAATGTGTTGTATGTTTTGTCTAAAGGTTGACAAGTGCAAAAGGTACTGATCGTGTCATTTCATCGTAGGAAGAAAGGGAGAACGCAAACGAATGAATGGCGCGCCTTACTGTTTGATACGCAAACGCTTTCAGTTTTGGTATTAATGTACGCCAGTGATTAAGTTTGTTTAACAGCCTGACGGTGTGTAACAGCATTGACTTCAAGTCTGTATTGTATTTTGTTGAGTATTTTGTTTTGATTGAGTACCGTTAAGTTTTGTGTACTCGTGTTCGTCCTTAGTGGTACAGTGTTTTTATAAACTATTTCGAGCAGGCACCTTTATTCTTGGTAAATGTTTTTTTAAATTGTTTTAAAAGCAAATATGCAGTATTTTTTATAGCTTTACTCTTGGTTAAAATTAGTGACCCGTTTTCCTTACGGAGATGTCATTCATGTCACGCAACATGCTTTTGAAATCATATTGTGGGAAATGCCTGATATTTTGTCTATGTATTTGTAAAACCTTGTTTTTAAGTCATTTCAGAGTAGAATTGTATTCATGGGGCGCTGATTTAAGATCTGTTTTAACTCCGTTACTTGGTTTTCAGATCACATTACCCAAAGAGGTGTTCCTCCTCCTTTTAGACTATAAAGGATATTGTCGCTTATTTCATTTTAAGACGTGTTATAATTGTTTCTTGTGTGTGTTTTAGATCACTGATGAATGTGATCCCCTCTGTATCATAATTAATCTCTTTGAAAAGGGAACCTTTTGGAAGTCCGTACCCGGCGGTTATTTTTGAAGCTGTTGTGAGATACTGTACTCCAAAAGGCGATTGTATCAGGTATAATATGTAAACTGTGCATATCTAAAGGAAATATTGTTGTTTCCACTGGCGGAGTTTAATGTCATTTTTCAAACTTTTAACCTGGCAGTTTTTATTATAGTTATTTGATAAAGTAAAATAATATAAAACTTGTACATGTTTAGTTCTCAGGATGTGCGTTTGGTACTGAAATGAGTGTACTACCTTGTGGTAATTGTGAGATAGCTCACAGGAAGCATCTCTGTGATACGTAACAAATCTAGCAAAAGGCGTCGGAATTTCTGCGATGTCTTCGTTTAATCCGACCTAGTGGGGATCCCAAACACTCAAGCAATGCTTAAGACTGGATCGACCTAGTGTTCTATAAGCGATCTCCTCCATAAGTGAGCTATATTTTTCTAATATCGTTCCAAAAAACAGAAGCCGACCTTTCACCTTCCCTGTTAGGCCTACGTCTACATCTGCATCATACCCCGCAAGCCAAGTAATGATGTGTGGCGGAGGGTACTTTCGGTACCAATATCTGATCCCTTCAACCCTGTTCCACTCGCGAATAGTGCATGGGAAGAATGATTATCGGTAAGCCTCTGTATTGGCTCTAATTGCTAGAATTTTTTCGTCGCGGTCAATCAATAGTTAATCTCTCCGTGATGCACAACGCCTGTCTTCTAACGTCTGCCAGTGGAGTTTGTTTAGCATCTCCGTAACGCTCTCTCGTCAGCTAAACGAACCCGTGACGAAACTCGCTGCTCTTCGGTGGATCTTCTCTATCTCCTCTATCAGTCCTACCTGATAGGGATCTCAGATAGATGAACAGTACTCAAGAATCGGGCGAACAAGCGCCTTATAGGCCACTCCTTTCGTGGATGAGTTACTTTTCCTTAAGGTTCTTCCGATGAATCTGAGTCCGCTATCTACTTTTCCCACTATCTGTTTTATATGGTATTCCACTTAAGGTCGCTCTGGATAGTTACGCCTAGATATTTTACGGCAGACGCTGTCTCCAGCTGTTTGTCATAAATAGTGTAGCTGTACAGTAGTGGATTTATTTTCCAATGTATGCGCAATATGTTACATTTATTTACGTTTAGGGTCTACTACCAGAGTCTGCTCCATTCATCAATTCTCTGCAGGTAGTTCTGCAAATTCCTACTATCATCTGGTATTGCTACTTTGATATAAACAACTGCATCATTTGCGAATAGCCTTAAAGAGCATCCTACGCTTTCTACTAAATCATTTGTATACACACATCAAAAAAAGTTTTGCATCGCCCCGGTTCCCAGAACTCCAGAAGACAGACGTTGACTGTGGATATTGTATTACAGACACAGTCCGTTTGACTGTTCAGAGATGTCACTAAACCCGCCTAAAGACGTAAACAACCATGCATGAGCAGCGCCTATGAGACGGAGGGGATCCGACAGCCCATCAGTTCCAGTGATCCCACCAGGAAGGAGGTACACGGCTCGTGCTGTCTGTAGTTCAACCATGCCTAGGCGGTCAATACCGCGGTTCGATCGCGTCCGCATTGTTATTTCGTGCCAGGAAGGGCTCTCAACAAGGGAAGTCTCCAGGCGTCTCGGAGTGAACCAAAGCGATGTTGTTCGGACATGGAGGAGATACAGAGAGACAGGAATTGTCGATGACATGTCTCGATCAGGCCGCCCAAGGGCTGCTACTGCAGTGGATGACCGCTACCTACGGATTATGGCTCGGCGGAACCCTGGCAGCAACGCCACCATGTTTTCGTGCAGCCACAGGACGTCGTGTTACGACTCAAACTGTGCGCAATAGGCTGCATGATGCCAAACCTCACTCCCAACGTCCATGCCGAGACCCATCTTTGCAACTGCCACACCATTCAGCGCAGTACAGATGGGCCCAACAACATGCCGAATGGACCGCTCAGGATTGGCACATCACGTACTCATCACCGATGAGCGTCGCATATGCCTTCAAACAGACAATTGTCGGGGACGTGTTTGGAGGCAACCGGGTTAGGCTGTACTCCTTAGACACACTGTCGAGATAGTACAGCAAGATGGAGAGTCCCTGCTGTTTTGGGGTGGCATTACGTGGGGCCGACGTACATCGCTGTTGGTCATGGAAGGCACCGTAACGGCTGTACGATACGTGAATGCCATCCACCGACCGCTAGTGCAACCATACCGGCAGCATACTGACGAAGTATTGGTCTTCCTGGACGACAATTCGCGCCCCTATCGTGCACATCTTGTGAATGACTTCCTTCAGGATAACGACATCGCTCAACTAGAGTGGCCAGCATGTTCTCCAGTCATGGACCCTATCCAACATTTCTGGGATTGATTGAAAAGGTCTGTTTATGGACGACGTGGCCCACCAACCACTCCGAGGGATCTACGTCGAATCGCCGTTGATCTGGACCAACAGTGCCTTGATGAATTTGAGGATAGTATGCCACGACGAATACAGGCAAGCATCAATGGAAGAGGACGTGCTACTGGGTATTAGAGGTACCGGTGTGTACAGCAATCTGGACCACCACCTCTGACGGTGTAACTGTATGGTGGTTCTCACGAACAATGAAAAGGGCGGAAATGATGTTGATCTCTATTCCAATATTCTGTACAGGTTCCGGAACTCTCAGAACCGAGGTGATACAAAACTTTTTTTGATGTGTGTGTATTGTAAACTGCAATGGTTTTATCACACATCCCCGTGGTACTCCGGATATTACCTTTACATCTGTCGATTTAGTTCCGTTAAGAGCGACGTGTTGAGTTCTATCTGCAAGAAAGTCTTGAATCAAATCGCAAGTCTGCTCCGATGCTCCGTAAGCTGGTATTTTTTCATGAAACATCAATGAGGGACGGTGTCAAATGCCTTACTGAAATCAAGGATCACGGCATCAACGTGAGCGCCGTTGTCCACTGCGCTGCGGATCTCATGAAGGAACAGACCGAGCTGAAATTAGCAGGATCTCTGTTTGCAGAACCCATGTTGATTTTTATAGAGGAGATATTGATTTTCCAAAACGTCACAATTCTTGAGCATAAAGCATGTTCCATAATCCTACAACAGACTGACGTCAACGATATAGGTCTATAATTGTGTGGATCTGTCTTATTGCCTTTCTTAAAAACGTGAATGACCTGCGCTTTTTTCCAGTCGTTAGGTACCTTTCGTTGATCAAGCGAACAACGATAAATTACTGCTAGAAGGAGAGCAAGTTCTTTCGCATAATCTTTGTAGAATCTTATAAGTATTTCATTTGCTGCTGAAACCTTTCCACCACTAAGCGATTTTAGCTGCTTTTCAATTCCGCGATCGGTTATCCCAATATCTGCCATTTCGACGTTCGCACAACGATTGAAAGGAGGAACAGTGTTACGATCTACCTCGGTGAAACAACTGCGCAAGACCGAATTCAGTATTTCGGCCTTCTCTCTATTATCTTCCGTTTCAGTGCCGGTGTTGTCACTGAGAGAATGAATAGATGATTTTGACTCACTTACTGATTTTATATACGACCAAAATCTCTTAGGGCTTTTGACAACGCCTTACTTTCAAAATTATTGAACGCTTCTCTCACTGCTCTCCTTACGTACATTTTCGCTTCGTTCAGATTTTGTTTGACAGTTAGGTTTTTACTTCTCTTGAATCTAAGATGAAGTGCTCCTTGTTTACGTAGCGCTTTTCTAACGCGGCTATTAAACCATGACGGATCTTTCCCATCCCTTAAAACCTTACTCGGAACTTACTTGTCTAGGGCATATTGAACGATGCCTTCGAATTTTTTCCATTTGATCTCCACATCTTCGTCCTTACTACCGAATATTGGATGCTGACTGCTGAGATATTCCGATATTTGTGTCCTGGCAACCTTGCTGAGCAAGTCTTTTTTTAACATTCCTTGTAGGACCCGTCGTCATAGATACTGTCACAGCCTTATGATCACTGATACCTTCCTCTACGTTAACTGCTTCGATAAGTTCAGGTCTGTTTGTTTCCAGGAGGTCTAAGACATTACCCTCACGAGTTGGTTCTCTATTTGCTCAAGGTAATTTTCGGACAAGATATACAGAACAATGCCACACGATTCCCTGTCTCTGGCACCAGTTTTGATGGTATAACACTCCCAATCTATACTTGGCAAGTTGAAGTCACTCCCTATTACAACGGCATGATCAGTAAAAATACTAATGATATTCTGCAGGTTGTCTGAAGCGCTCTACGACTACAGATCCTGATCCAGGTAGTCTATAAAAGCATCCGATCACCATTTTTTACCCTTCTTTGATGCTTATTTTCACCCCGATTAATTCACATTCGGAATCCGTGATAACCTCGATAGATTTTATTGAGTTTTTTACTGCAATACACACGCCGCCACCACTGGCGACTAACCTATCCTTACGATAAACATTCCAGTCTGAATATGGGATTTAGTTGTCATTGACGTCTGGCTTCAACCAGCTTTCTGTTCCCAATACTATCTGCGCATTATAACCTTCAGTAAGCAATACTAATTCTGGGGCCTTTCCTTGGATGCTCCTGCAGTTTACTAAAATCATATTAATCTTTTCTATCTCTGATCTGCGAGGACCAAGATTCTCTGAGTTCGCTGTTCCTGATTTAACAGGCAAATCGTGTTTGCTCCCAGGGGAGGGGTCCTCTAACCTAAAAAAGCCCCATGTACACGCCACACGTACTCCGTTATCGTAGTAGCCACTTCCTGCGTGTAGTGCACGCCTGACCTATTAAGGGTGAAACGTGAATATTTGTACAAGACTATGCTTAAACTGACACACAATATTTTTAGCGCAACGCAATCTGACTTTCAAAAATCCCTACAAAAGAATGGCCCTGACTAACATTAACCTATACCTTTCACAAATCACTTACCTCAAAAAAATCTTCATTACTCGAACTACTGCAATACAACGAGCGCCACTACTGCCAGCTAAATAAAAGATTCTAAAGGCACTAACTACTGATAGGCATCGTTAGCAAATGAAAGATTTTAATAGAGAACAAACAATGTATTTACCTTAATAATCATAATATATATAGCAGTTCATGACAAATTTCAAAACTCCGCCATCTCTCTCCCCACATCCACCACTGCTGGCGGCTCACCTCCAACTGCGCAACGCTACGCGCTGTTCACATCCAGCTGCCGCTGCCCAACACTACAATGGCAGACAACAATGAAAAACTAGCCACAGACTGCACACAGCACAGCCAGTGATTTTCATACAGAGCGCTACGTAACGTTGCCAATAAGAAAACATAAACAGCCTACTTACATAGCCCCCATGCTCCCCACAAAAAATTTTACAAATTGTTTTGGGCAGTGGCCAATAATGATTTGATAAAATTTTTCATAATTACAATAACAAAGATATCAAATGCACACACTTATTGATACAATGTTGGTCAAAAGCTAAAATTTTCTCACAGTCCATAAAGACAGTCCAGATTGTTCATCACTGTAAAATTGCAGTGTTTTTCTCAAAGTCTGAGCAGTAAAAGAAAATGCACACGGAAGTAGTGGATTTCCATGGAGTCTTGAAGAAGTAGTGTTGTCCTTCCAACGGAAAGACACTGCTGACTCTCGACATGCAGACAGGTAATGGGCCACAACAGAGTAAACCCACAGCAGAGTCATTCGAAGTTTTGAAGAATATTGGTAGGTAGGTCATCACAGAGTAGACCCACTGTAGTCCTGGAAGAGATTACGGTATTGGTGGGCCACCAGAGGTCCAGACCCACTGCAGTCCTTGTAGAAGTAATGGTATTGGTGGGTCATCAAAGGTGCAGATCCACGGCAGTCCTTGTAGAAATAATGGTATTGGTGGGTCATCAAAGGTGCAGACCCACTGTAGTCCTTGTAGAAACGGCCAGCAGCCATCTGTTGCGACTGTGCAGGTGCACCATCACCATCGAAGAGTCTTGCGGAGAATATAGCAAGTCCATAACCACCACTTGTGCACTCACAAAGTTTTTGGAATTGTCCTTAGAACCAGCAATGCTGTTATCCAGTCCCTTGCTGAATAATTAACACACGTGCAAACACTAACAGTCCCTACTTCTCACATATTGTCCATACAGTATGACCAACAGAAACGTGTGCAGTGAAATGTAACTTACAAGTTACTTAATTTGATGAACTGGTGTCAATTACAATTTTATAACATAAAAATACAATAACAAAGGTACAAAATACATCATTAAAGAACATAACAATACAGATAACATTTGTAGTACAAGCTTTACAAAAGAATCGAAATAACATATACATCAGTGTTACAGGAAATATGACATGAGTACATACATAAAAGATCAGAATAACTTTTGAAACATCAACTTTACACATGAGCATTAAAACAAAACAGAATAAATAATGTCTAAGCATATTTACAAAGTAAATAACATATTATTAATGGAAATTATATTTGAGGATAACAGTATTCCTCATCATAGTTCATGTAGCTGAGTATTAGAAAAATTCTACAACATAAGTCTTATCAGATAAACATATAAATACAGGAAAAACATAAATACACAAGGGTACACAAACGTATAGCGGAACAATACAAAAGAAAAGGACAGGGTTTGTTTTCAGTGCAACATTTGGTACTGCAGTCCAACCCAAAACTTCATTCCATAGATCTTTCGTCTTATTTCAACCTTTGCTTCCACCAAAAAAATCCTATCCAAGCATGCTTTCTGTATTTTTCTCGTATAACCTCTCAGAGCATTTCTTCAAATTCATCGCAATTCATTCTCTTATATGCTACCCCCTCTTAAGCTAACTTAAATCTACTAAGCTCAGATGCTAAACTAAGGGACGAGGCAGTGCAGCAGCACAAAACAATTAACGCAAACAGCAATGAAAAAAAATTCAAATTGGCAAAGCAATTGCAATATTACAACTAATATAAGGCACTGCGCAGCAAACAAGAAAAATAAATCAGTAGTAAACTGGCTTAACAGCGTAATACAAAGTCAAATTCAGTAACATAATGCCTGGCAAACAGCAGCAGCAGCAAATTATACCTAAACAGGACATAGCTCAAGCATAAAAATATTACAGTAAAAACAACAATGCAGATAAGGGAAATGTATATTCACATCTTAATGTCTATGTAATTAAAGTGGTGCACCACAAATTATTCTACAAAAGAAATTACCAAGTAGTTGAAAAGAAAATTCCGTATGCAATTCCTGTGAAGGGAAATGTCTTTGTGCTCCCCCATTTTTGGGAAATGTATTACAAAATTAGTATTTACTGGATCTGTAGACAGAAAATATTTATATTAGTACATCTATAAAATTTTATTTTAACCAATGCTGCTGCAGCTAGAAACTTGATATTAAACAAAATGAGTAAATAAATACATAAAGCAAACCATATGGCATTTTTCTCAACTAGCAAGACAGCAGTCATAATCAGGTGTATAGACATAAAAATATTTCTCGTCATTTCATTAGGCATTGCAGTAAATTAAGAGCTCCACAGTGTTATCATGTTTTCAAGTTTGAGGGTGTCGTATTTACGATGCTTTCTACAAAGGAATGTCAACAGCGAGGATAATGGCCTCTCTTTTTTTTTCTACCTGTGCCTCTGGAATGCACACCCTAATGGCTTTTTCTCAAGGCGGCTGGCACACCTGGCCGCTCACAACGCATTACGTCATGGTCACTTACCTTTCTTACCGATATTTACGACAGCAGTTTCCGCTACAGTGACAGTCTCATATAAAAATTTCACAGGTCGAGAATTTACGTTGCAAATGTGTAGAAACAAAATCTTATGAATATAACAGTGTTCAAAACGTTTTCGTCGGCATTGTGATACATTCATGCATTTACACGCATTTCATAACTCTTAAAGTACGATTCTTGGTTTCCAACATCCTTTTTCACAAGTCAGAGTCCCTAACCACTATTCCTTATTCCTTACCTTACTACACATATACATATTCGTCGACATTCTTCAATATTTCATCATTATAAATATGTAGCATAATCAAATTTCTCATATAGCATCAGCTTATTGTTCATGAACATACCTCAGCAGCATAATACACATCGTCGTCGTAAAAATAACATCATAACACCTCAGTCAAATCTCAAAATCGTCGTAGCTTTCTGCAATAATGTCAAAACCTAAAAAAAATTCTCTGCTCATTTCAAGAGTGTCATCTACCTCAAACGTACTTTAAAATCATGCTCCCTTACCAAATACATCATTCAAAGCTCTCAAAATATCACAATCGGTCCGAAAAAATATGAACAGTTCACAAAGTACAGACAAAATACAATTTCGTAAGTGTGAAGTTATCCAACAGTGTAATTACGTAAACATCTGTCACTGCCGTAGTAAAAAAGTTTGTCTCTCTCAGTTAAATGATCAGATAGCTATGTAATTTATGTGTTAGAAGAATATGGTACCGATGTGTAAAGTTGTATAAGCAAATACCATATTAGCTAGGGCTCCTTGTGCTTGCCAAACACATGGTACACAAAGTAGTCGTGTACCCCCCTGAGGATTCCATTGTTGCATGTTAACAGATTCTAAGTCTGACAATGCATACTAGAAATGTGAAGTGAAAAATTTTATGGCAAAGACTAAGTTATAAAGCAGATTATCTTTCAATAAATGGTTTCACATGTGAAATGTGGTGTAAACCTTTACTCTTCCTAGTACGCAGAGTTTCAACTTCAACGCAATTATCATGTGGTATACGTCAGATTCTGTAAGGTCCACTGTAAACTAGAAAGAATTTGTGACTCAAGTGTTTCTTCTTATGTGACAATGAATGAGCTTTAATGAGAACTTTCTGACCAATATATAATTTCTTTGCATTTGCTTTACCGTGTAGTTTTCTCCTTTTGTCTGCTGCAGATTTTATATTTTTAAGAGCCAAATCAATTATGTCTTTGTGTCGAAGTTTACGTGTATTCGGGAAAGGTACAAGCTCTCTGATTCTGTTCGGTGGCTCTTCATTCTTCAGTACAAGCGTAGGTGGTAAAGCAGTGGAGTCATGAGGCATTTCATTCAGCACGTTTTGAAATAAGTGTAAATATCTGTCCCACTGCTGATGCTTTCTGTGACAATAAAGTCTGCAAAGTTTATTGATTTCTTTCATAATCCTTTCAGATGGGTTACAATGTGGTGAGTACAATGAAATAAAAACAGGTTTGATTTTATGGTTCCGAAGCATGCGTGAGCAAACAGCAGATCTGAATTGTGGTCCGTTATCTGAAATGACTTTACTAACATGTCCAACCTCACGTAAGAAATTTTTAACAAAGGCGTTGGATACAGACCGTCCAGTGGCTTTACGTAACGGTGTGAAAGAAACAAATTTTGAAGTAAGTTCAACAGCGACTAGAACGTACGAAAATCCATTAGATGTTCTGACAAGCGGTCCCAAGAGATCAACAGCAGCAAATTCTTTTAATTTAGAAGGAATGATAGGAAATAGCGGAGCACGATGGGAGATAGTAGATGGTTTCGCCTTTTGACAAAGTTTACAAATAGACAAGACTCTTCGAATTCTCTTTTCCATATTGTTAAAATAACAAGTCGTTCGAAGAATATGATAACATTTTCGTGGGCCAAAATGTGCATAGCTGAAATGAATGTACCAAATGAGCTTATTAACAAAATCGTCTGGAATGCAAAGTACCCATAGCTTGTCATCAACAGTGCAGCGTTTGAAGAGTATGTTGTTTCTAACCAGGTAATAATGCCGAATCAGTGTGTGCGGCTTTTCATGCCATTTACTTTTGATGTCTTTCCAAATCGGATCTTTATCTTGTTCATGAGCAATGTCCTTTAAAGATGTGGTGATGAAGTTTTCAAAGGCGACTTTCTGAATGTAAAGAATACTAAAATTTTTCTCGAGGTTGCCTTCTGTGTTACTTTTCTCAAGCTCAGCCGGTGCGCGTGACAGCGCGTCCGCAACAATGTCCTCCTTGCCGGGAATGTAGACTATTGTGAAGCGGAATTCTTGCAGAAACAATGCCCAACGTTTTAACCTATCATGATTTAATTTTGAAGACATAAGAAACTGTAATGCACGATGACCACTGTATACTTTTACGTGCTTACCAGAAAGAAAGAAACAGAATTTGTTAAATGCCCAAACGATAGCTAAAGCTTCTAATTCAGTAACGGAATAATTTTTTTCAGATTTTGTTAGCACGCGGCTAGCAAAAGCAATGGTTTTCTGAACAGTAGTGTCATTTTCTGTGGCTTCTTGAAATAAATGGGCACCAAGACCGACCTTAGAAGAATCCGTGCTAAGGCAGAAATCTTGTGACAGATCTGTAAGAGCTAGTATTGGCGCGTTAAGTAGCGATTCTTTCAAAGAATTGCATTCCAACTGTGCTTGTTCGTCCCAGTTCCAAATAGTATTTTTTCCAGTGAGAGAACAAAGTTTTGGTGTAACAAGAATTTGTATATTCAGAAAACGACGGTAAAAATTTACGAGACCTAGAAAACTGCGGACTTGTTTTTTTGTGGATGGAACTGGAATGGCTCTGATTGCTTCTAACTTTTCAGGATCCGGCTGAATGCCTTCAGAAGAAATAATATGTCCCAAAAACCTCGCCTTTGACCTACCGAATTCAGACTTTTCCAAGTTAACTGTAATTCCAGATTCTGCAAAAATACGTAACAAACTGTTGAGGATGCGGTTATGTTGTTCCCATGAAGCTTCTGCTATTAGAATATCGTCCACATATAACGTGATGTGACGTTTTAAGAACTCAGGTAATATGGAATTTAGCCCGCGAATGAATGCTGCCGAAGAAATGTTCAAACCAAAAGGAAGTTTCCGAAACTGATAACAAACGCCGAAACAAAGGAAAGCTGTGTATTTTCTACATTCTGGATGAAGTTCGATCTGATAAAAGCTGGATCTGAGATCAATGGAAGACAACACTTTTACACCATTAAAATTTTGAAGAAGTTCTTCCATCGTCTGCGGCCTGTCTGTTTCAGGAATAATGATAGTATTGATTTGTCTCGAATCTAAGACAAGCCTGATCGATCCATTTTTCTTCTCAACAACATGTAACGGATTGTTGTATGAGCTTACTGCAGGCTCAATAATGCCCTCATCAAGCATAGATTGTATTTCTGTTCTAACACGGTCCCTATAATGTGCTGGAATTACGTATGGTCTAACACAAAATTTAGTATGCTCACGAACACGAAATTGGTATTGAAATCCCTTGATTGTTCCTGTTTTGTGAGTAAAAACTGTGGAATGTGCTTGTAAAATCTCAAAAAGGTCCTGGCTATCAGTGTCATTACAATTCTCAATTGTTTGAGTTTTATTCTGAATTAACTCATTAATTTCAAATATGCCGTCGATACCATCCCTGTCAGTACTTGCAGAGTGATTGTTAGTGTCTAGTTCCGTAGAAAATTCCGAACTGTTGTCTAACAGAAGGTAAAGCCGATTAATTTCCTCGTCATGGTTTGAGAGCCAGTCTTCAAATTTCAAAGCTATTGACTTACCTTCTTTCTCTAAACTTATTTCAGCATCGTGAAAGCTTAAGATTGCTTTGTATTCATTCAAAAAGTCTACTCCCAGTATAATTTCCGTCGACAATAATGGAACAATAAGGAAGTTCATAGAGAAGCTGTGGCTTTGACAAAAGAATTCTAAGTTGGTTTGTTGGCGTACATCTACACTTTTTCCAAAGATTGCACCTTGTAATTTAATCTTACGTAACGGAAGTGTGGGGCAATCGTTCGATTTGTGGCACTTGCTAAAAGCTGTTTCACTAATTACTGAAATGGGACTGCCAGAGTCAATTACTGCAGTAAATTTTACGTCATTTACTGTAATGTGAATCACAGGATATGCAATATTGTTATGTTTTACGTCGTGTTCCTGGAGTAAGATGTCCCTAATGTCTTTCATTTTTACGTAATTACTAGCTACGGCAGCTGCGTCGTCAGTTTCATAAGTACGTTTTGTGGCTGCCAGCAGTGTGAGTCATTGCCTATTGTCTCTTTGTTGGCGCGCGCCGTTATTGGGATTTGGAGACCTAACTTCTACAAATTCACCATGACGAGAGGGTCCTACTCTGTTTAAATCCCGCCAGTTCTGATGCAGTTCAGGTCTGTCATTACGATCATATCGTCTGTCGTCATGTCGGTAGATTCCATAGTTTCTTTCTTGTCGGTCACGTGGTGGAGAATTTCTCCCTGAATCATAACTGTGCACTGCACCGTTGCGTCTAAAGTTATTCTGTCTCCCTTGATAATAATTATTTTGGTTCCCATATTGTATGTTTCTCTGATTGTCTCTGTGATAGTCATTACTGCGGAGAGGTGATCTTTCCCTGTAATTATTACTACTCTGCCAATGGTTGTCACACGGGTGGTGTCTGTTTCGGTCACGATTTACATTGAAAGAATAGCCTTGTCATATATTATTTCTGTCATCGCGGAATTGTGATGGATGTGATCTGTAATTGTTGTGCTCCTGTTTTCGCGTTCCGCGATTGTCAGTGTCAATTTCCAGTTCTTGTAACAGTCCCTGAAAAGCTTCAATGTCGTCTTTGCAACGTCCTGCCAAAATAATATGTCGTAAATGTTCAGGTAATTTGATTAAGCAAATGCGGATGAGTTCTGAGGGGCTGTATGGGTTTGAAAGATACTGATTCTTATGATACATGTCTTCAAAATATTTCATAAGACTGGAAAATTCAGATTGTTCGAAACGTTTCATCATTATGATGCTATGTTTTACTCGGTCTTGTGTAACTTGAGTCCAATACGCTGAGAGGAAGGCATGATAAAATTCTCCTTCACTGTGACAATCGTGAATGACCGATCGCATTCTTACAGCTGGTTCATTCTCCAAGTAGCCACACATAAATTCTAATCTGTGCTCCAATGAGCAGTTGGGAGGAAAACAATGAGAGAATTGATGGAGCCACGCTTGTGGATGAATGTCGTTGGCAGAATTCTTAAACGTTTTGAATTTACGTGTAGTAATGAACAGCTTATAATCAAAATCATCATGTCGGCGAGTCGCATGTCGGTCATTGTTACGTCGTTTTGGCGGTTCCATCTCAAAATTCGGTGTACTATGCCAATTTCTTTCATAATTTCCGAAGTGCCCTGTGTTATTATTTTGTGGCTGTTCCGTATTTCTATGTCCCTCTTCCCGTATTGGAGCGCGAGTGTCCTCTGAAATACGTAATTCTTGTATTACCTGTGTCAGCTGATCTTGTACTTCCCGGATTTCTCTTTGGTGTTGCGTATCAATTTGATTCGGATTTTGTTTCAGTTTCCTAATTTGTTCGCACTCTTCTATGTCATTAAAGACTACCGGTTTTGTGTCATTCAGATTATCATCTACCTTCGTAGATAAATTATTTAGCTGACCCGAAAGTTCAACTACATTCTCTGATAATGAACTAATTTCCTCCATGTGTCTTTCTGAACCAATTTTCAGAGTATCTACTGTGTCCTTTAAGTTTTCTTGAGTTTTTGCAAGTTGCGTAACCGAATCGGTAGATGCAACTGAGTCAATTTTAGCCCACAAGGTCTCATGATTTTCATGAACAATGGTTTGCAGTCCTTTTATGGCTGCTTCGTGCTTCTGTAATGCATTTTCATGCCGCGAAAAAATAGGTTGAAAATGCTCACAAATTTGTGTTTTTACGTCATTACAAAAAAAAAAAAAGGTTAAAATGGCTCTGAGCACTATGGGACTCAACATCTTAGGTCATAAGTCCCCTAGAACTTAGAACTACTTAAACCTAACTAACCTAAGGACATCACACACACCCACGCCCGAGGCAGGATTCGAACCTGCGACCGTAGCAGTCCCGCGGTTCCGGACTGCAGCGCCAGAACCGCTAGACCACTGCGGCCGGCTACGTCATTACAGACTTTTTGACATTTCGATTCAATGTTATGTAACTCAGTAGTTAAATCTTCACGTGTTTGTTCAAGTGTGGTGTCTAACTTCCGAAGATTTTGTTCCATTGTGTCAAACTTTTTAAGTTTTTGTTCCACTGTGTCTAACTGTTGCTGTGTTTGTCTCTGGTGTTGTTCCATTGTGTCTAACTTTTGAAGATTTTGTTCCATTGTGTCTAACTGTTGCTGTGTTTGTTTCTGATTTTGTTCCATTTTTTGCATTAATTGCAATAATAATGTATTAGTGTCTGGAATCTGTTTCTCTATGCTTTTTGGCAGTGCATTTTCACCGGCAACATTCACATTTTGACAAGCAGAACATGTGTCTTGACTCATTTGAGAAAACGGTGAGGACCCAAAACCTAAGTCTACAGTATTTGCAATATTATGTTCTGTCATTTCGGATTCCTGAGGCGAGCTGTTGCCGACCGATCGATCGATAATGCTTCCTTGTTCACTACCTGTTTCACTGCCTACACCATTATTTGCCGCCCGCTCCATTTCCCTATGCACAATTACCAAATTACTACTTCGAATGTCTGTTAATTCACTACACAGTGGTGCTGATAAGCTACACTCGTCGTCACTATTATTTCTCAGTTTACTTTGAAGCCTAGTGTTACGTTTTTCACACGCCATTATTGTTACAATATTTCACACGACAACACAGAAAAACACAATTTGAAGAGCAAAAATAGGAGAACACATTAACATAGCACTGAAAATAACATCTAGTTAATTGCAAGCGTAGCTGCGAAATACTAGGTGCAAATCTACATGCATGCCACAACTGTTTTACTGTACAACAATGAAAGGCTGCAACTACAAAGGAGATTTTCTTTACAATTACGCTCTAGCAATAAACAAAATCTACACTAATTACACAAACTAAAAAAAGAAAAAATCAGAAGATTCCAGTGAGGTATCCTCGGCTAAGGGTCGACATATGAAACGTCCCCTTTGAATATTTGTGCAAGACTATGCTTGAACTGACACACAATATTTTTAGCGCAACGCAATCTGACTTTCAAAAATCCCTACAAAAGAATGGCCCTGACTAACATTAACCTATACCTTTCACAAATCACTTACCTCAAAAAAATCTTCATTACTCGAACTACTGCAATACAACGAGCGCCACTACTGCCAGCTAAATAAAAGATTCTAAAGGCACTAACTACTGATAGGCATCGTTAGCAAATGAAAGATTTTAATAGAGAACAAACAATGTATTTACCTTAATAATCATAATATATATAGCAGTTCATGACAAATTTCAAAACTCCGCCATCTCTCTCCCCACATCCACCACTGCTGGCGGCTCACCTCCAACTGCGCAACGCTACGCGTTGTTCACATCCAGCTGCCGCTGTACCGAGCGAGGTGGCGCAGTGGTTAGCACACTGGACTCGCATTCGGGAGGACGACGGTTCAATCCCGTCTCCGGCCATCCTGATTTAGGTTTTCCGTGATTTCCCTAAATCGTTTCAGGCAAATGCCGAGATGGTTCCTTTGAAAGGACACGGCCGATTTTCTTCCACATCCTTCCGTAACCCGAGCTTGCGCTCCGTCTCTAATGACCTCGGTGTCGACGGGACGTTAAACACTAATCACCACCACCACCACCAGCTGCCGCTGCCCAACACTACAATGGCAGACAACAATGCAAAACTAGCCACAGACTGCACACAGCACAGCCAGTGATTTTCATACAGAGCGCTACGTAACGTTGCCAATAAGAAAACATAAACAGCCTACTTACAAGGGGAACCATGCAATTCTGTACCCGATAGTGGAGGTCGAGAAATTCGCATCCGATACCGTTGCAGGGCCGTCTGAGCCTCTGGTTTAGACCTTCTACTCTGCTCCAAACCAGAGGACCGCGGTCATCCCTGGGCACGATGCTACAAATAAACAGATTAGCCTGCACCCTTCGTGCATTGCTAGTTGCCTTCACCAAATTAGCCAGCCGCCGAAAGGAGCCGAGGATGGCCTCAGAACCTAAGCGGCAGGCGTCATTCGTGCCGACTAGTGCCACTACATGCAGCCGGTTGCACCCAGCACCCTCGATGGCCGCCGACAAGGCCTCCTCCTCATCACGAATGAGACCTCCCGGCAAACATACCGAATGCAACTCTGGAATTCTTTCCCGCCTTGCCTGCTATCTTCCTCAGAGGCTCCATCACCCGTCCAACATTGGAACTCCTAATGACCAGCATATCCTCCCACTGTATTTGTCCGGACTGGGCAGGAAAATCGACCGCTGGCCCAACAGGAGAGGCATCACGTGCTGGCTCAGAGTTATCATCAACACTGGGAAACACCTCGTACTTATTGCTGAGGCGTAGGGAGCCAGCTGCACGGCCTGCTCCTTCATCAGCCTTCCGCCCAGTGACACGCGAACACACCACTGTCTGCCATCCGCTCCGGAGTGATGACGGATCTGTCAAATGTTGCGTACCGGAAGCCGCAACCTTACGTGCTCCTTCCACTTTATATTGCTTTGCATCGTTACGCCTTGATATTTGATAGACTCTGTCAAGCAGCATGCACTAATACAGTATTCGAACACTACAGGATTGTTTTTTCTATTCATCTGCATCAACGTACGTTTTTTTACATTCATCATATCAAATAGAATTTCAGACACTCAACGATGACACTTTCCCACACATTAAAGCGTCATCAGGAAACTTTCGCTGACTGCTACTCACCGCATATGTCATATCATTTATGTACACTGAAGGAAAAAGATCGCAACACCAAAAAGTAATTAATGCATAGTACTGAAATTTCGGGAAAACATTTGTCTGGTTAACATATTTATGAGATTAACATTGCAAGGTCACAGGTTAATAAAAGCGCGAGATAAGCCATTGCAAATGTGAAATGCCGGTAGATTAATAACCAGTGTAATAGCCTGAAGCATGCAAACGTGCATGTATTATTTTTTTACTGGGGCCTGTTGCACTTGGTCGGTCACTACAGGTTCAAATTGCTCTGAGCACTATGGGACTTAACATCTGACGTCATCAGTCCCCTAGACTTAGAACTACGTAAACCTAACTAACCTAAGAACATCACACACATCCATGCCCGAGGCAGGATTCGAACCTGCGACCGTAGCAGCCACTACGGTTCCGGACTGAAGCGCCTAGAACCGCTCGGCCACAATGGCCGGCGGTCACTACAGGGACGGATGGTGCTGTTTGTTAATGACGCTGGAGTTGTCGTCCGATGATGTCCCGTATGTGCTCAACTGGAGACAGATTTGGTGATCGAACAGGATAAGGAAACATGTCTACATTGTGTACAGCATCTTGGATTACAACAGCGGTGTGTGGACGAGCGTTATCCCGTTAGAAAATACCTCCTGGAATGCTGTTCATAAATGGCAGCACAACTGGTCGAATCACGAGACTTGACGTACGAACTTCCATTCAGGGTGCGTGGAATATCCACGAGAGTGCTCCTGCTGTCATATGACACCGCACCCGAGACCATAATTACAGGTGTAGGTCCAATGTGTGTAGCACGCACAGGTTAGGCGCAGGTGCTCAACTGGCCTCCTCCTAACCAACACACGACCATCAATGGCACCGAGGCGGTACCATCTTTAGTCAGAAAACACAACAGACCTCGACCCTGACCTACAATGAGCTCTCGCTTAACAGTTCGTTGTGTCACTGTAGTGTCAGCTGCTGCTCAGATTGCTGCTGCAGATGCAGTACGATGCGCCAGAGCCATACGCCGAGCATGATGATTTTCTCTCTTGGTAGTGACCTACCACGTGGCCGTCCGGAGCTCGGTCTTCTTGCGAACGCTTCTTCACGTGACCACCACTGCCAGCAGTCATGTAATTCCTGCCAAGTCTTTCTGTAATGTCGCTGAAGGAACATCCAGCTTCTAGTAGCCATATTACACAACCCTGTTCAAACTCAGTGAGGTGTTGATGATAGTGTCCTTGCGGTCTTAAAGGCATTCTTGAGTAACGTCATCTCACCACGTCCAATCTCAAAGGTAACTAACTCTCACTACCGTTACTACGTGTTAAAAGGAACAGACAACATCTCTCAGATGTAGAAACACACCTATCAACTTTCGCACAACTCCTTTTGGTGTTGCGATTTTTGTTCCGTCCGTGTATATAGAGAACAAGATCGGTTATATCGCACTTTCAGGGACACTCTCACAATACGCTTATCTCCGATGAACACTCTCCCTCCAGGTGAACGTGCTGGTTTGTATTACTTAAGAAATATTGTCGCCATTCACATATAATTAATCGTATTCCATATGCCCGGACATAAATTAACATTCTGCAGTGGGCACTGTGTCAACGTGTTCCGGAAATGTGGGAATATAGAATCAGCCTGTTGCCCTTCATCAATGGGTTGCAAGATATCGTGTGAAGAAGGCATGAGGAATTTGTTAACGTCGAGTATAGATTTAAGTGTCAGGAAGTCATTTCTGAAAGTATTTGTATGGAGTGTAGCCATGTATGGAAGTGAAACATGGACGGTAAATAGTTTGGACAAGAAGAGAATAGAAGCTTTCGAAATGTGGTGCTACAGAAGAATGCTGAAGATTAGATGGGTAGATCTCATAACTAATGAGGAAGTATTGAATAGTATTGGGGAGAAGAGAAGTTTGTGGCACAACTTGACCAGAAGAAGGGATCGGTTGGTAGGTCATGTTCTGAGGCATCAAGGGATCACCAATTTAGTATTGGAGGGCAGAGCGGAGGGTAAAAATCGTAGGGGGAGACCAAGGGATGAATACACTAAGCAGATTCAGAAGGATGTAGGTTGCAGTAGGTACTGGGAGATGAAGAAGCTTGCACAGGACAGAGTAGCATGGAGAGCTGCATCAAACCAGTCTCAGGACTGAAGACCACAACAACAACAAGGCATGAGTGCTGCTTTCTAAGTCCGTCCTGATTTGTGGACACAAGCTTTTGTGTCTCAAGGAAATTTAGTATACTGGAATCGAATACGCTCAAGAATCTTAAGCAAACACATGGCAAGTATTTCGGTGCGTAACTTTGCGGGTTCGTTCTTTAACCATTCTTATATACAGATTTCCTGCTCTTTATTCGAGTTACTTGGGATTTGACACTGGGCGAGAGATTCACGATAAATGCAAGCTACGTAAGGGGCCAGTACCGAAGAGTACGCCCTGTAAAACCGAATTGAGATTCCATCAGGGCCTGGCGACTAATTCGTTTCGAGCTCTTTCAGCTGCTTTTTACCAGGGATGCCTATTCTTATTTCGTCCATATGGGGCTCTGTCCGACGCTCAACGTTCGGTATGTTCGTACGATCGACCTGCATGAATGACTTTTCAAATACGAAATTTAGAACTTCAGTTTTCCTTTTTCAGTCTTCTTTTGCCTCAAGAGATTGGTCGATGAGTGGCGGGATAGAAGCCTTCGGCCCGCTTAATGGTTTTACGTAGGACTAGAGTTTTCTCTGGTTCTCACAAGATCTTTCGTTAGCAAGGTATGAATGAAAGTGGAAGTAGTTGTATTCGTCGCGTACTGATTTTTTACATACACAGCATTACTACTAACTTTTCCTATCGGCATTTGCGCGTTCTTTTTTGAACCGCAAATGCAACAATTTTTGTTTTCTCAGTATTTTCCGAATTTTTTTAGTAAACCGCAGTAGATATTTTTCGTCCTTAATGCACTTACGGGCAAATACTTATACTGTTATAGTTATGTATGGTGAGAGTTCCGCCTCGGAAATGTCGCCTTCGTAGGAAACGGAAGAGTCACCATTCCAGTTTCCTCGTCATTAAGCGTAGGGGCCTACAAATCTTCATAAACTTCAAATGGATACTGGCTTAACAAAACCGTTTCACGACAAACACACTCGACGTAAGCTTACTCCTTCAAAATCCAAATAATGGTTAATAACTGTCAGGCAATAATTTAAACTAGCAAATTGTTTTATATTCCTCTTCATTTGCTGAATTGATAGTCATCTGTACTGTGTGGCTACTGATCGGTAACTGTCGGTAGAAGTAGGAAGGCCTCGTCATTGAAATCACTTTCAACCCATGCGACCTAACAGTTGGTGATTTAGTTATTGTTCTGCAACAGCCTTCAGTTAGCTAATTTAATAATCACTACTGCAAAGAGGCTCCACATTTGAGTACGAATGTCTCTATAAAGCGCTCTCACGAAGGTGATCAGTACGGTGCGAGAGGGTTGTCGGCATTTACTGACGTTGTCTTTCAAGTTTTTCATAGTCGACAATGAGTTGTAAGGTAGCGTTGGTGCATGAATGTACTTAGAATCTTGTGCTCAGGTAGCTGTAAAAGCATACTGAATAGAGTGAAAAAATAAAGCCTTTTGTGTTTCACAATGGAATGAAAACCGAAAATCAAAGTGAGGGATTCGAAAAATATACTACCTGTGATGAAATATCAAATTTCTCTCTAAAAATACCAGTGATTGTACTGGTAGGGAAAATATAGATCTAGTGAGCATCTCTGCTGGCTTCATGTGCTTCGATGAAAGGGGTAGTAGCGCCCTGGTCAGTATTTCTAATGTTGGAAGTAGGGTTAAAAATATTGATTATTCCCTAATGTTAACATTTTATTGAATTTATTGCAACCTGACAAAAATTATAATTTCAAGAACGATGTAGATGGCATAGGGAGAACATTTCTATTGGACCGGCTGTCATCATATGGTTGGTTCATTCTGCAGCAGTTACAGGTGCGCCTCTTGAGTTGTGCGTGATCCCCTGCCACGCGTAACGCATGGCAATGAGGGCCGGTCCGAGAACATTTTTCCTCACAAATGACTCAATAAATAATTTATCGTTTGGCGTCCTTCCCCTACCTCCTTTTCCCTCGTACACTTCCACCCGCTTCAGTTTTCGCTTCTAATTGTGAAACGCACTGTATAGAAATCTTGCAGTTGCCCACCTCTGGCGCCCCGCGAAACTTGGTGCCCCAAGTGACCGCTTCTAATTGTTCTGTATATGAATCGTAAGACCGCTTCACACTGGCGATTTGGTCGGGCGACTTGCGCGCGATGAAGAGTCGAGTTCTTCATGTAACTTGCGGTTCCCGTAAGACCTTAAACTCTGGCGATTTGATCGCGCTACCTGCCATATGCCCTCCGTTCCACGCGACTGGTCGCGGCAATACAGCCACCACGTCTGACCCTTTCACACGTGGCGATGTAACAGTGCGGTTACAAAGCGCGGGGGTAAACAGCTGCCGCCTCGCGTAGTTGTGCTGCATTTGTCATTTGTTAACGATTTGTCACTATTGAATAACGTGTACTTCTTGTGTAGTTTTAAAGAATTCAGTGCCCTTTTCTGCTGAAAAAGGGACTTTCGACGTGGAACTTTTGATCATTGAAATAGAACGTTCGTCTGTCATTTGAGACTTTGGAAATGAAGATTACATACAAAAACGTAATGCCTGGAAGGAGACGTGTAAAAAAATTTTTTCTTGGCTTCCAAACTAAACCAATTATGTGGTATCGATAGCTACGATGCCACGGCGTAGGTGCAAGTTCATAGGTTGGCACTACGACACCGACACCGACACCGACGACAGCACCCTCTAGCAGGTGCTGTTCAGCTCTATGAGCGCCGCTGCAGATTCTACCAATTTGATCAAGAGCAGACGGCCGGGACATTTCGCTTCATATAGAGACTTTGCTCTACTGACGACGGGTCTACGGCTTCGCACCTACGTATTCATCTGTACAAAGTTATGTATGCCTCTGTATATATTCATGCACCAGTAAACCACTTTTACTTACTTGCGGTACCGACGTTCAAATGGTTCAAATGGCTCTGAGCACTATGGGACTTAACATCTGTGGTCATCAGTCCCCTAGAACTTAGAACTACTTAAACGTAACTAACCTAAGGACATCACACACATCCATGCCCGAGGCAGGATTCGAACCTGCGACCGTAGCGGTCACGCGGATCCAGACTGAAGTGCCTAGAACCGCACGGCCACACCGGCCGGCCAGTACCGACGTGTTTTACCTGACCTGCTCCTACTCGCTTCCTTCATTCGGCCAACCTTTCAGTTATCAGGAGCAGACTCACGCGCCGCCTCCCAGGCGGGATACAAAAAATTGTTTCTAAAGTTTCATCTAGTCTGGATCTATCTTTGTTGCGAACGAAGTTGTGCAGAGAGGAACAGAGGTGATCCTTACATTTCAAGGGCGATAAAATATTCGCCATTTGTTGGTAGGATCCCAAAATCTGACAATTTTTTTCCACTCAACGGACGTTGCATGTTGTCTTCAAGAGCAAATGCTACATTGCCCACAAAGGCGAATGGAAGAAACTCAGCTGAACCACAGAAAGGTCAATGCTTTGACAAATTTACCTCTGTAAGATGATAGCCTCAAAATGTGATTTTCCTGCAGAATCAAACAAAAAATATGTATATTTTGACATGCTAAAGTTCCTGTCGCCTGTATTTGCTACTAAACCAGCCGAGTTGGAAAACGCTGTTTCTTACTGACGAGGCAAATAATTCTGAAGTTTAGGCTGAAGTTGCCTCCAATTCTCGTAAGACACAAAGGATGGCAGAGGAGCAAACATCAAGAAAAAAATGCATCAGAACCTGAAGCAGATGATCCTGACAAGCATTTTCTTCTGTCATTATTAGATGATTTGAAATCTGTGCCATAGCATTTGAAGACAGAGCTCAATTTAAAATAAAGTCAGTTTTGAGGAAGTGGAGCAAGTTCACTAAAGAACTTTAATTTTCGATATATATATATATATATATATATATATATATATATGAAGATGGTATCTGTTCCCTAACTATTTCCTAAATGGACTACCGTTCCGTGTTCAAAGTCTGTTAATCCCCGCCGTGCGGCCACAATCACATCGGAAACTTTTTCACATAGTCTAAATCACCTGAGTACAAATGATAGCCAATGCAGCGTCCTCATATATACGGGGTGGTCCATTGATAGTGACCGGGCCAAATATCTCACGAAATAAGCACCAAACCAAAAAACTACAACGAACGAAACTCGTCTAGCTTGAAGGGGGAAGCCAGATGGCGGTATGGTTGGCCCGCTAGATGGCATTGCCATAGGTCAAACGGATATCAACCGCGATTTTTAAAAATAGGAACCCCCATTTTTTATTACATATTCGTGTAGTACGTAAAGAAATATGAATGTTTTAGTTGGACCACTTTTTTCGCTTTGTGATAGAAGGCGCTGCAATAGTCACAAACACATAAGTACGTGGTATCACGTAACATTCCACCAGTGCGGGCGGTATTTGCTTCGTGATACATTACCCGTGTTAATATGGACCGTTTACCAATTGCGCAAAAGGTCGATATCGTGTTGATGTATGGCTATTGTGATCAAAATACCCAACGGACGTGTGCTATGTATGCTGCTCGGTATCCTGGACGACATCATCCAAGTGTCCGGACCGTTCGCCGGATAGTTACGTTATTTAAGGAAACAGGAAGTGTTAAGCCATATGTGAAACGTCAACCACGATCTGCAACGGATGATGATGCCCAAGTCCGTGTTTTAGCTGCTGTCGCGGCTAATCCGTACATCAGTAGCAGACAAATTTCGCGACAATCTGGAATCTCAAAAACGTCGGTGTTGAGGATGCTACATCAACATTGATTGCACCCGTACCATATTTCTATGCACCAGGAATTGCTTAGCGACGACTTTGAACGTCGTGTACAGTTCTGCCACTGGGCACAAGAGAAATTACGGTACAGATTTTTTGCACGCGTTCTATTTAGCGACGAAGCGTCATTCACCAACAGCGGTAGCGGTAGCGGAAAATCCACGATGGCTGCATCAAGTGGAACATCAGCGACCTCGGCAGGTGCAGCATTATGGGAGGAAGGATAATTGGCCCCAATTTTATTGATGGCAATCTAAATGGTGCAATGTGTGCTGATTTCCTACGTAATGTTCTAACGATGTTACGACAAGATGTATCACTTCATAACAGAATGGCGATGCACTTCCAACATGATGGATGTCCGGCACATAGCTCGCGTGCGGTTGAAGCGGTATTGAATAGCATATTTCATGACAGGTAGATTGGACGTCGAAGCACCATACCATGTACCGCACGTTCACCAGATCTGACGCCTCAGATTTCTTTCTGTGGGGAAAGTTGAAGGATATTTGCTGTCGTAATCCACCGACAACGCCTGACAACATGCGTCAGCGCATTGTCAATGCATGTGCGAACATTACGGAAGGCGAACTACTCGCTGTTGAGAGGAATGTCGTTACACGTATTGCCAAATGCATTGAGGTTGACAGACATCATTTTGAGTATTTTTTGCACTAATGTGGTATTTACAGGTAATCACGCTTTAACAGCATGCGTTCTCAGAAATTATAAGTTCACAAAGGTACATGTATCACATTGGGACAACCGAAATAAAATGTTCAAACATACCTACGTTCTGTATTTTAATTTAAAAAACCTACCTGTTACCAACTGTTCGTCTAAAATTGTGAGCCATACGTTTGTGACTATTACAGCGCCATCTATCACAAAGCGAAAAAAGTGGTCCAACTAAAACATTCATATTTCTTATTGTACTACACGGATATTTAATAAAAATGGGGGTTCCTATTAAAAAAAAAACAGTTGACATCCGTTTGACCTATAGCTGCGCCATCGAGCGGGCCAACCATAGCGCCATCTGGTTTCCCCCTTCAAGCTAGACGAGTTTCGTTCTTTGTAATTTTTCGTTTGACGCTTATTTCGTGAGATATTTGGCCCGGTCACGATCAATGGACCACCCTGTATATCACATACGGTAAAAAATAAATTAGTGTCGATGAAAAATGTACAAGTCACTAAAATACAGTACATGGAAGATTTAAGCGCCGCAAGAATGAGCGTTTTGTTTTAATTTTTTCCTTAGTTAAGCCTACTTTCGTAATGGGAACCAATGTTTAAAGCAAGCAATCACAAACAGTCACTTCACCGAATATACCGCGAAACCTGTCTAGAAATGTCCAAGAATTGATACTTAGGATGGAGTGTTCTAACATTTTCATATTCTTACATACCAAGGGTGTTGTGACCATGATGATAAACTTTGGCTAATAATATATGGTTAATTATTGAGGAACCATTCTGGCCAAGTTACGAGAATAAACTGTAATGCACCTCCCTATAAAATTATCCACCCTGCCATGTACTTTACGGTCGTAGTACTTACAGACATCAGGTTTTCAGTTTAACGTTTGAGAGCTCACAGTCGACTGTATTAATGTCACGCAAATTAGCGTTATCAGAAGACAAAATAGTTTTTAGACGAAGTTATTGAGAGGGAGATAATTACTTTCTTTCGAGACACAACGGCATGTAATACGATTATAAGTTTCCAGTAAAAACGGCAGGGAGATCCAATATTAACTATCTTATGAGAAGACGGATGCCGTTATTGGATTGTCGTCCAGCGACCAATAAGGAACATGAAGAGCGTCGTCACAGCATTTATTTTTTTTTAAAAAAAGAATTAATCACTTTCTGCAAAGTCTATATGATTCTACAGCTATTCATTCTACCGGGTGGTTATAATTAAACTTTCCTAATTTAACACGTTATAACACTGAAACTAATTACCGTACGGCTACCAAACGTGGTAGCATTAATCTCCAGAGTATGGGGTGCATGATTTCCCTGTGTTACAGCGCCACTGTTCAGTTCCAGTTGTGGCCACCAGGTGCTGTGATTAGTCATCATGATTCATAGTCTCACACACCTGACTAGTCACAGTGCACTTGTTAAAGTCAACTTGAGCTCGGACAAGAGGAGCAGTGCATTATCGGTGAAGCTCTATTATCAAAACAACAGTAATTCTGCTGTTGCACTGCGAGAATATCGTGGGCTGATGGATTACGGAAGGGTTCTCTTTCTCCACCTGCTGTGCAGAGCATGATGAACTTCGAATCAATTGGAGAACTGGACATCGCTCCGGGAAGAGGCCGACGACTGGTTGCACCACAGGTGGTTAATGAAATCGCTGTTGCTACGGCAGACAACGTTGCGTGCAATTCCCGATCGTCAGGCAGTGCACATGCTGTGTCACGAGAGTTGAACATCCCGTGGCCCACCGTACGGGAGCTGCTTCGAACCATTCCCAAATGATATCCGCACAAGATCCATATCGTACAGCAGCTTGCACCAAAGGACGCACAAAGACGTGTTGACTTCACTCTCCACTTTCTCACAAGGACAGAAGTTGACGAGGACTTGCCCTTGACCATCCTATGGACAGACGAAGCTCATTTTTCCCTGACGGATGAGGTAATCACACAGGATTGCCGAGTGTGATCTTCACCTCTAGTCACTGTGCATGAAGTTCTTCTGTATGGTGAACGTGTTACCGTATGGTGTGGCTTCACGGCTACGTCCATCAGCTCAGGCATCAAAGACGTGCAGTGTGACTGGCCAAAATTACTGCGATGCGCTTCACCAGCATCTCATACCCGCCCAACAGGAGAAATCAATAGTTACATGTGAGATGGGGCCTCACCGCACATCGTTTATGAAGTTCACCTGATCCTCCGAAACACACTTGGAAACGATCGAATTATCAGCCGATCATTTCCATATGTTTGGCCAGCATGATCACCTGATTTCACTCCCTGTGATGTCTGGTTGTGGGGCTACCTGAAGGACAGGGTTTACCTGGGGAACATTCACACATAAGCTGATCTGAAGCGTAGCGTATCAAGAGAAGTAGCCAACATATCTATGGACATGCTTCTTTCTACTATGCAGTATGCAATCCTGCTCTTTCAAACTCGTCTGGACACTGATGGGCGCCATATTGAGCCTCATTTGTAGCAGTAATTGTACCAGTATGTAAAGGTTATGATGTACCGTAGCAGCACATTAAAAGTGTTTCAGTTGAATTGATTCTGCATTATTTGTCTACCCAATGTCCTTGACATTATTGCTATCAAACCTAGATGTATTCGTAAATGTTACTCTTAAGTGCAGATTGAACACAAAAATGTAGGACAGGAAGTTCGTTGGCGATGAAATCATTAGAGATGGATATCAACCTGGGATTGCACACGATACGTGAAAGCTCCCCCTCCTTTTTCTCATAATTCGACAATCAATCTGATTTAAGGCAACAGGATTTTTTGAAGGGAGTCAACTTACAAACAGATCACGCCCGGAAAAATGACGAACCCACGTGCTCAATAACTGTGAAGTGCCTGTAATTAACTGACTCACAAAGTTTATAACTAGTGACGACAAGGAACGCCTGCGAAAAAAGGCAATGTTCATCGGCTTAGTTTATTAATCTTCAAACGACAGAACACACGCCTAACTATATCTTTCTCATTGACACTAATATAATTCGGAAATCAAAGTCCATTTATACCAGGTATGCCACAGTCCGTTCATGTTGGTTCATAATCTGAAAATAGATTTCGTAAGATCAGCTGTAAATTATTCCGCATCCCCATATCCATACATCCATACTAACTACTGGTATTCACGATAACTGCATAAGCTGACATGTGGTCCCGTAAAATTACTTCTGCTCAGTGTGAGGGATTATCCAATTCACGTTTTCTAATTAATCTTAATTCATCAAATAATACACAGTTCGATACCACTGATTAACAACCTTCTGCCTTAACTTTCGTGTGCCTATTTCCCGTAGCACTCCGGCCAGTGCTAACGCAGAGGGTTTCAATTTCCAACTCGATACCACTGCTAGCCCCTCGGTCTCACAACTGACAGCGACGTCAGTACGACACATCAATGCCCAGGTCGCCAGAAAAGATGCGTATCAATAATGAAAACGTGAAGGTCGAAATCCATACAAATTATAAAAACGTATATATATATATATATATATGGAACTTTAGACAGCAATCCTGTTGTCTCAGCTATACTCCAAGTTTTCCACGCCAAAATGTTAGCATCTGGAAATTCTTCAAGGCCACCATAATCACAATGATTACCCCACACTACAGCAAGTGTAAGCCATGTACTACCTCCAAACACAGCCTGTACATCACATGTGAAGTTCAGGCGGAGGCCTCGAAGCACATTTGGACCTCCTATTAATTGTTGCTTGTTAAACTGTCCAGCCAAGTCAATATCAATAGCCTTCAAAGCACGATACACAGGAACGCTGCGCCGCGAGCGACGTCGCCATGCACGTCGCCGAGGCATTGCTGTGGCACGTTAACTTCACATGTGATGTACAGGCTGTGTTTGGAGGTAGTACATGGCTTACACTTGCTGTAGTGTGGAGTTATCATTGTGATTATGGTGGCCTTGAAGCATTTCCAGATGCTAACATTTTGGCGTGGAAAACTTGGAGTATAGCTGAGACAACAGGATTTCTGTCTAAAGTTCCATATGGTACGCTTGTTCCATCTATGCCATTTATGTTGAGTACGAGAAGAAAGAAGAAATTAAATGCAGACGAGTATATATATATATATATATATATATATATATATATATATATATATATATATATATATATATGTGTGTGTGTGTGTGTGTGTTCCACATATCCTGGTAAACCACTGGTCCGATTTCAACCGGAATTGGTACTTATATCGCTTATTGTCTGGAAAGAATCACTGTGGGGGTAAGAATCGCTCACTTTTCAAAGGGCTGGGTGCGGGGGTGAAAAAGCAACGAGGCTCACGACGCGCAAATGCCTGTACTTTAGTCATCCAGTATTTGAGAATAAGAGCACTTAGAGACTTGCAACAAACTTTACGTATAATTTCAAAACTTTATGAAACTTTTTCTCTCTGACGATCCCCACAAAATGATGAAAGGGAAAATGTTTGTAACTTACTAAATATTCGCTGTTGATGGAGTGAAATTATCTCGTGAAGCGTGACGCTTTCATTTATTACTCCTTAACAACTAATTGTATTCGTGATACATTTTGCAGACAGTATTCACATACACCACTGTATGTACCATGAAAATATCGTGATTGTACATTTACTTCAGGAGGTATGACGTCATAAAGACTGAGATACGTGCAAAACTACCACATCATGTAAGACGACTAAATTTATCACTTCTTTGCTGCTAACTCTATTCGCAAGGCATACGTTGTTAAAAAGAGTGAATCATTCCATTTTAAGAAATCACACTTGTTTTAATATCTTATCCGATACAGTTGTTAAGACTCTTTAGCGTGTCCCTTAGCGTACTTCCATTTGGCGAAAGCCTCGTTTCGGTATCAAGAACCGCTCACGAAATAAAAGGAGTATTACATATTACGTGACTCACCCTATATACAGGGGTGGTCAGAAACAATCTGAAAAGCTTGTGACGGTTTTTCAGGTAGGTTGTGCTGAGAAATAACTGTTAAGAAAAGAGTTCGATATGCTGTGCCATTTCCGAGTTAACTAGCATTGAAATTAGCCAATAAGGTCGTTGCCCGCGCAAATTCAAACAATCCGCCATAGACGATGTCAACAAATATGTCCTTCGTCTCGCTTCCTAAGAGCGAACAAGAGAGTGATACAAAACTTGGACATGGAACGATAGTAAGGATGGAACCCGAACCGAGGGCTGAACAGTCTTGCCCGCTATCACCTACGCTATGAGAACAACTGATAGTAATTGTATCTGGCCGACCGCTGGAAATTGCTCACGCAACAGCCTGACTAGCTACCTTCAGTGTTGCTTTACTCGGAAACAGCTCCACGTATCGATTTTTTTTCTTAACAGTTATTTCTCAGCACATCTTTTCCTCCAACACACTTAAAATCTTTCCACACTGTTTTTGACCACCCTGTGTATATCCCTAATTGCTACAGTACACCACGTTAAATTTAACTTGATAGGGAGGTGAAAAGATGTTGAGTTGCGTAACAACTAGTAATTTAGGTAAGAGGAAATTGTATCTACAATTTTCATGAGAGTGAAGATACTTTTTATCTTGCATGACTTGACCAATGTTTATGTAGTAACGGAGGAGAGTAATGAGTTATTTAATATTTTGCTATTGTTAGGCCAAAGATATACGTAGATTTATTTCCTTGCGTATCAAGTCTACGAAACACGTATAAAGGCAGAAGTGTCAACTATATTGTACATCGAAGTACTTTTACGTGTAGGGGTGTATGAATTGGAGAATGTCTGAGAGTGATGATTAACAGTTATCCATATTACTAAACGACTATCGCAGTACACAGAACTCGATGCCAGTCGATGAGCGAATAAATTTATATTGCTGTCGTTGTTGTTGTTGTTCATCACTGTCGTAATCTACTCATTAAGAGGTATAATTTTATGTTAAAAGTTTAAAGCAATGAGACAAGTAATACAGTCAGAATTTCTCTTGAGGCAGTGTAACTGGCGGCGCGCATATACCCGGGATTTTTTCATCCAGCATTTGCAGATGAGAGCACTTAACGACTTCCAACAAACTTTACAAAATATTTCAAACCTTTGTAAAACTCTTTCTTGCTGAAACTCCCCAAAAAACGATGAAAGGAAAAAGGTTTATCGTTTACTACAATTTCCCCGTTAACGTAGCAAAACTTAAGCATCAGACGTGACGTTTTAATTTATTACTGCATTACTACCAACTCTACTCGGAGCACAGTTTGTAGGCAACGTCTACATATGCCTGTGCCTGTACCCGCAAAATTATGTCATTGAACGACACACACTTCAGGTGACATAACGTCGTAATCATCTAGATGCATGGAAAACTAGCTTATGCTTCAAGTGGAGCGCAGTAAAACTTCAAGTACGGGCATGACGTTTTAATTTATTACTTCTATACTACTGACTCTAATCGAAAACACTTTGCAGATAGTATCTAGAGGCATCACTGAATGTACCTGCAAAATCATATCACTTTATGAGATATGACTTCATAAACATTGACGTAAATGTAAAAGTTTCTTTTGCTTAAACTGGAGCGCAAAATACCCACATTATATTCATACAGTATTTCATAATGAGAGCACTTAGCGACTTCCAACAAATGTTTAGCATAACTTCATACCTAACTAACCTAAGGACATGACAAGCCCGAGGCAGGATTCGAATCTGCGACCGTAGAAGCAGCGCGGTTCCGGACTGTAGCACCTAGAACCGCTCGGCAACAGAGACCGGCAGAGACTTGGTTCGGCAGTTGAACCAGATGGACGTCTGCTGAGTATGGCGCTGCCAGGATTGCACAATAAGCTGTGATGTGCACGTCCTGAGCTAGGAACGTAGTCTGAGTAAAGTTACACAGTCAGTGAACTTCAAGACTGTATTTCAACTGTATTTCTGCTGGTGGCAGACTGCTGAGGTTTAGATGCAAGTAGCTAATGAGCAAAACATATGGTGTGTGGTACACATCACCTTCGTGTGTGAAGGTCGGTTGGATGCGGTATACTGGCAAGAATGAACTGTTCAGGTGTCGCTAATGACTTTCTGGTAGCGACTCTAAATTTGTGGTATTTATTGGCTTCGAGCATATCTAATTAATTATTTCGGCTTTCAAAACTATGCTGGCTAGTTGTGGTAAGTCCCACATGGAAAAGGGTGCGTTGTGGCATTTATAAAAAGTAAAGTCTCACATGAGCGAAGTTTCGTGTGTGGCCTTTTTACCACTAATACCAGAACACTCGCATTTCAGTAAGCTCTGTGAATTCTGATGAGAGAGCTCTGTAAATTCTGATAAGCACAATCTTTGCTTTAGTTTCGATGTAATTACGGATGTACAACCACTTATTTTGTGGACACAGGACCTCCACAATATAGATAACTTCTACCAGAATTTTTATTGGTAGTTGTATTAAAATTCCATTTAACTGGGGAGAATTAACGTGTCCAATCGCAGCGCAGTCGAAACTGCCCTAAAGGTAAGGTCGGGTGAGTGTGATAGTTTGGCGAAATGTCCAACAGTACGTTGTAAATTAGGGTTCAACATTTTAATTGCTCTCGGAGTTTGCTGTTGCATTTAGGTTGTGTTCGTCAGCAACACAATTGTTAGATTCAGAGTATAAATTAATCTGTCGACGAGAGGACACTGGAAATCAATTGATAGCTGTAAATGAGCGTTTGATAATATCACGCTTCTGTTTTCATATGTGCATCTGTCAGAATACAAAATGACTTGGACTGGATTTTCCTTAATCGTTTTGGACAGGGTGTCCACGATACAAGAGGTACAGCCAATTCACCTTGTATTTCATTGAACCAGTAACATACTGTATTACGACTTTCTAAATTATAGATTTTTTAGTTATGGGCATCTAATTATGTTTTGTAATGAACTACACGTACATATAAAAAAAAGCTACTTTCATCACCCGTAAGTCCTTGATGTACAGTCGTGGACAAAACGAGCGAGATCCCTCGCCTTTTCGTTATGCTGATCCGCACGGCTACACAGCATAGCAGGCAAGGCGACGAAGTGCTACCAACATACTGTGCACAGGCGTGAAACTGACAAACTATCTGAACTTTTTTAGGCTGTTTTCAATCATTTGTAAGACTATATTAATGCTGATTAGTGTGTTAAATACAGCACGTAAATATAAGACAGAACTGAGAGAAGAAACGCTAATTGGTATGAACTGTACCAATAAAAATGAATTATCGAGAATTATCGAGATAACATAACTGTTTTAGTAAGACAAAGAACCCCAGATCGTTACGAATTAGCAAAATATTATACGCATTCTGCCGCGAAACGGTCTGTGTCAACGTTCAGACCAGTCATACTGGATTACCGTTGCTGACCTACCATGGAAGTGTGCTAATTTAGCAATGCGTGAAGATTCATAACAAATTCAGTTAAAAATCATTCAGTGCCACACTTAAGTCAATTCCATTATTGACAGAAGCGGAAAAAGTAGACAGTAACATGTATGAAACTCTACAAGAGTGTCAAATTGACATCCACAGGGCGCCAGTACAGAATATAGGTAGCGATAAAAAGTATTGGGGGCGCGAGAATTACTTAAAATTGCTTTACTGATATTCTACCTGCCTCCATCGAGATTAGAACCGAAAACAAACCAGACCTTCCTTTCACCACGCTAGCAGACAACCCAGGCAAACAGCCCTCTATTATTACCCCAGACATGAATAAGCCGGCAATTTCGCAATGAAAATGGCAAAATGATTTGCGGTTTCTGTTGCATAGAGCTTTCTGGAATCAAAAACATGAATTTTCTTCCTTTATGTCACCGCTTATGTGTCAATCATTCGGGATGTTTATCGAAATAACAAAATACTGTTATGAGAGAGTAAATTTAGTAGGATAATTCTGCACCACCCCAGGAAATAAACGGCTACATAGCTGCCAATCGTATTATACACTGTTTCGAATTCTCCACTAGACTCGCCACAGCCAGAAAACGTTCATTAGCCGAAGTGTTTCTTAAGCTAGCTAGCAATGGGAATGTTCGCACTTCTAAAACGCGATGGCATTAATACTGGGATGTGAATTATACGTGTATAGGCAAATGGATTCTATTTGCATTCCTGTAAACGTGATTTGGATCGAAAGCGTAGCTACGATTAATATGCTGACGTATCGACTGCAACAAGCACATTTCGAATAAAGAGTAGGGGGCGTTATTTATGCGGCCCTCATCTTCAGTAGCTGTCGTAGCTGTTTTCGTTGTTAGGATTTCGTCACCTAAACCGGTAAAAACGGAACCCCACTAGTCTCACTTTCTTGACCGTCTATCGCTCTACCCAACTCTTAAAACCCGTTTGCCTCCAGAACGGGTGGACAAAATAAGCGGAAATGTATCGCACTTCTTGCGGTAACCGGTCGCTTGGTGGTGTAAAAAAGTGAGCTTCTATGTCAACGCAATCTAAAGATACGGCCGTTTATGTAAAGAAAATTTACGCGAAAGGTCAAAAAATCGCTTCAAGAACTATGCGACCAAACTGCTTATGTCATCAGCACCTAGACCTAGAACTACTTAAACCTAGCTAGCCTAAGGACATCACAGACATCTATGCCCGAGGTAGGATTCCAACCTGCGACTGAATGGTGTTGTGTGCTGTCCTTAGGTTAGTTAGGTTTAAGTAGTTCTAAGTTCTAGGGGACTGATGACCATAGACGTTAAGTCCCATAGTGCTCAGAGCCATTTGAACCTGCGACTGAAGCAGCCGTGCGGTTCGTGACTGAAGCGCCTGGAACCGCTCGGCCACCGCACCCGGCGAACCCTATTCACGTTATGTATAATGATAATATATACTGTCTAGTGAGGATAAACTGTATTCGCCAGCAACTCAGATCGTTTGATCACGGAACTTTTACGAAGCTACATTCAAACTTTGTTCTAAGTCGTCTGCAATATCCATTTATAAACACCCTAGGAACGTCGTATGCGATATCCACTTCTGAAGACGCTGGCAGATACTGCAGTACCTTAACAAGTAGGCAAGAATTTATTGTTATTGGTCCATGCATGACACTTTATTTCAGTATCAATTTAACGCGCCTAGGTGTTCGTATATGGTTGAAACTAATGAACAAAAAGTAAATAAACAGCAAACAACTTCGATGTTCAAATCAAATGAAAGTCACATGTCGCAATTATAACATAATTTCGTTGTTACATCTACATGACTACATCAACAGGATTTCTTTGCAATCCAGACTTACGTGGTTGGTTCAAAAATGGATCTGAGCACTATGCGACTTAACTTCTGAGGTCATCAGTCGCCTGGAACTTCGAACTAATTAAACCTAACTAACGTAAGGACATCACACACATCCATGCCCGAGGCTGGATTCGAACCTGCGACCGTAGCAGTCGCGAGGTTTCGGACTGAAGCGCCTAGAACCGCTCGGCCACCGCGGCCGGCCCATCAACAAGCGACTTATGACTATGCTCATTCAGATCCCCAGTAAAAAATATACACTCATCGATGCAGGTGTCCCCACCAACATCGAAAATAAGAAAAACACCGAAAATGTCGAAAAATTCTGGAACACACTCGAAAATACTATGAGCAAAATTCACCAAGATGACGTGAAAATACTAATGGGAGATTTCAACTCTCTATTTGGGACAGAAAAAGCCTGAAGAAAAATCATTGGTACAAATTCAACACACCGAAACGCTTAGACCAAAGGCACGCGTCTGACTGCCATTTGCCAACTATTCAACCACAAAAGGATGTCTTCCCACTTTAGGAAAAAACCAGTTCCCAGGTAACATGCTTAGGTACCAGGTGCAAGCTGCTTTCGTTCGCGTTTCGAGACTCGCTGAAAGCCAGATTTTTAATTCTTTTGTAGCACAGCTACAAGCAGGCAGATAAAAACTCAATAAGGGAATCGTAAGACAACGTTCGAGCATAATTCGTCTTGCTACTTTCAGTAACCATTAGTGTCAGAGCGAAAACCTTACGATACTGCCAAATTCATAATGCCACTTTTGTTTTCTGCCGACATATTTTTTGTTGTTGTGAGTACATGATTTTATCTATGAAATGTCCCATTTTCATAATACTTACGAATGGTACAGGAAATGAAATAAATACAGATCTTTTCGAAGTCAAAAGTCGGTAATATACTACTAATTCGTGTTAAAACAGGCTCAATCGTCTCACAGACACTTAATGCTTTATTAAGATAGACTGCCGTCGTGATGTTTCTGTAGTAAGCTGAATTTAATTTGTATTAGTACAGTGAATATTTTAATTGCATTTTCCATTAGTTTACTAAACGCAACAGTAATTATCAAAGTGAAATTAATCAGCAGCAGAATTTTCTTTCACGATATCTAAAACGATCTGACAATGCTAAAGTTGTTTACAAATTCTACGCCTGTAGAAACCTACTGGTTCTAACGATGTCATTAAACCAGAGTAGTTTTAAGAGTATTTTCGTCTAGAAATTAATTGCCTTGACGGCCTTAAGTGTGGAACCTTCACTATATTTGATTTTTCTTTGTAGATTCCATACGGATGTTGTTTGCATTGTAGAACAGTCCCAAGGTACAGCTTGGAAGAGGATTTCTTACAGTACTGCGATTGCAGTTTCGGAAGGTAGTCCAGGAATTCTTTTTGTAGGTTGTATCATTTCTTCCTTCGGTTGATTTATTCGAAAACGTGACGATTATGAATCTGGGCTCATTCCGTGTGTGGAATTATCCGGCCAACACCGGACAGTCCATTTTTTTTAATCTCAAGAGTATTGAAACACATCTTTTTGCATACTCCAAGTTTTTCCATCTCATTTCTCAAATGACAAATCAGCCTGCTTTCTTCCTGGAAATTCCTGTGATCTTACATAGACGTTTGGTTGTAATTATGTCCATAAGACTGATTATGCAAATCTTCATCTGATCCCATGACTTCGTTTCACAGATTGTGTTAAATACTCTTTGCCTACCACCAGCAGAAAATTGATGACACTTTGTTTAAACAGATTTCTGATAAATCTTGGAAACAGACGACGAACCTAATTTTCATTCCTCTCTTGGTGTATCGTGAGTAATTTTGTCATTTCGACTTTGTGGTATCCAATATACGCTTGTCCATGCATTCTCAGAATTTTGCTAGCGCTTTTCTTGGCAGAAATTACTAAAGTACGGAATATGTGAAGTGTTGTGATTCTGATTTGTATCACAATAAGGCAGGTGTGATACCAGTAAGTTTCATAGTTTTAGTGGATTGCTGTCAGTGCGAGGAAAATAATAAAACTATTTCCTTACCACTGTCAGTCATTCTTAGGAAGTAATCTCTGCTTTCACACTAGTGATGGGACAACCGACTGTTTTCAACAACCGATTGATTGATTGGCCAGTCAGTCTGTGTTTTCGTTCAGATGATTTCTTCAGTCGAATGAAACAACCGAATAATACTAGTCTACGGCCATGTTGCTCTCCAGGTTTAAGCGGTTTCACTTACACACCTTTATACCCCCTTCCGTGGGGGAAGAAGGGTCGTTGGGGCGGGCGCGTAATATCGCCGCCGTAACCAACACCTGCTGCTCCCTGTGCTACTGTCACAGCTGGCGCGAGGGGGTGGCGTGGCTGCCAGTGCGAGCTCACTGCTGCTAGCGGTAACTGGCTACCTCCTCCCGCAGTCTGCTACCCTGTACCTGGCAGCAGCAGCACTCTGACGTGCAGGTAGATTAAAATAATTTTGAATTAACGGTTACAATGGTATATATATATATATATATATATATATATATATATATATATGAACAGACCTTTTCAGTAAAGAGGAATGCGAATAGTCGCAAAAATTTGGCATGCGCCCTTTCTTCTTCACGTACCCCTAGGAGAACTTATATGCTCGCTCTGCTTCGTGCTCGCGTTAAAACGCAGCTGGAACAATTTAATGCACAGTGATCTGTTGATCAGTTTTAAACACAGTGATCTGTTGATCAGTTTTAAACATCGAAAAGAATGTCCGCCCCCGGTAGCTGAGTGGTTAGCCGGAGTGGTTCAAAATAGTTCAAATGGCTCTGAGCACTATGCGACTTAACTTCTGAGGTCATCAGTCGCCTAGAACTTAGAACTAATTAAACCTAAGGACATCACACACATCCATGCCCGAGGCAGGATTCGAACCTGTGACCTTAGCGGTCGCTCGGGTCCAGACTGTAGCGCCTAGAACCGCACGGCCACTCGAGCTGGCGGCCGGAGTGGTCGAGAGGTTCTAGGCGCTACAGTCTGGAACCGCACGACCGCTACGGTCGCAGGTTCGAATCCTGTTTCGGGCATGGATGTGTGTGATGTCCTTAGGTTAGTCAGGTTAAAAAAAAATAGCGCGGGCCCCCGGGACACACTCCCGGGCGGCCGGCTGCTCAGCTCTAGTTGACGCATCTAGACGAAGAAGCCGAGATAGACATCGATCACACTTACTGACCCTTAGTTAATTTCGAGAAGACGACCCAGTTTTACACCATCGTCTGGAGAACGAGTCGATAGATGGCTCTCTTGCTCTATCGAAAGTCGGGTCGTGAGCAGGTGTCGCCCCCGACACGAATTTCATTTCATTGCTACAGGAGCAGGTTTCTTTTGTATTTGTGCTATCCGCGATGTCTTCATGTCTTTAATTTGGACATTTTCAGTTTTATTCATTGCCATAATTAATTTTCTAATTAGCCACTATTTGTCAACATTTGGACATTGTAGACACTATTTATGTTGTAGTACAACAAAATGTATGTCAGCAAAGGTTGTAAGTCTGACATTGAAAAAATAAATAAAAATAAACAATAAAAAATAAGTATATAAATAAAATAAAAATATTAAAAAAAGAGTAGCGTTGAAGTCTCAGTCTGAGCTTCAAACCACCTTAACCCAATTAAAAAAAAAAAGAAAAAAAGAAAATGTGGTCAGAGCGACAGACTGTCCTAATACATGCATCCACCCTCCGTCGCATGGAATCAAAAAATGGCTCTGAGCACTATGCGACTTAATTTCTGAGGTCATCAGTCGCCTAGAACTTAGAACTAATTAAACCTAACTAACCTAAGGACATCACACACATCCATGCCCGAAGCAGGATTCGAACCTGCGACCGTATCGGTCACGCGGTTCCAGACTGAAGCGCCTTTAACCGCACGGCCACACCGGCCGGCCCCGCATGGAACCCCTGATGCGCTGATGCAGCCCTGGAGAATGGCGTATTGTATCACAGCCGTCTACAATGCGAGCACGAAGAGTCTCTACGTTTGGTACCGGGGTTGCGTAGAAAAATGGTTCAAATGGCTCTGAGCACTATGGGACTTAACATCTATGGTCATCAGTCCCCTAGAACTTGGAACTACTTAAACCTAACGAACCTAAGGACAGCACACAACACCCAGCCATCACGAGGGTTGCGTAGACAAGAGCTTTCAAATGCCCCCATAAATGAAAGTCAAGAGGGTTGAGGTCAGGACAGCGTGGAGGCCATGGAATTGGTGGATGCATGTATCCTCGGTAACGGAGGACATTTTGAACATTTCTTGTAACAAAGTGTTTGAAGTCACGCTGGTACGTTCTGTTGCTGTGTGTTTTCATTCCATGATTAATGTGATTTGAAGAGAAGTAATAAAATGAGCTCTAACATGGAAAATAAGCGTTTCCGGACACATGTCCACATAACATATTTTCTTTCTTTGTGTGTGAGGAATGTTTCCTGAAAGTTTGCCCGTACCTTTTTGTAACACCCTGTATATCTGCATGGTCGTATGGGGATTGGTCACTGACCTACAGCCCGGGAATAAGCCTTTCAAGATTATGAAACTCTACTTCATATTGCTCTTTTTTTTATTGTCAATTTACAGCTTACACAAGGTGGGCTGGCAGCGGCAACTTTACGCCGCTCTTCAGCCACAGACAGTACAAAGAGAGAAAAACAATGAAGACACAGAAGTAACATAACATAACGGTTGCACAAAACACAGTAGACACAGTAATGAAACAACACGAAGCCGTTTACACGCGAAGAAAAACAAGGAAACTGTCAGCACTGTACACGAACACTGATAATTGAGATGACACACGTGAACGATGGAGCGTGGGCGGCGAAAACACTGAAGCACAAACACGACGGCACACACACAAAACCGATGGCGATGATCTCCGGCGCGCTAACGTTCACGTGACGTGTGCGGGGACCTGCCAAAGGGTAAAAAGGTAGGGGAGGAGGGAGAGGGGAGAGTGGAGATGCCAGTGGCAGAGGAGATAGGGGAGGAAAGAAGGTATGGGGGGTAGGGGAAGCCTGGGGGAGGAGAGGGGAGAAAAGGAGGAGGGAGAGAAGGGAGGGAGGGTGCCCTAAGGAAGAAACGCAGGAAGTGGAAGAGGAGGATCAAAGCTGATAGGAGGGGTAGATGGAGGGGTGACGGCATCATCAGGGAGGGGGAGCTGGTGGAAGCCACCTTGGGAGAGAGTAAGGAGAGTGGAGAGATGGAGAGCAGGTGGGACGTGGGAATAGAGACGCGGCAGCGGATGGGGGTGGGAGAGGATGGGAGTGACAAGCGGGTGAGGAGGATTAAGTTTACGGGAGGTGTAGAGGATCCATATCCGTTCGAGGAAAAGGAGGAGGTGTGGGAACGGAATAAAATCGTACAGGATCCGCATGGGGGAGGGGAGACGGATGCGATAGGCAAGGTGAAGAGCATGGTGTTGTAGGATTTGAAGGGAGTTGTAAAAGGTAGGAGGGGCAGAGATCCAGGCAGGGCAGGCGTAGCAGAGGATAGGGCGGATGAGGGACTTATATGTGTGGAGGATGGTGGCGAGGTCCAGACCCCATGTGCGGCCAGAGAGGAGCTTGACGAGACGGAGTCGGGAGTGTGCCTTCGCTTGGATTGTCCAGAGATGGGTGGTCCAGGAGAGGCGACGGGCAAGGGTGACGCCAAGGTACTTAAGGGTGGGGGTGAGGGCGACATGACGGCCATAAATGGTGACATAGAAGTCGAGGAGACGGAGAGAAGGTGTGGTTTTGCCTTCAATGATCGCCTGCATATTGCTTGTACTTCATAGAAGTTTGTCCAATACAAAACCACAAAAATTAGAGAGTTACTTGTTCATAAACCTAATTTGAACCAGATTTAGGACTTGTCCTGAACGACTTAATTCTCACCGAACCGCAAAGGTTCTCAGCCATACCTGGCCTGATACGAAGGCGTGCTGAAAAGAAATGCATCCGAGTCTTTTATTTAGTTCTCAATATCGTCTTAGACATTACATGTCATGCATATTATTCGGATGACTTTCCCTCTCCGCTGACACAAATTGCAGCCCTCTGCCGCTAGAGCGCTCTGATTGGTAGCGATTTAAATGGCGGTTGGTAACGTATCTATGTTGGTGCGAGAGAAACAGTATGCTGAATTCGAGTTTCTAAATGAGAGCACGAATTGGAAAAGCTCGTTCGCATAGAACATCCTCTTCTTCAGCATGACACTGCCTGCCTACACATAAACGCTGCGGCATTTGCAACAAAGCGACGCCTAGGGTTTGCTGTCACCGATCATCCTTCATACAGTCCCGACGTGGTCCCAACCGATTTTCATCTTTTTTCCAAAACCTTAAACAAACCTCCGAGGGCTCTTCGATAGTGATAAAACGTTGCAAGCAGAAATGAAGTTTTGGCTCCGTCAACAAACTCACACAGTATCAACAATCTGGTCTTGGTTGGGAGAAATATGTTCGTCGCCAGGGTGACTATATTGAGAAATAAATATATACACATGAAGAATAAAGATGTAGACTGTTAGCAGAGTTAATTTTATTTAAAAATCGTTAACAGTTTTCACATAAAAATTCGAAAACATTAGTTTTCAACATGCCCTCGTAATAGACCACCACGAAAAAATTTCTGCTATTCTCCATGAGACCAATATCCATCTGAATTGGAGAAATAATGTTACAGTTTCACGTCTCAGAAATTTCAAAGTCATTAGAGACGGAGAACTACCTAAGTTGCAAAGAATAGGAAACGAAATCGGCCGTGGCCTACTGAGAGAACCGACACAGCATTCGCCTGAGGTAATTAAGAGAAACTACACGAGTGGGGGAAGGAGCTGTCACAGAGGTAAGAGACAGGACTTCAACTGATGTCATCAGAACAGCTGCACCATTCTCAGGCAAAATTACTCTACCATCATAAAAAATTTGAATTTTGTCGTTGTATTGCATTCATTTCAGAACACATTCTCTAATCATATCGCTGCGATAACTCCAACAGAAAAAAAATCAAGAAAAGCCTATAACACTGTGAGTTTTAGGAAAGCGTTCTTTTTCTTTGAGACGTTTTGATGCATTTTCAGTTGCATACTACGTGGCTATTAACGCACAAGGATGCGTTTATGGTGCATCGTCAACAACAGCAGCAACAGGATCACTTTAAATCTGTTAAGATACTTGCAATGATATCAAGGAAAATAGTACCAATGCCACGATTATGAAACAGACCACTACTTACTGTTTAGATAATTTATTCAGTCGTGGACTTGGATCGCTTACCTAAAAATTCTGTATGCAACAGTGATAAAATATGAAGTGTCCGTTCAAAGCGTCAGCTACTAATTATTGAAACTGACGAAGAAAATTCTGTGCGGCTGGTCCCGGCGGAGGTTCGAGCCTCCCTCGGGCATGGGTGTGTGTGTTTGTCCTTAGGATAATTTAGGTTAAGTAGTGTGTAAGCTTAGGGGCTGATGACCTAGCATTTAAGTCCCATAAGATTTCACACACATTTGAATATTTCGAAGAAAATTCTTTTTAGGGCACTGAACTTATTTAAGATGGTGTAATATGTTTTGAAATAGAAAAAATGGTTCAAATGGCTCTGAGCACTATGGGACTTAACATCTATGGTCATCAGTCCCCTAGAACTTAGAACTACTTAAACCTAACTAACCTAAGGACATCACACAACACCCAGTCATTACGAGGCTTTGAAATAGACTTTCTAAAATAATTGCTTTAAGTTCCTAGACACATGTCATAGGATGCGCGTCTTCTGTAACAGAGCCTCACAGCTGACCTACATATGGAAGAAGAGAGCCCTTAAAATGAGTTCAGTGCTGGCCCGATTAGAATCGCGTTCAAGGAAACAAAAGATGTAAACCAGCTAGAAAATTAAGGAGACGAAAATACTCGTTTGTTTAGCTGTGTGAGGCCAGTCTCAGTAAAGTTCGAGATGCTACTAGGAAAATTTCGGAGTTGAAGTATATTCTTGGCTCTGCAAAGGACTCAATGAAACTTCTCGTACGAGGGACACAGAGAATCCCATGAGAATATTCTCGCAAACAGATCTGACAAACGGAACGCTGTACTTGGGAATGCGAGGAGGAACACGTTAAGTGTGTACGTCTATGACCTGCAGAGAAAACAGCAGAGACAGCACAGTTTTATTGAAGAACATACATGTGATTTTGAAAACACCAGGTTGCTATGACGAGTCAACGGCTCTTCGGAAGGCGTAATAAAAGTACGTATAGAAAAAACGATACACGTGCATCTTGTTTATAAGCGCAGAGATTATCAACTAAGATCAGCGGGTGGAACCCCGCATCAGTCGCTATACGCCGAGAGTGCACTCAACAGTTGGCAGCACGCGAGCTGACCGCCCACGCAGATATTCGATCGCAGCCCGCCACCCCAGCCACCGCCACGGACTCTGCCGTCTATAGCCACGTGGAGGGAAAGCGCCCCCGCCCCCTCCCTTGTAAATATAGGGACACTTGCCGTATCTTGACACTTCGTCTGAAGAAGATCAATGTGACACTCGTCAAAAAGCCGCTGTATCTCAGCCCTGCCACCTGGCGGAAAATCCGAGTGCTTTTTACAACGTCGGCTTAGTTCTTCATTCGATAAAGACAACCAAATCATTCAAGACACGTCTTTGAAACTTAAGTGGACTGTAAGAACTACCTCGTACAAAGGACACTCTTAGTGGAATTTATATGCAAGTCTTAGAGGATTACTATCACAGCCAAACTACAAAGCACTTAGTCTGTCACATAGCGTTGCTAAAGGTGACTGTTAAGGTCATAAAAATTCTACGATCATTTGATGTTAAACTCTCAGATCTTTCGCTTTGTCATTAACGTACACTAACTCATTTCATACCAACACAAATAGAAAAAAGAGGAAGTATTGTTAACTAGATGCAGATATATGGACTAATGTTTAGAATGCCAAGAGTCAACAGGCAACGAACTCTGATGCCAAAACTGGCACACAAGAAAAGCTTTCTTCCCTCTCACACAAATATTTGTGATGGTAGCATGTATGTCAGACACAGAGCGCATATACGTCCATTTGCATTGAATTCAGGTTTACAAAATGTTAGGCTGGACTCATACTCTACACCGAGAAAGATAGCGCAGTAGTAAAGCGTTGGCCGTAAAAACGGGAACATCAATACTCAAATTCCCGTTCAGACATAGTTTCCATAATCACCTCAAGCGAATGCTCGGACTGCTCTTTTCCAAATTACACGCCTAAAGGGGCTCTCACAGGTTCAGTATTTGTTGGCAATACTAGTTTCTCAAAACTTCAGTATATTGAAGCAACCCACACACCATCAAAATTATTGTCAATATCGTCAGTTCGTAACCATATTTTACAAGGTTAAGATGTTCAGCTAACTAAAACAACGAAAAAGATGTTAATGGTCAGAAAATGCCTGATAAAAATGAGCAACTTATCCCATGTTAATTTTCTGACTGAACTCAGAACAACGTTTCCGATAGATTTCATAAACTATTTTCGGATCAGTCCTACATCGTACGGCAAACTGTTAATTCGAAACATAATGAAAGAGCGAAAAAAGTACGTTAATGAGGGATCAGTCGCTGTCCACAAGAGATTAAGACTAACTTCGAGATTTCTGGCCACAGGCAGGTCATCCAACTGCTTGAAGTTTAGTTCTATAAAATCAGCAAACACAGTTAGTAAAATTGTGTAGAAACCTATGAAGCAGTTATTACAAGGGGCGATCAAAAAGCTTCCGTTCGAAGTCCGTGCAGTCCACAATCAATACGCCAATCAGACAAAATCGCCCTGGGCGCTGAGGAAATCACCCTGCCGCCACACCAGATTGAAGACACCCGTTTAGTATAACACCGTGACGTGCTACGTGAAGACGTCCATTATTGCCTGCTGCATATCCTCATCCGACGGTAATCGTCGACCTTCAGTGCATTATTTAAGCAGCCGAAGGCGTGACACGTGACATTCGCATGCGAAGAGATCAGGACTATAAGTGGGGGGGGGGGGGGGGGGCGTAACGTCTACGTTACGACTTTTGCGATATAAGGACGTGCGTTATCATGAAGCAGTAGCACACCTTGACGCACCATTCCACAACGGTGGTTTTCGTCAGACATGCTGCTCTATACACAGTCCTCCTTCTCCAATGGCTGTCTTCGAGCGTTTATCCTTAGGGAGCCAACAAAACAATAACTGCACGTTGGTCCTATTTGAAGGCACTCGCTAATATCGTTGCCATAGTTCACGTCTCCGCATTTGCCACACGCACCTCGGAAACATACGAATGCCGCACCAATACGTTGCCTACATTTCCGCGCTTATACACGCGCAACTGAATCGCGCTACGTTGCATGTACACTGCAGCAACGTCCTCAAACGGAAATTTTTTAATCGACCCTTATATTTGCCTGGCAAGTATACTTTCAGGTAATTAACTAAAATCTCTATTTTTTACGTTTTGTGATAGTTTGATGATATTGTCATGCATTTCGCAGACCTCTTACTACTCATTGCAGATACATCGCGTATTTTCCGAAGTAGAAAAATTTTTACAAGTTGCTACAGTAAGTAATTTACCAATTCTATATATTTTCAAATTAAAAAAGTAACAAGCGTCATGGAGCATACTCCGTTGACCACTCTAAAGTGGTATATATAAAGCGTATACCTATTAAAGCCGAGCGAGGTGTCGCAGTGGTTAGCACACTGGACTCGAATTCGGGAGGACAACGGTTCAAACTCACGTCCGGCCTTCCTGATTTAGGTTTCCAGTGATTTTCCTAAATCGCTTCAGGGAAGTTCCTGGATAATTCCTTTGAAAGGGCACGGCCGACTTTCTTCCCTAATCCAATGGGACCTATGACCTCGCTGTTTGGTCCCCTCCCATAAATCAACGAATCAACCTATTAAAACTGTTTTGTGTTAAAAGGCTACTTGAAAACTTGAATCTGTGGTATGATGTGCACAAAGGCGAACTGAAAACATAAACAGTGTACACTAACCCCAAGAGGCTGTTTCATGAAACTCTGCCAACATCTGAATGGAGAATATTGGCGAAACGTCACTACTTGATCTCACTCGTTCAATATGTAATGACAATTCTGAGAATATTTTGAGGACCATCAATACTGCTGGCCAAATGTTTCTGGTATTGATAATACGTCAATACGAACCCTCAGACAGACAATATATCGACGGTTTGCCAATATTATTGAATGTGTGAGGGCCCTTTGATAGCCCTTAACTTGTGAGGTACTTATATTGGTACGTAGTTTTTGGAGTAAAGTCTCTGAGTCTCCTTTGCTCTATTTTTTCCTCAAATTTATAGAAACTTCAAATCTGCTCCTGCCTGGCTGTACAGAGTAATAATTAGTGACTAACTGCAACTAATAAAATACTATATATTGACAAAACTTAATGTATGTATGCTTACAAAAACGGGAAGAGCCACAGAGCACCCCACACCCCACTTAGTAGTAAAAAGGAGCATAAGCCGTCTCCAGAGATCATTCAGTTGAATATAGTGGCGCTATTCAGTTCGATGAAAGAATTTACGGATAGTAAAGAAAAACTTGCAAAGAACTTAACGAAAGATCGAGAAAAAACGAAGTTAAAATTTATATTGGTTAATGAAAGTCAAGAGAAAAAAAACTGTCGGTGAAGAAACAATATCGTGTAATTGTCAAACTGACGATTTTGCGATTTTCATCAGCTGATGTTCTCGATTGTCAGCGCATGAGCTCTTACCGCCATAATACCGAATTTTTAATCATTTGAAAAGAAAATGAACAAAAACAATTACCGCGTATGTGATACAGTTAAAAAAATTGATGAAAATACTGTGGAATTACAAAACAATAAAATACCGCGTGACTAGAGTGCTTTGAATGGGGTAAACATTACCGCGTAATCGCAAAACCGCGTGCAGCCATAGCACTTGCTGCTTACTACGTATCTCCCTGTGTTTGACAGTTCCCTGCTTGCAGGTTTAGTTCATGAAAATGGACAGAATTTTACAAGACGACCTTTTTACTGAGGAAGAAATTGTTTCTCGAATGAAATTAGCATATGAAATAGTGATTCAAATAACCGAATGAAAACAACCGATTTAGTACGTTGTTGGAAAACAATCGACTTATTCAGTTGTAGCTTTACGTGTAGATTAAATTATTCATTCACTTCTTTCGCGTGAAATCAATCTTTGGGAGCAATCGAACGAAAACAGTCAACACTATCCGGCGGTGTTTTGCGTACTGACTGAATTATTCTTTCCTTCTTTTCAAGTGAAACCTGTCTTTGGTTTGTCTGTCGGCTGAAGCATATACAGAGTGTTACAAAAAGGTATGGCCAAACTTTCAGGAAACATTCCTCACACACAAATAAAGAAAAGATGTTATGTGGACATGTGTCCGGAAACGCTTGATTTCCATGTTAGAGCTCATTTTAGTTTCGTCATTATGTACTGTACTTCCTCGATTTACCGCCAGTTGGCCCAATTGAAGGAAGGTAATGTTGACTTCGGTGCTTGTGTTGACATGCGACTCATTGCTCTACAGTACTAGCATCAAGCATATCAGTACGTAGCATCAACAGATTAGTGTTCATCACGAACGTGGTTTTGCAGTCAGTGCAGTATTTACAAATGCGGAGTTGGCAGATGCCCATTTGATGTATGGATTAGCACGGGGCAATAGCCGTGGCGCGGTACGTTTGTATCGAGACAGATTTCCAGAACGAAGGTGTCCCGACAGGAAGACGTTCGAAGCAATTGATCGGCGTCTTAGGGAGCACGGAACATTCCAGCCTATGACTCGCGACTGGGGAAGACCTAGAACGACGAGGTCACCTGCAATGGACGAGGCAATTCTTCCTGCAGTTGACGATAACCCTAATGTCAGCGTCAGAGAAGTTGCTGCTGTACAAGGTAACGTTGACCACGTCACTGTATGGAGAGTGCTACGGGACAACCAGTTGTTTCCGTACCATGTACAGCGTGTGCAGGCACTATCAGCAGCTGATTGGCCTCCACGGGTACACTTCTGCGAATGGTTCATCCAACAATGTGTCAATCCTCATTTCAGTGCAAATTTTCTCTTTACGGACGAGGCTTCATTCCAACGTGATCAAATTGTAAATTTTCACAATCAACATTTGTGGGCTGACGAGACTCCGCACGCAATCATCAACACAGATTTTCTGTGAACGTTTGGGCAGGCATTGTTGGTGATGTCTTGATTGGGCCCCATGTTCTTCCACCTACGCTCAATGGAGCACGTTATCATGATTTCATGCGGGATACTCTACCTGTGCTGCTAGAACATGTGCCTTTACAAGTACGACACAACATGTGGTTCATACACGATGGAGCTCCTGCACATTTCAGTCAAAGTGGTCGTACGCTTCTCAACAACAGATTCGGTGACCGATGGATTGGTAGAGGCGGACCAATTCCATGGCCTCCACGCTCTCCTGACCTCAACCCTCTTGACTTTCATTTATGGGGGCATTTGAAAGCTCTTGTCTACGCAACCCCGGTACCAAATGTAGAGACTCTTCGTGCTCGTATTGTAGACGGCTGTGATACAATACGCCATTCTCCAGGGCTGCATCAGCGCATCAGGGATTCCATGCGACGGAGGGTGGATGCATGTATCCTAAATGAATGTCAAGAAGGCTGAGGTCACGAGAGCGTGGAGGCCATGGAATTGGTCCGCCTCTACCAATCCATCGGTCACCGAATCTGTTGTTGAGAAGCGTACGAACACTTCGACTGAAATGTGCAGGATCTCCATCGTGCATGAACCACATGTTGTGTCGTACTTGTAAAGGCACATGTTCTAGCAGCACAGGTAGAGTATCCCGTATAAAATCATGGCGGTGAATCGAGGAAGTACAGTACATACTGACGAAACTAAAATGAGCTCTAACATGGAAATTAAGCGTTTCTGGACACATGTCCACATAACATCTTTTCTTTATTTGTGTATGAGGAATGTTTCCTGAAAGTTTGGCCCTACCTTTTTGTAACGCCCTGTATATGTTTTCTGTGAGTTTCCTAAATCACTTAAGAAGAATGACAGGGATGGATCTTCGAGGAGAGACGGTTCTTCGAGGGGATAGAGGCGATTGTAACTTTATAAGCAGCTGGTTCAATTGCCGGAAGACGGACTGAAACTGACAGGTCGGCTGTGAGCCGGCACGAATGTTTGATGGGGCGGCCAGCTGTCAGACGGGCTCTGACAGACGAGCTGAGCGCAAGTAAAGGCAGCTAGCAAGCCGAAGCCCAGCGACAGGCAGAAAGAGGGTGTGTGTTCCGGCGATATGGTCCCTCGACTAGCTAAGGTGGAGGAGTCTGTAACTTGAAATAGCGCTACTAATACAATTTTGATGAAAGTATGTAAAATTCATTACAAGCATGCTAGAGAAAACCCAATGATTCTTTTAGACCTACCGCATTGAGATGAGCTCATTGATCATAAATCCATGTCTGAAGCTTTAATAGTTGAAGTTATTTACAAAATTACTATTATTGTTTATAATAAACTGTAACAACTGAACCTTTCGTGGAAGTCAAACTTGTGATAGACCAGGTAAAAGAGTATAATTCCTGCAACGAAATCAAAAGATTATTTTTATAATTAAACACATGTAATAAAATGTTATGAACAGTTTATTTACGTAAGTAGTAACATGACTATGGAATCCTCCTCAGAGACACAAATGATCTTATCAGCATGAGTTTGCTTATTTGTTTGACACTTGTTTGAAATTGTTGAAATAATGTATAAGTGAGTTTATTAAGAGGCTGTAAAATACTGGAAAGATTTCCCCATGTTTTATGATAAGTATTTAATTTAAACTAGTATCGCCTGTGGTCGTAATTCGACCAGTTGTGTTTATAGGGTAATGAAAGCCAATTTTTCGTATAAACCTCGTGTATATTGAACTTATGCACTCCACATAAAAGTCTGCCTGAAATTTTAGTCTCCGAACAGGGCACAGGAAATTCTGCAGTGTGACTACGAATATTACTGAAATAATCCTTTGACTTCTCTATAACTCTTCAATCTTTTGAAGTGAGTCGTCGACACAGTGAGTTGAAAAATACATTTTTTTGCTAACGGCAGCAAATTAACTTTTCCATCATAACAACAGAGCGTGAATGCCGTTTTAGTCCGACCCGTTAAGGTTCTTCTTCGAGGCATAGCCTAATACAAATAAATACAGTTTCCATATATTAAGGGAGGTAGTAGCTATTCAAAATGAAGAAATTGGAAATTGGGAACTTACTTCAAATATTGTAGTTACGGTGCAAGTGAAAGGAAAGTAGGTCCATTTACTCGTAGACAAAAGTAAGCGAAAAAATGATGCCAATAAACAACGTTATGTACAGTCTCTGTTGTCCCCAAAGTCTTCGTTACTACATTGTTTCCGGCCGGAGTGGCCGAGCGGTTCTAGGCGCTTCAGTCTGGAACCGCGCGACCGCTACGGTCGCAGGTTCGAATCCTGCCTCGGGCATGGATGTGTGTGATGTCCTTAGGTTAGTTAGGTTTTCCTAGTTCTAAGTTCTAGGGGACTGATGACCTGCCGCGCTGGATTAGCCGTGAGGTCTAAGACGCTGCAGTGTTGCAGTCATGGACTGTGCGGCTGGTCCCGGCGTAGGTTCGAGTCCTCCCTCGGGCATGGGTGTGTGTTTGTCCTTAGAATAGTTTAGGTTAAGTAGTGGGTAAGCTTAGGGACTGATGACCTTAGCGGTTAAGTCCCGTAAGATTTCACACACATTTGAACTGATGACCTCCGCTATTAAGTCCCATAGTGCTGAGAGCCATTTGAACCATTTTTGTACTACAGTGTTTTCTTTTTCCACTGCTGACATTAACGACCTAGCGGTTGTGGTACTGTTGCTACCCGATATGCGTGTGTTACTGCGAACAAATCGTCTGCAGCTTTTAAACGTGAACGTCCATAGAAAGCGATTTCACAAATTTTTTTTCTTTTACTTTCGTGTGTCATTTCTACTGTTGTACCTGAGCGGTATGTGGGGTAGAAGTTGGTGTGTTTATATCTACTTCGTTTTACGTCTCTTACCGGCTACGGACACACATGATTTTTATTTTGTGCACATCCACAGCAAAGTATTTTCCATTGTCCTCCTCATATAATTATATTAAAAATAGGCATTTCAAATTTCGATACTCGCGTATTAATATTATGGTAATTGTGAAAATTACGAATGGTGGTCAGAATGAAAGTATCTGCACTGAATCCAGGAGTGGTCACTTGATCGAACGTTTAAATAACCGTGCAGTGCAGAGCTCCCGGTCTTTTCGTCTTTCGGCTGTCATCTTGCGTCTGGAGTTTTGGCGAGGTATATCCGTCTTGGTTTCGTCTGGAGTCAACGGTGTGTATGCCGCGAAAGTTATTTACGCGTAGCGGCCCTTGTACTTAATTATTTAATGCATGCTGTTGGGCACAAAGTAATTCCAAATTTTTCACTGCTAACAGATACTGAACCGTTATTGAGTGAGTTATTAAGTGTGTGTCCTACATTCGCATACGCTGCGCTTTTCTGAAAAGTAAAAGGGATTTATATCGAAGTTAAAATTAACCTGTTTTGAGCAATACTTTTAACCTCCGGGATTTAACGAACAGATCGAACATCAGTACATCTTTTGTTAAACCATTCCTAAAGTCTCAGTGGTGGTGTAATGTTTTGGTATAAACATGATTATGTTTTGTTGTTCGGCTGTAGAGCGACGCTGTACAGCCACCCTCTATTGGTGATAGCGAGCCACACTCAAATTTAATAGCCGTACATTGCCCACACTCTGACGCAAATTACTGCTGCGTCGTAATTGTTTGTATCAAAAGGGATACACGACGTGAGAAGTAGGAGCAAGAATCCAGAGATTAACATCACAACTGGATTGGCTCGTCCGGGCTACCATTCTATTGTGAATTTTTTTGGGACTGTTTGTCTCAGTACCCAAGCTGTAGTAGTGAGCAGTTAGCATGGGTTTCTTTATAGTGCGCCAGTGGCAAAAGCGGGAGCAGTGATGCTGCTGTTAGTGCGGACGTTAGGCGTAATAGTGCGTGTAAGGAACAGCAGCAGCTTACTACGGCTACACGATACGTCACCGATAAAGCAGTCCACTTGGGCAGTTACAGGGCAGCAGAGGCGGCGTCTTCACATGGCATCACACTCGGGCGGCATCGCATGGGCACCAACCAGCAGAGACGACGGCTTCACACAGCATTATATGAGACAGACGGCGGTCCAACTTGCGGACAATATCGCATCGGCATCGGACCAAATGCAGAGCAGCCGAGGGTGCATACTCGTATATATACGGGGAAACGCAAGTGCCGTCAGCGGCTGTACTATAATAAGATTAATAATTCACAAAGTAATATGGGTCAGAGAATGCAAGGGAGCGACATTAGTGGCGATGGCATGCGAGAGAGAAATGAAGAAATAGTTTGGGTGCCACGAAGTGATCTGTATACTTTTTTGAAACATTGAGTATTGAATTAGAAAATATAGATTTACAAATGTGGAGTGTAAAATCTGAGGTAGCTGGAGATACAGATTCAAAAATGGAGAGTAAAGTGGGGCGTATAAAAACTGATATAGTTGAGGATATAGATTGAAAATTACAAGAAATAGATCAAAGCTTGATGGGAAGATAAGTGCAGTGAGAGGAGAATTTGTTCAGCTAGATATTAAATTCACTGAGATTAAAAATAAAACTGAAAACACTGTTAAATGATCGAGGGGTTAATCTCAGAGTTGACGAGATCGAAGAGGGATGGGTAGCTAACGTGGAAACTGTGCAAGTTCACCTTGTGAAACGAAATGAGGCACAAGGAAAGAAGTGTATAAATTTTGAAATACAAACAGATGCAGCGTTTAAATCAGTGTATGCAGGCATTGCTGAATGTTAAAAATGTATAGGTGAAAAGCTGGAAGGGGAAGTTAGCAGAGAGAAAAGGAAATAAATGAATTGAAGGAATCAATAAGTAATGTAGCACTTGGGCAAGGGCATTTAATGATGGGGCATCCTATTGGGCAACGATTGTGTACAAAACCATTCAGTGGAGAGGGTAAGTAAAGTACCATGCAGTGGACTTCTTGGTTGCATGTAAAAATTATTTTGTTGCTGGCATAAGTGAGACGACTAAAATTAAGTTCGTAAGTATGAAATTAGAAGAGGGAGCTCAAACATGGGATAATCAGCACACAGAGCAATTTTGTTGAATTAAAGACTGTTCTTAAATAAATACTGGGACAAGCTAAACAGGTAGGATTACAAAATGAATTTCTGAATGGTCCAGGATATATGAGTGGTAAAGAGAACATGAGAGAATTTTGCGCAAGGGAATTAAATAAATCAATACATTTGGAAAGGCCATTAGGGGCTCTTACCGAAATCTCTGCATTAAAGAGGAGACTTCCAGAATCACTACAATAGAAACTGATCCACAGCCCTACTAATTCCGCAGAGGAATTTCTGAATTTCATAGGAAACATGCGTAGAGCTATGTGTTACAGACCATAATTTGTTAAGGGCATGATAAAAATCATGACAAGGGTAATTAAATTAATAATTTCAATGGAAATCATAGGAATTGGGGGGGGGGGGGAGATGATAGGTATGGACATAATAATCACAATAAGAATTGAAGGGACAGACTGCAAGAAGTTAATGAGAATTATAATAAGGAAAAGGAGAATTTTGAACAGAGGAGAGAGGAAATAAAGATAGGGCCAAGACATTAAAGTGCACACAGTGCAAGTTTTTATGGCAGATAGTCAGACAACTAATGGTAACCTCACTCAAGGTCCACAGGGGGGGGGGGGGGGGCGGGGGGCTAATGGGAACGCAAAGAAAAGTGCATGCACAGGAGAGGAAATCTGCAGCGAGAAACAAAGAAGAGATGTAGCTATATGCAACAAGGATGCAATAACAGGTAATGAAAATATGGTGAAGGTTTTAATAACTACAGTAACTGGAACAGGAGAAACAATATTAATAATATATACAATATGAATAAATGTAACAATGATAATTGTAGCTGTTATGTTGGGAACTTGTTTGCTAGAAATAAAATGGTTGAACTGGAAGATAATGAAGAAAATAGCGTGGGTTTGGCTTCAATGAAGAGTACTGAGAATTCTGAAACAGAGGCAGTGGCTCTGCCAGAAGTAAAAACAGGTGTTAATATGGAAATGAGGAGCAACGTAAATAATAATGAAATAATTGGTAATCAGTTTACTTCTGTGGACTTAGAGATGAGTAATGACGGGAGTTCTTCGAATATTACTGTATGTGAGCCTGCTCGAAATGGAGCATGTGCTGTCATTCATAATATAGATATTGTGCCTGTACGAGTGGGTGCACTTGGTGAAGCAGTAGATAATGATGTATGTGTAAATGCTGTGACTGTACCAGTGGGTGGACCTGATAATATTGTGTGTGGTAATAAAGTTGAAGTTAAGCTTGATTCCAGTAATGAAAAGTTGTTGAGTTTTGACCTGAGGAAGGAGTTGAGACACACGTTTTTATGCAAGGTAATCAGATGGCTCTCGATAAGAATGTTGGTAGTGTGACTAGATGGAAGAAGAAGAAGCTGAGTATGATGTTAATGACTGGGTATCCTACATTACGATCCATAAAGTGTTAATTCCTGAGAAATGCGATAATTTAAAATTTAAAGTGGCAACGAAAATTGAAGAATTAAGGGGGAAAGAGGATACAAGGGACGTGTTTGAGGATATGTTTACGGAAGACGCAAATATAAAACGTGGTGATGTGTATGAAAGTGTTTGTGTGATGGATAGAGAGAGAGAGAGAGAGAGAGAGAGAGAGAGCAGGGGAGAAACTGAAGCAGACCTCTTGGAAGGAACAGTGTTAAATAGGGTAGTTACTGAAAAAGTTCCTACAATAATTAATGTCAGTGTAGGAAGTATTGCCCTATTAGATTCTGGATCTAGTGTGTCAGCTGTATCTGAATCACTCTGGCAACAGATAAGAAGCAGAGATTTAGTGGAGTTGACTGTAGCTTTCGTCAAAATAAATGCTGCGACAGGGGATGTCGCAAGTAAATAAAGAGCGATATTCTATAGATTTTAAGATTAAGGATCAGTGTTTTAAGATAGGTTGCAAAGTGGTAGCTGATGTTGCTCGTAACATTATTCCAAATGGTTCAAATGGCTCTAAGCACTATGGGACGTACCATCTGAGGTCATCAGTCCCCTAGAACTTAGAACTACTTAAACCTAACTAACCTAAGGACATCACACACATCTATGCCCGAGGCCGGCAACACTATATAAAACTAACCCTTTACAGTCACGTTAAACTCGAACCAATTCAGCACTTTTGTTGTCATTTTCGTATTCAGCACCCTCGATTTCATAAGAAAATACTCTTTTCGTTTCCGAAGAATGAAAAAAGTTAAACTTTTTTGTCCAGTGTTATTAGGCTCATGAGAAATCGCTAAAGCTACAAAGTCAAAGTGCTGAAGGTATGTGGTCAGATTTGGACCAGAAACAAAGCATAATTACAAGTCCACGCATTTCACTGAGATTTAATCAAATAATACTGCGATTTAAACTATAGATATTTCTGTCCACATAATTTAGATAAAGGAGTGGTTCACTAACGGTAGTGGCCAGTTTTCTAGCATGGTGGCGCTGGTTTCCATTGCTGGACCTAGCCAATAGCACAGACTAAACAGTGGGGAAACTCTTAAGTGACAGCGAGCTACACTTTTCATAAAAGTCGTGGTGTAGGTGGTGCTACACAACATATAAGGAATGAATTATATAATGCGCGATCTGAAGTGGAGACCGAAGTATAATTTTATACAAGAGGATTGTAAAAGCCTATACTAAAAAACTGTGGATACAATTTGATTGTATTTTGTGATAACTTTGGTATAAGCCTGGGGATTTGTTCCTACGAATTTCTAATAACGGTTACTGTGTAGCTAATTAAATTCCCCCTTCCCCTTTCCCTTCCCCCTTATCTTCTATCGTTTCCTGTCATTTCACTTACTCCACCCGTTCCCACCCTCCTTCCCTTGTTTTTACTTACAAATGAGGGACTTCTAGTTACTTTATATTAGCCTTAAAACATTGGTTTCTGTAAAAAAAAAATTATGGGCGATGACCAAATAAAACGCCGTACGTTTGTCTTTTATACTAGCATAGGGGTAATAAGCCCCCTTTTTTATATCAATATTTTCCAATTTAATCGTTTTCCCGCTACTTCCAAGCTATTCTTTCTTGCGCTTTTGCGCACTTACTCCGTGCATGCATCTACTACCCTCTGGCGTCCTAAATTTTCAACCCAATAGACTTCGGCACGACGTCAGTTCACTAGTTGCATTTCTGAAGCACTTTCTAATGCCAGTGAGCACGATATTATGTGGCTTTATTATTATGGAGGTGAATTTGATCTTCAATTGTGCCTTATGGCAACATATTTTAAGTGAATCCACATCATGTAACCAGTAAGTGTACAAATTCTTTGTAAGTCAGTGATTTGTTTTTGCTTTTGCCTGATACCTATGTGCTAACATGCATATTATGTTAACCACTGTAGGTGTTACTCATTGATCCTTCTGAAGAACATTTTTTTAAAGGAGCTGAAACCTAGGTCAGGGGGTTTTCAGTAAACCTTGTACTATTGCAACGAATTTGGCTGGTTGCATCCACGCAAAATTGGTAGACATATTGCTACTCATATTCATGATTTTTCCATCCCTTCAGGGAGATTTTCTCAATTGCACGTCGACATTCCTTGCCCTCTTCTCTCTTCTGAAGGATATCGTTTTTTGGTCACAATGATCGACCGATTTACTCGTTATCCAGAGGCTGTACCTGTTCAGGATATTTCTGAAATATCTATTACTCGCTCTCAGTATCTGTGTGTTTCGGCCGTTTTTGTATCCTGCAAGTCAGTACTTCCGATAGGAGACGCCAATTTGAATAGTTATTCACAGAACTATTGCTTAATTGTGGTTTCAAGCATATCCATATTACGGCCTACCATCCCTCAAGTGACAGTACGGCAGAGCATATGTACCGGACCTTAAAGACGGCGTTGGTATTCCGTCCAGAACCTTGGGTCTTGGCATTGTCTTTGGTTTTCTTGGGATTGTATATTAGGGGGAACAAGCTACGTTCCCATGCACAGTTGATTTTATCAATAAATGCGCCTGGCAACTGTTTTTCGCCATCTAAACTTCCACTATTTCAATGCGGGAAATTTGTTAATTTTTTTTAAACAAACTAAAAAAGCTTATGTGAAGTCTCGTCCCAGAAAATCCTACTAGACGCAGGGCGACTTGTTTTCATGCATAAGGATCTGAAGGCATGCCACTGTGTTTGCTTACGTGATGATGCTGTCAGACCATCCCTTACCACTCACTATTCTGTCCCTTTCGGGGTCCTACAGCGTGACGAAAAGGTATTTGTGATGGATAGAATTGGTAAACCATATGCGATCTCAGTTGATCGCTTAAAGCCAGCATATTGCAATAGCAATTTGGGGATTGTACCCATGTCAAACAAGGACAGCAATAGTGTGCTTGAAACTCCTTCAGACGTAAGTCTGCTTCATGTTATTCAAACTCGTTCAGGTGTAAACGTTGTCTGTCAGTATCCAGAGGTACCAGGGTCTTCTGGTCCTACAAAGATTACTTAAAACTTGCAATTTTCATGCTGTTTCTATGTCTATTGTTAGACGAGCTACAGCTCTCCTAGAAATGGGTGGGAGGAGGGGGAGGGGGATAATGGTGCGGAATCGATTTTAAATAAATTATGAACTTAGGATGGAACGTGATATCTATGTATAAGGACTGAGTTCTGGGATGTTGTTTGGTGATGTATGATTATTGTATCTGATCTGAAGAAACTATATAATAAATCGAAGAAAGTTCGATGAATTAAATAGTATTAAATTCAGTGGCATTACGTAGTATACATAAAACACCAAATTCTATAAGATCAATGCGCTAAAGAAACTCAATCTTCGTAGTTTCCAATAACTAGTAGTTGGCGTTTTGAACTGAAACTTCATCATTTATCCCACTAATTTTTAGCTACTCGAGAAAAGTCCACAATTGAATGAATTATTTAAGCAATAGCAGTGGCCCGTTGCATTATCGTAGCATTGGTACTATTTTGACTTGAGATCACTGTAAGCATCTGAACAGACTGAAAATGATCCTATAGCTGCTGCTGTTGTCGATCTGTCAGAAACGCGTCCTAGTGCCTTAACAGGCAAGTGGGAAGCAATTGAAAATGCTTCAAAACGCGTCGAAGAAGGAGAACAGGCTGCTCCAGTTCAGATGGTGTTGACTCTTTTTAAATTTTCGCTCTAGGAGTTATTACAGTGATATGATTAGAGAGCGTGTTTTGAAATACAACCGAAAGATTAATAATTTTTCTTAACGAGAGAGTAACTCTCCATGAGAACGTTCTTAGGGCTTCTACTGAAATCGTACGGTAATCATTCGACACTAAGGACCACTTCATAACACGAGGAAAACGGCTATGAAAACAAAATCAACAAATTATACACGCTAAAACTACTTATTTCGTTTCTTACCCTTGTGAAACTTAGTTAGCGGTCTAATGACACTGACATTTCCGAGACGTGAAGCTGCAGCATTGTTTTTTCGCTTCAAGTGGATATTGGTCTCGTAGAGAAGAGTCTAAAATTTTTCACGGTTGTTTACTGTAAGGCCAGATATTGCTGAGAATCTTTGGGGTTTGATGCGAATTTAGTGTTTCAGAATATCTCCTATATTCTGAATTCGGTTCAAATTAAGATTCTGTGGAAGTAAGTCTATAATTTTTGTGGTTTTTTAGTGGAAAAACGCCTATGAAGTAGAGCTGTTTAATCTTGATAGAAATGATTTATTTTCGGGCTGTTATTCGGTGATATCGACACCCATCTAGCCATCCAGACACATCTTTCCTATAATTTTACTGAATTTTAGGAAAACGGCAGGGATTCGTCCTCTGACCCTCTATTCTGCTCCGTCTCTAACGACCTCGTCCCCGACGGCTCGTTATCCCACGTCTTCCTATATTTACTGCACAGTGGCACCGAAACGCCGTTTGGTAGACGATTATTATCAGCCCACAAGGCGTTATTCCACTATACTGTGGGCACATGGAGACGATTCATAATCAGGACGAGGCAGCGACTAGGATGTGTCAGTACTATGTGTGACTTATGGCCTTCAGCTCTTTCATGGTGATTAAGTTTGGAATTTTCAAAACGAACACTAACAGCATCATGGATTTACGGTCTTAAACTGTGCAGAATCGTAGCTTAGAGAATGTCAAACAGTTGTTGGCAACTCACTTTTGTCCGCAGCTCGTGGTCGTGCGGTAGCGTTCTCGCTTCCCGCGCCCGGGTTCCCGGGTTCGATTCCCGGCGGGGTCAGGGATTTTCTCTGCCTCGTGATGACTGGGTGTTGTGTGCTATCCTTAGGTTAGTTAGGTTTAAGTAGTTCTAAGTTCTAGGGGACTGATGACCATAGATGTTAAGTCCCATAGTGCTCAGAGCCATTTTGAACTCACTTTTATGACCCACATGCTGAAATAGGTGTGTCGACTTTCTTCTTACGGGCTTTGTTACTCAAGAGGGAGGAGGAATGACATACCTTATCGTTTGGTTGTCGCACCTGTATGTGCAAATAGCGTGCAATCCGGTAGCAGCCTTCATATCAAGCGCGTAAGATCAGAAAACCTATCTTTTTGAAAGGCGGAGTGGGTATTGCCATTGCCTCTTTATGACTACATAGTGACGATTTACAGATTAAGATTCTCGTATTACACATATGAACAATCTTTCCTTTTCTAAAAATCTGTCTGACAGAAATAACCACTTTAAATTTTAATTGCTTCGATTGATGATGTTTTGGAGAATTATAAAGGGAGGTGGGTGGTATAGAGAGAGTGAGAACAATCACACAACATATCTGAATAAATCGACGTTTATTACAATTAAAATCACGTTTCATAACAAGCAGTCCTGAAACCATGTGGGTACGATATTTATTGCGAACGGTCCTTTAACATACACTAGGGTTATCAATCCCTTTCTTGAGCGTAAATATCAGCAGGGATATCCCGAGAGAGGATTAGGATATGGATTCCGTAAATTTCTAAGGGAAGACTAATCTATTTGACTATTTAGGTAATCAATCACAGCAGTGAAATTGTAGGAAGCTTCTACTCAGTACCCCATTCCAGGAAATCCTTAGGACCTGAAAGGGGAAGCTGCAACGCGTGGAAGCAAAGTTCAGAGTGTTCCGGCAAAAATGCATTAAATTTGTAGCATTCCGATTACTGTAAATGCCTCCACACACATGGCTTCATTTTAATCATGAAAATTTACTATACTGAATGAATGGAATCACTCTCCAACAGAAAACCACTGCTTTCGTTACACGTGGTGATCGTTCGACACCACGGATCAGTTCATAATACGGGGAAAATGGCTAAGAAAACTAAACCTATGAATAACACACACGAATACTATTAATAAATTTGTGGAAGTGTTTACTCAATTGAATAATTAATCAATTTTCACAGTTCGAGCAAAGCGTTGCCGACCATCACTTAAGTCTCACGAATCTGATTATATTGCGAAAATTTCATTGAAATCACTTGCTCCGATGAGTTTAATACTTCTTGAACTGGTGCATAGTAATTATAAGGCACAGGGAAAATCACTAAACCTAGCAAACGGAAGTGATGAAGGTACATGCTCCGATCTGGACCAGAAACAAAGCAGGATTACAAATTCACGCATTTCACTGAGATTTAATCAAATAATACTGCGATTAAAAAAAAAAGTGCACGTAACTGAGATAGGCGAGAGGTTCCCTAACAGAGTCAATATGTTTCAAAGAACGATGATACTAAAAGGTCAGTGGCGGGCACAAGAGTGTCTTAAAAAACGGCCAACGGTCGCCCGTTGGCCATCATGGCCTGTTTTCTCGTGTGATGGCGATGGTTTCCGTTGTTGGACCTAGCCATGAGCACGAAAGGGAAAGCTGTGGAACAATAGCAATCTTTACTACTGGATATCTATGGGAAGTCGCAGTGAAGTTGTTACTACCTTTCTCTGAGGAAGTGAAACTGCTGTGACCACTACTGGCGAATTCAGTTTCACTCATCCACTCAAGATGAAATAAGGAAGACGCTCTGACATACTCTTTTCAAAAGTGCTTTATCAATTAACAGGACAGTATGCATGAGAGATTTTAATAAGATAGCGAGACATGATAATTGAAATATACCGAAAGGAGGCCATAACAGACCTGTTTCAATGCCGATGGATATCAAGAAAAACGTCTGTCTCGATGCCCCTTTGTGAGTTCTAATTGCTTTTATATAGCTAATTTGACGTTTACGCAGACAGTTTCATGGAGTCAATACAAATGATATACAGTCTACTCTAATAGTGATTATCTCTGTGTTCACTGCAGTTTATTTCACTTTGAAATTTTACATCTAGGTACGAGGGCTATTCGGAAAGTAAGGAACGGTCGATCGCGAAATGGGAACCACAGTGAAAATCCGATGAAGCTTTGCACAGATGTGCTTGGACGTGTCTCTAGTATGCCCCACGATGGCATCACGTCGTTCTTTTCAATTCTGAGCGCACAGTAAGCGCGTAAAGTTGCATAGAAAATAGTGTCTCCCACCAAGTATGGGTGCCTGCCGAGAAATTTCGCCTGATTTCATACAACCCTACACAATGTAATTCTCATGCATGGGAAGCGTTTGCTCACCCACCGTACAGCCCGGACCTAGCACCTTCTAATTTTCATCTCTGCTCAAATGAACCGCTGGCTATGAAGACGACAGACAACGAGCTGCAGTCCAGCGAAGAAAATTGCCGGAAAGCGCAAAGGCTACCTTATATGACGAGGGTATTGGAAATTTGGCACAATGCTTAGAAAATGTTCAAATGTGTGTGAAATCTTATGGGACTTAACTGCTAAGGTCATCAGTCCCTAAGCTTACACACTAATTAACCTAAATTATCCTAAGGACAAACACACACACCCATGCCCGAGGGAGGACTCGAACTTCCGCCGGGACCAGCCGCACAGTCCATGACTGCAGCGCCTCAGACCGCTAGGCTAATCCCACGCGGCGCACAATGCTTAGACATATGTCTAAATATGAGCGGCGTCTATGTAGAGAAATAGCTGCAAGGTGTAGCTGACAATTACAAACTAAACAGTTTTGATTTTCACTGTTGGTTCCATTTCGAGACCGATCTTTCCTTACTTTCCGAACAGCCCTCGTACATAACTTGTGTGTGATTCTGGAACTTTCCCAGCGCAACGAGTATTTCATATGCTTTCGTAATTGTGCTCCCTGCCGCCGTTGGATAAGCAGCTGCAGCAGCAAGTCGTATACTCCTAGCTCACTCATTTGTTACATAGTTTAATTCTTAATTTCTTTGCGTGTTTTTGGTACTTGCATTGTTTAATTCATAAATTTCGGGCGTATTATAGTATTTGAGAGTTGTAGCATCGCGTTTTAGTACCTGAATAGTGTAAATTCGCGTAGTCGTCTGTTATCTGTTTTTGTTTTGAACGGCCAGTGTCGGTTGGTCACAGTCAGTGTGCTCCCTGCCGCCGTTGGATAAGCAGCTGCAGCAGCAAGTCGTATACTCCTAGCTCACTCATTTGTTACATAGTTTAATTCTTAATTTCTTTGCGTGTTTTTGGTACTCGCATTGTTTAATTCATAAATTTCGGGCGTATTATAGTATTTGAGAGTTGTAGCATCACGTTTTAGTACTCGAATAGTGTTAAATCGCTTACTCTCCTTCCGCCGCCGAGCAGTGTGTCAGCAATGCACAAGTGGTAGCATTACTGCATTTACTAGGCAATCTTGTATTTTAATAACCGTTTCAATTTTGTGTCGTTTTGTTTGCGCTCTCTGTAGATTAGTTCAGACGTTCTTTGCGCAACAGTTTTTAGCATGGATAGGGACTGCAACTGCTGTGTTCGGATGCAGGCTGAGTTGGCATCCCTTCGCTCCCAGCTTCAGGCAGTGTGGGCTTCGGTCACACAGCTTGAGGCTGTTGCCAATGGGCATCACTGTGGGGGTCCGGATGGGGGTTTGTCGGGGACGGCCAGCTCGTCCCACGCATCCCCCGATCGGACTACGACTGTGGTTGCCCGGGATACTGCCCGCATTGAGGCTGATCCCTCACCTGTGGTAGAGTGGGAGGTCGTCTCAAGGTGTGGCAGGGGGCGAAAGACATTCCGGAGGGCTGAACGGAAGGCCTCTCCAGTTTGTCTGATGAACCGGTTTCAGGCTCTGTCTCAGGCTGATACTGATCTTCAGCCTGACATGGCTGCTTGTCCTGTTCCAGAGGTTGCCCCTCAGTCTGCAAGATCCGGGCAGTCGCAGAGGGTGGGCTTACTGGTAGTTGGGAGCTCCAACGTCAGGCGCGTAATGGGGCCCCTTAGGGATATGGCAGCAAGGGAGGGGAAGAAAACCAAAGTGCACTCCGTGTGCATACCGGGGGGAGTCATTCCAGATATGGAAAGGGTCCTTCCGGATGCCATGAAGGGTACAGGGTGCACCCATCTGCAGGTGGTCGCTCATGTCGGCACCAATGATGTGTGTCGCTATGGATCGGAGGAAATCCTCTCTGGCTTCCGGCGGCTATCTGATTTGGTGAAGACTGCCAGTCTCGCTAGCGGGATGAAAGCAGAGCTCACCATCTGCAGCATCGTCGACAGGACTGACTGCGGACCTTTGGTACAGAGCCGAGTGGAGGGTCTGAATCAGAGGCTGAGACGGTTCTGCGACCATGTGGGCTGCAGATTCCTCGACTTGCGCCATAGGGTGGTGGGGTTTCGGGTTCCGCTGGATAGGTCAGGAGTCCACTACACGCAACAAGTGGCTACACGGGTAGCAGGGGTTGTGTGGCGTGGGCTGGGCGGTTTTTTAGGTTAGATGGCCTCGGGCAAGTGCAGAAAGGGCAACAGCCTCAACGTGTGCGAGGCAAAGTCAGGACATGCAGGGACCAAGCAGCAATCGGTATTGTAATTGTAAACTGTCGAAGCTGCGTTGGTAAAGTACCGGAACTTCAAGCGCTGACAGAAAGCACCGAAGCTGAAATCGTTATAGGTACAGAAAGCTGGCTGAAGCCAGAGATAAATTCTGCCGAAATTTTTACAAAGGTACAGACGGTGTTTAGAAAGGATAGATTGCATGCAACCGGTGGTGGAGTGTTCGTCGCTGTTAGTAGTAGTTTATCCTGTGGTGAAGTAGAAGTGGATAGTTCCTGTGAATTATTATGGGTGGAGGTTACACTCAACAACCGAACTAGGTTAATAGTTGGCTCCTTTTACCGACCCCCCGACTCAGCAGCATTAGTGGCAGAACAACTGAGAGAAAATTTGGAATACATTTCACATAAATTTTCTCAGCATGTTATGGTCTTAGGTGGAGATTTCAATTTACCAGATATAGACTGGGACACTCAGATGTTTAGGACGGGTGGTAGGGACAGAGCATCGAGTGACATTATACTGAGTGCACTATCCGAAAATTACTTCGAGCAATTAAACAGAGAACCGACTCGTGGAGATAACATCTTGGACCTACTGATAACAAACAGACCCGAACTTTTCGACTCTGTAAGCGCAGAACAGGGAATCAGTGATCATAAGGCCGTTGCAGCATCCCTGAATATGGAAGTTAATAGGAATATAAAAAAAGGGAGGAAGGTTTATCTGTTTAGCAAGAGTAATAGAAGGCAGATTTCAGACTACCTAACAGATCAAAACGAAAATTTCTGTTCCGACACTGACAATGTTGAGTGTTTATGGAAAAAGTTAAAGGCAATCGTAAAATGCGTTTTAGACAGGTACGTGCCGAGTAAAACTGTGAGGGACGGGAAAAACCCACCGTGGTACAACAACAAAGTTAGGAAACTACTGCGAAAGCAAAGAGAGCTTCACTCCAAGTTTAAACGCAGCCAAAACCTCTCAGACAAACAGAAGCTAAACGATGTCAAAATTAGCGTAAGGAGGGCTATGCGTGAAGCGTTCAGTGAATTCGAAAGTAAAATACTAGGTACCGACTTGACAGAAAATCCTAGGAAGTTCTGGTCTTACGTTAAATCAGTAAGTGGCTCGAAACATCATGTCCAGACACTCCGGGATGATGACGGCATTGAAACAGAGGATGACAAGCGTAAAGCTGAAATACTAAACACCTTTTTCCAAAGCTGTTTCACAGAGGAAGACCGCACTGCAGTTCCTTCTATAAATCCTCGCACCAACGAATAAATGGCTGACATTGAAATAAGTGTCCAAGGAATAGAAAAGCAACTGGAATCACTCAACAGAGGAAAGTCCCCTGGACCTGACGGGATACCAATTCGATTCTACACAGAGTACGCGAAAGAAATTGCCCCCCTTCTAACAGCCGTGTACCGCAAGTCTCTAGAGGAACAGAAGGTTCCAAATGATTGGAAAAGAGCACAGGTAGTCCCAGTCTTCAAGAAGGGTCGTCGAGCAGATGCGCAAAACTATAGACCTATATCTCTGACGTCGATCTGTTGTAGAATTTTAGAACATGTCTTTTGCTCGAGTATCATGTCGTTTTTGGAAACTCAGAATCTACTATGTAGGAATCAACATGGATTCCGGAAACAGCGATCGTGTGAAACCCAACTCGCTTTATTTGTTCATGAGACCCAGAAAATATTAGATACAGGCTCCCAGGTAGATGCTATTTTTCTTGACTTCCGGAAGGCGTTCGATACAGTTCCGCACTGTCGCCTGATAAACAAAGTAAGAGCCTACGGAATATCAGACCAGCTGTGTGGCTGGATTGAAGAGTTTTTAGCAAACAGAACACAGCATGTTGTTATCAACGGAGAGACGTCTACAGACATTAAAGTAACCTCTGGCGTGCCACAGGGGAGTGTTATGGGACCATTGCTTTTCACAATATATATAAATGACCTAGTAGATAGTGTCGGAAGTTCCATGCGGCTTTTCGCGGATGATGCTGTAGTATACAGAGAAGTTGCAGCATTAGAAAATTGTAGCGAAATGCAGGAAGATCTGCAGCGGATAGGCACTTGGTGCAGGGAGTGGCAACTGACCCTTAATATAGACAAATGTAATGTATTGCGAATACATAGAAAGGAGGATCCTTTATTGTATGATTATATGATAGCGGAACAAACACTGGTAGCAGTTACTTCTGTAAAATATCTGGGAGTATGCGTGCGGAACGATTTGAAGTGGAATGATCATATAAAATTAATTGTTGGTAAGGTGGGTACCAGGTTGAGATTCATTGGGAGAGTCCTTAGAAAATGTGGTCCATCAACAAAGGAGGTGGCTTACAAAACACTCGTCGACCAATACTTGAGTATTGCTCATCAGTGTGGGATCCGTACCAGATCGGGTTGACGGAGGAGATAGAGAAGATCCAAAGAAGAGCGGCGCGTTTCGTGACAGGGTTATTTGGTAACCGTGATAGCGTTACGGAGATGTTTAACAAACTCAAGTGGCAGACTCTGCAAGAGAGGCGCTCTGCATTGCGGTGTAGCTTGCTCGCCAGGTTTCGAGAGGGTGCGTTTCTGGACGAGGTATCGAATATATTGCTTCCCCCTACTTATACCTCCCGAGGAGATCACGAATGTAAAATTAGAGAGATTAGAGCGCGCACAGAGGCTTTCAGACAGTCGTTCTTCCCGCGAACCATACGCGACTGGAACAGGAAAGGGAGATAATGACAGTGGCACGTAAAGTGCCCTCCGCCACACACCGTTGGGTGGCTTGCGGAGTATAAATGTAGATGTAGATGTAGATGCAGTCGGATGACGTCGACATCTTACCACAACATTTTGGCTGACAACCATGCAGCCACATTCAGGTGAGTTTTACATTGAAGACTGCTGGCGCGCATTGCTAAACGAACTGAAATTCGCTACGTGGTAGTCAACTGAAATATTGTGGCAACATGTCGAAGTCATATGACTGCAAAACGGAAAACTCGTAGAATGTATAATCGATGCATCAAATATTTGTAGCATTGCAACCACATTTAGTGGCACTTTACCATACTTAAGGCAAACTGCTATTTATTACTGCATATGTGCACTGATGAGCCAAAACGTCATGACCACCGGCTTAGTTGCTGGTTGGTCCACCTTTAGGGTGCAATAAAGCAGCGATCCTTAATAGCAAGGTTTCCAAAGGTCCTCGATAGATTTCCAGAGCTATGTAGCGCACAGACAATGGCTATGCACAGGTCACGCAGTTCCCGTAAATTATAAGCCGGTCCATTGTGGGAAAGGAGACGGCTCTTAATGGCGTCCCAGATGGGTCCATCAGATCAGACCAGGCAGATTTACTGGCTAAGACATCAACGTGAGTTCGCTATCATGATTCTCAAATTATTACTGTAGCACGATTTTAGCCTTTTAACGCGTACAGTTACCCTGCTATAAGATGACACGTGAAAGTCCTCCATAGCGTAATACTTTCCCTACGAGTCGGCGGTTGTGGAACCGTGCATGTTTCAAGCAACCATTTGACTGAATGACGGTATATCTGGGCACGACCATCGACCTGGTGTAGCAAGAAACGTGATTCATTTGTCCATGTGAAAGTTTCCATTGATGTACAGTCCAATCTCGATGATCCTGTACCCACTGCAGTCTTAACTAAAGCTGCCATTGGTTCAAACTGGGAACATCTAGAGATCATCTGCTGCGGAGATCCTTGTTCAACAATGTTCACTCAACGGTGTGCTCAAACCACTTGTGTCTGCACCAACTTTATATTCTATCATCAGAAAAGATTACGATCGCCACCTGTCCTGCTTTGCAAAACGGACAAACCTCCGACCTTCGTGTTCTGTGATAGGGAGTGGCTATGCAAAATCTTTTCCTCTACTGGTGGTTTCGCCGTCATTCAACCACTTTCCGTAGATGCTCACAACGTAAACACGTGAACAGCCGGCCAGTTTCGCCGTTTCTATGATTCTTGCTCTCATGTGCTGATGAATAACAACCTACCACTTGTCACAGTTGGATTTCCAATTTGTGGACCGTATCGTGGTTAGAATGATCCCCCAATCGTCTCTGCGCCACATATGTACTTTCGCTACAGCGTCAGATACCTGGAACGCCACCAAGTCGGATTAAATACCGCGGTGGGCAGTGGTCATAATGTTTCGGCTTATCAATCAATGTATGTACAGAGAAAAGCGAAATCTGTACTCCGGTCCCTCGACAGTGATATTGTTCTATATACAACAGAAAATCCAACAAAAGAACTTAAAATGCCGCTGAAAAAAATGGTTCAAATGGCTCTGAGCACTATGGGACTTAACTTCGAAGGTCATCAGTCCCCTAGAACTTAGAACTACTGAAACCTAACTAACCTAAGGACATCACACACATCCATGCCCGAGGCAGGATTCGAACCTGCGACCGTAGCGGCCGCGCGGTTCCAGACTGTAGCGCCTTTAACCGCTTGGCCACCCCGGCCGGCAAAATGCTGCTGAAAACGGCAGTTGAGTTATACAGGGTGTTACAAAAAAGTACGGCCAAACTTTCAGAAAATATTACTCACACACAAAGAAAGAAAATATGTTATGTGGACATGTGTCCGGAAACGCTTACTTTCCATGTTAGAGCTCATTTTATTACTTCTCTTCAAATCACATTAATCATGGAATGGAAACACACAGCAATAGAACGTACCAGCGTGACTTCAAACACTTTGTTACAGGAAATGTTCAAAATGTCCTCCGTTAGCGAGGATACGTGCATCTACCCTCCGTCGCATGGAATCCCTGATGCGCTGATGCAGCCCTGGAGAATGATGTATTGTATCACAGCCGCCCATAATACGAGCACGAAGAGTCTCTACATTTGGTACCGGGATTGCGTAGACAAGAGCTTTCAAATGCCCCCATAAATAAAAGTCAAGAGGGTTGAGGTCAGGAGAGCGTGGAGACCATGGAATTGGTCCGCCTCTACCAATCCATCGGTCACCGAATCTGTTGTTGAGAAGCGTACGAACACTTCGACTGAAATGTACAGGAGCTCCATCGTGCATGAACCACATGTTCTAGCAGCACAGGTAGAGTATCCCGTATGAAATCATGATAACGTGCTCCATTGAGCGTAGGTGGAAGAACGAAACTAAAATGAGCTCTAACATGGAAATTAAGCGTTTCCGGACACATGTCCACCTAACATCTTTTCTTTATTTGTGTGTGAGGAATGTTCCCTGAAAGTTTGGCCGTACCTTTTTGTAACACCCTGTGTATACTGAGAACAACAAGTTATGCTTCCATGGAACATTACGATATTATTGTCTAAGATAACATACCGGGTTCTATCAGCGAAATATTTCAGGACACGATCATGCATTTACGAAGAGGGGTTGGGTTGTTTTGGGGGAGGAGACCAGACAGCGAGCTCATCGGTCTCATCGGATTAGGGAAGGACGGGGAAGGAAGTCGGCCGTGCCCTTTCAAAGGAACCAGCCCGGCATTGGCTGGAGCGATTTAGGCAAATCACGGAAAACCTAAATCAGGATGGCCAGACGCGCCTTGAACCGTCGTCCTCCCGAATGCGAGTCCAGTGTGCTAATCACTGCGTACCTCGCTCGATATTTACGAAGAAACCATGCCTTTTGTTTATTATTAGTCGACAGAGTGGTAGAGTGTTGATCGCCTTTCATATGCTCAAGTATAAAGAATGGGTGTGTTCACCTGTGAGAGATTGGTAAACCAACTAAGGACATATGTCTTTTTTAACGAAATGCAATGAAAGAGCAGCGCGGGGTAGCCTCGTGGTCTGAGGCGCCTTGCCACGGTTCCCTCGGCTCGCCCGTCGGAAATTCAAGTCCTCCCTCGGGCATGGGTGTGTGTGTGTTGTCCTTAGCGTAAGTTAGTTTAAGGTAGATCAAGTAGTGTGTAAGCCTAGGGACCGATGACCTCAGCAGTTTGGTCCCATAGGAACTTACCACAAATTTTCAATTTCCAATGAAAGAAATGCGTTTGTAAAAGTAATATTTTGGTTTAATTTTGGATTGTATGCGAACATACAAAATCAAATTTTGAATCTACAGCTTGCTGTGTGAGTAGCGTATCTAAATTCACAGCTTGTAATCTCAGAACAAATGAGTAACTAATCGTTTATGCACTCATTATATGAACGTACCTAAACGATACAAATCACATGTTAACTATATGGATAAAAAGAAGGTTTGCCCATTTATGAGAATTATAACTTAGTGCTGACTGAAGGAAGGAAGATTGCGATTTAACGTCCCGTCGAAATTGTGGTCCTTAGGGACGGAGCACAAGCTGAGATTGATGAGAGAAAGGAACCATCCCAGCATTTGCCTGTAGCGACTTAGGGAAATCACAGAAAACCTAAATCTAGGTCGTCAGATGCGAATTTGAACCGTCTTCCTCCCGAATGCGTGTCTGTTTTGCTAAACACTCAGAGCAGATTGGCTAGGGTACTGCATAAAGTGGCTCTGCATGTATCGAAGTGAGTTGATCAGCTTACCTTGATGTATTGGCATGTATTAATTTTGTTAATTCAGCTGCAAAAATTCTCCAACCTGTGGATAAGGGACAGCAAGCCCTTATCGTACCTGACTTGAATGCTCAACTTCCAGTGGGTATGCCATGTGATACAGTGTAATGAAAATCACCCTCTGTCAACCTCCATGTGCACCTGCATATCTGCAACGTGGTGAGTTGTGAAACATGTAAGTAAGGCAATTACTGATGAAAACTATGCACTGCTTCTCTCTAAGGATTCTTTTGAAGCTGAGTGCACTGAAAGTGCGAGCCTCTGATACCTTTTCCTCCAGTTAATGAATCTTATGGTCTGGTCTACCTCTCATTTCTCATTGCACTTTTCGATATATTTTGCAATCTGCCTGTGTAGTTTCACCGTTCTTGCCACCAGATTGCGTATAATGTGAAAAATCTGTCCCTGTCTTCAGAGCCGATGTTCCAATACCTCACTGTTCTCATTTTGTTCCTAATGATCAAATGGTTCAAATGGCTCTGAGCACTATGGGACTTAACATCTGTGGTCATCAGTCCCCTAGAACTTAGAACTACTTAAACCTAACTAACCTAAGGACATCACACACATCCATGCCCGAGGCAGGATTCGAACCTGCGACCGTAGCACTCGCGCGGTGCCGGACTGAGCGCCTTAACGGCGAGACCACTGCGGTCGGCTCCTAATGATCATATTAAGTCAAGAACAGATGAGGCCCACCGTTACGTTCACGGTGGGTTCAGTGATGATATTGTCCAGGTTATATTAAGCACCGTGGACTTACAATATCATACGTGTCCTATGTATTTCCTGACCTGGTTCAGCATGGCATACCGTTTGTTTCATAATTGTCAGATCTCTTCAGCTTTGAATTCCTTTGAAAGTGACATGGCCTCCATCCTTCGCTATCAATCTCCCCTGCGTCCCTATGTGTCAATTACGTACCCCCATAGCCCCAGTCCTTGGCGCTATCAGCGCTAATTTTGCTCATTATGTCGACCGTCGTTTTTATTCTGTACCCAACCGTCATAGACCTACACCCCATTAGTTTGTACCTCCGTGAAATTAGGTCTGCCATACACATTTCGATGCATGTACGCTCTCGGAGTGCGTAGCTTCTTAGGCTCCTCAATGGCGTTATGGGTTCACTGAATTCCGAGGTTACTCAAGTGTGTGTTCACGAGATCGCTGTACATGGACTGGATAATCCGTAGCTTGGCGCGGCGCTATTCCACATCTGGCGCCTTTCCTTCGAGATAGGTTGCTAACACCGCAAAACTAGCTATATTCTTTTACATCTACCAGACGGCGATTGGTACAGTCCTAGGAAAATTTCCATTTTTGATGATGGTTTGAACCACAAAACACGAATATGTTGCTAAGAATTTTTTTTAAAATCTTTGCAGGAGGCATCATCTAGTAACCTCATCTGTTACCAGGGTGTCTCTAACGCCTGTTGAACAACCAACTATTTGAAACTATTTGATGTAGATGGCAAACGCATGTCCTAATTGTTTTAAAAAGACTTTCTGCTTCTTACGCAAAATATCTGCAAACGTTGGCAAAGGTATATGTCGTTTTCTTTATGTTGAAGTGAGCGGTACTTAAATTTCAATTTCGTGATGCGTCTTTGAATCGCTGAGTGTTACTTCGGTTCTGGTGCTGGTGAAATTAGCGAAGCTGAAAGTTTGTTTTATTTTTGTCCAACCCTTTCTTATCTGTGTCCTTCACAGCTGTCTTAGCTAGATCCATCCAGATATCACGGACCTTATTTGCGATTATTTTTCCATCCGTCTCAAACAGCGTTGTGACTTACTCAGGGACCTCCTCCGAAAATTCACCCCCAATGGCGTTCAACTGTTCTACGAGCATTTATTTACCAGAGCGATGTGCTCCGGACTGCTAGCCCACCGGAGCTCTCCTGTCTCAACAGCTGGCCACTCTCTAGCCCCCCTCAATGTCTGTCAGCTCGTGAAGGGCCCTGCAAATGAATGCTTCTGCACTCTGTCCCTGATATAGATGTGAACGCTGATCAGTGTACGCAACCAACACAATTAGTCGTGTAGGACGGAGCAAATCTTTTTTTGTGCCAACATAGTGTGGGAAATTACTTTTTTGCTGGTCGATAAATATGTACAAGCTATAAGTAATTTTTTTTACCGTTAGGCATGCCAAATAACAGTTAAATGAGTTTGCTACCGTTTCTGACTTGCGCTAAGCTTTTGAGTGTCGAAAAACCACGAAACTTATTGACTTGTTACAGAGTTTCGCTTATACCTCGTAAACGAGACCTCCTCTCTGTCATCAATTTGATATTGTAATTGACATATTTTTCCACTAATAAAACCTGTTTATTATCATTTGTACTTGCATGGTAGTTAATTAATATGAATACATACTGCAACTACGTAGGTTGGTAGGTAGGTACGTAATGAAACTACCCTAGTTTGAATGTTTAGAGTAATGTAGTTGATCTGGCGTTCAAAATTAATTTGACGTCACAAATAGGTCTCAGAGGGGATTTAGCGCTATGACTGCTTTCACGTTTTTGTTTATATGTTTGTAAAGGTGAGTGAATTTCAAAAGTTAGGAGCTCTTTTTTTGCATAATTTGCTGCTCTACAACTGTTATGCATTACACTTTTCGTTAGGAGTAGCCATTTTTTAATTACAGCCGTTGGAACACGAGCACGACTCCCTTTCCTGCTAAGTTGGTAAAAACGGCCTGTCTCTGACGATAGATTGTGGCTAAACAGCTGAACCAATTTTAAGTTTTAAGCATGTCATTCTACGCGAAATTTTATTCTCCCTAATTTTGGTGTTTTGATCATTTTCGGTAGGACATATTTTTTTCGCGTTATCAGCGAAAAACTGAAAAAGGCAAAAAAATTGGCTTTTTCGGCCCTCAAAAGTTTAGCAAAAGCCAGAAATCGTCGCAAACTCATTTAACTCTTATTTGGGGTGCCTAACATCGATAAAAATCATCTCCAGCCAGCGTGGCCTTGTATAGGGCTAATTTTCCTGGGCTAACAACACATATAAGTACTTAAAATAGGGGAACATGCACACTTCTGTATACACACACACACACACACACACACACACACACACACACACACTCACACCTAAACACACTGATATGCCTACGTTTTCTTCCTTGTCATTAAATCCATTTCGTAAAATGGGCGGTGAGCTAACTATTCTAGAGTTCGATCTTCCTTTAAGTGGCGATTTCATACACATTTGCTAAAATTTATGTATGCTATACTCGCCCAGTAAGCAAATTAGTGTCGGGATGATGGTGTAATTACCGGATGTTGGATGCTCAAGTATGTAGAACACTCTTCATTACTGGAGAGGAAGAAAAAGCTGTTCATGAGGAAGAGGACTTTTTCTTTATGTACTGGGTACAACCTGTTTCAATGCTTTTAATAGACAACGGCATTCCATATATCTTGGATATAACACAAGCTTATCGACATTGATGACCGTTGCCGATGTCTGTTGCTACTACTGTGTTTTGTTACGTTGCAAGTACCCATGTGTTAGTGCAGCTATATTGCCTTTGGGAAGATGATATCGTTCTTCTTGTCTTTCGTGTGAGTAATTAGGAAATGTTGAACGTTCTAAGGAGGATGACTTTTTTTTTGTTACACGTAGCCAATTTAGGCATGAAAGTTCGTTGTCTGTCGTCACTTGTTATCTTTTGGCCATTATAAACATAAATCTATGTATCACATCTAGTTAAAAATATTTCCGTTTTCGTCTATTTTTGTGGTTTAAAATGAGTTAGTGTACGCTACTGACAAATCTAAAGGTTTGAGGCTCGATCCACAAGTGAGGGAAGAATTTTTATGGCCTATAATATTAAACGCAATCTTATAAGACTTGCATAGAAATTACATTGGGAGTATCCATTACGCTTGGTATGTCGTACAGTCCATTTATGTTTCAAATACGTGCGCTGAATAATTTTGTTGTCTTTATCGAATAGAGAACTAAGCTGTCGTGGTGAAAAGCCATGTGACAGGACTGAGATACTGCGACTTTTCCACGAGTGTCATATTTATTATCTTGACACGAACTGTCAAGATACTGCGGATATCCCTGTATTAACAAACTCGGTCCATCTGGCTGTAGGCGCCCGGGTCCTATGCGGCGGGCACAGGTGAAGCGGAGGCTGCGATCGAATATCTGCGTGGGCGGTCTTCTTCCGTCTTGCGCGCTGACCACCGCCTGGGACAATCTCGGCGTATAGCCGCTAACGCGGGATTTCGCGCCAAACCTAGTTGATAACCTTCACCTATACTTACGAGATTCTCGTGTATCATTATTTCTACATGTTCTTTTATTATGTCTTCCCAAGAGCCGCTGAATAGGCACAGCATCTTGTTCTCAGAATCACACTATGTTCTACATTTAGTCTGTGCTCTGCCACTGTTGCTTTATCTGCAGGTTCCAGACGTACATACTTATTGTGTACCTAGTTGCGTTTCGAAACACAGCGCTGTTTTTACCCGATGTATTTTCGACAATATTCTCATGGAATTCTCTATATCCCTGGTATGTGAAGTTTCGCTGAGTCCTTTGCAGACCCAAGGATAGCTTTCGTGGTAGTTGGTAGACTGTTCTGTGGTCGCATTTTCCAAGAAGTCTCTCGACCTTCAGTAGAGTGGCCTCATAAAGCGAAAAAAAAAAAAGTCTTTTGTCTCATTCCAGGTTTCCTGCATACTTTATTTCCTTGAACGCCATTCTAATCGAACATGCACTGAGCTCGTTTTGAGGGTTTACTCCCTTTAGATTTTGTAGCTCAGGTGGATGGCTTTCTTAGTTACAGGTGATGCGCGTCCTACAACGTGTTCCTGTGAACATGGGTACACGCTCATTTAAAATTTATTTCAAAAGAAATGACATCAGTTCGAATAAGTTCAATTCGCTAAAATGAATCTTTATTCGTTGTTCTCAATAATAATTAATAGACTCTCTGAATTGAAACTTAATTCTGCATCACTGCTGCGTACTGAATTTCTAGCTAATCGAGGAAAGTCGACGACTGAATAAATTACCCAAACATAAGCAGTGGCCTGTTGCATAATCGTAGCATTCGTACTATTTTGAACCGATGTCACTGTAAGCATCTTAACAAATTTAATATGATATTATTATTGCTGTTGTTGACGATACACTAGAAACGCAGAAATTCTTCAAAACGTCTCGAAGAACGATGATACGCTGCTTCAACTCACATGGTGATTGCCTCTTTTAAAATATTTTTCTTTTGGAGGTATTACAGCGAAATGATTAGAAACTGCGATTTGCAGTGAGTGCACTTACCACGGGGCGCTTCTCCAGCTCACATGGTGATAGCCTTTTATTGATTTTTTTTCTCTTGGAGTACTCACTGCGACATGATTAGAGAGTGTGTTCTGAAATGTGTGCACACACAAAGGAAAAATTGATAATTTTTTTTTAAAGGGAGAGAAATTTTCCATAAGAATGACGTAATATTTTACAGCTTCAACTGTCTCTGTTACAGCTCCTTCTTCCTGCTGTGTCCATCCGGTAACGCGTGATTTCTCTTTATCACTTCAGGTACATGCCGTACCGGTTCTCTCAGTGGGCCACGGCCGATTTCGCTTCTCATCCTTGTGTAAATTAGATAGGTCTCTGTCTGTAATGATAATGGCTTTTTCCAAACGTGTAACTGGAACATTATTTCTGAAACTCACGGATATTGGTCTCATGGAGGATAGCAGAAAATTTTTCATGATGGTCTACTATAACGCCAGACATATCTGAGAAACCTTGGGGACTGAGGCGAATTCAGTCTTTTGGAAAGTCCCATAAATTCTTCATTTGCTTCAAATTAAGTTCCTGTATAAATTTCTTCATAATTTTTGTGGTTTAGTATTCGACAAACCTCTATGAAAAACAGGGAGTATGAAGTAGAGTTTTATACTCTTGATCGGGAAGGCTTATTCCCAGGCTTTTGTCCGTTGATAACGACCCCTGTCCAGCCGTCCAGATGCATGTTTTCTGTGATTTTTCTAAATGGCTTAAGGAGAATGGCGGGTATGGTTATTAGAGCGTAGAGCCAATTTCTTTACTCATCGTCTTCTGATCTTCTATTGTGATCCGTTTTTAACGACATCTTCGTCGACCGGACGTTACCCCAAATATTCCTGTCTTTACTGCACACTGGTACCGACACACCGTAATGTATACAACACAAGGTGTTATTCCACTACGCTGGGCAGCTGGAGACGTTTCACTACCAGGACGAGGCAGCGACTAGCGTGTGTCAGTCCAATGTCAGACTTACAGCCATCAGATCGCCGGTATTAATTAAGTTTGGACATCTCAAGTGGAACAATAACAGCATCAAGAATTCAAGGTATTAAAGTGATCGGATACACTCGATTTCGCCAGGTGCTTTATTTCTTAATCTAAAATTGAATATGAAAACCTCTGCAGAATCATGGGTTACAGAATGTCAAACTGTTACTTGTAGTTCACTTTTGTGCTCCACATCGTAAAAGAGATGTGTCGACTTTCTCCTTACGAGCTTTGTTACTCAAGAGACGCATAATGTACCTCGCTATGACGACTATTCTAATCTTTTAAATTACATTTTCTTGCCATATAGACTGGAATTACCTATCAAAAAGGAGGCAAGGAATTACTCATACATTTTCATTGGTTACCTCTCACTGTATGTGCAGTACTGTGTAAGACAGTAGCAAACTTTCGTATCAAGCCCAGAGGTTTAGAAAAACTGTTATTTTGAACTTATCAGTCGGTATCGCCATTGCCTCTCTATGACGACACTGACGATTCAGTCATTGGGTTTATTATATTACGCCGGCCGCGGTGATCTCGCGGTTCTAGGCGCGCAGTCCGGAACTGCGCGACTGCTACGGTCGCAGGTTCGAATCCTGCCTCGGGCATGGATGTGTGTGATGTCCTTAGGTTAGTTAGGTTTAAGTAGTTCTAAGTTCTAGGGGACTGATGACCACAGCTGTTAAGTCCCATAGTGCTCAGAGCCATTTGAACAATTTTTTAATTATATTACACATCACAAAATACTTTCGTTTTTCAAAAATATGACTGAAAAAATTGCCTCTTTAAGATTTTGAATGCTTTGATGGATGAACTTTTCAACATCATAAAGTGAAGGTGGAGGGTGAGATCAATCGCAGAACACATTCACCGACGAACCAAAACATTACGACTTTCTACTGAATAGCTTGTTGGGCCATCTTTGAAACGCAATATCACCGTATCTACGTACCATCGATTCTACAGTTCCTTAGTATATTTGTGTAACTACACTACTGGCTATTAAAATTGCTACACCATGAAAATGACGTGCTACAGACGCGAAATTTAACCGACACGAAGAAGATGCTGTGATTTGCTAATGATTAGCTTTTCAGAGCATTCACACAAGGTTGGCGCCGGTGCCAACACCTACAACGTGCAGACATGAGGAAAGTTTAAAACCGATTTCTCATACACAAACAGCAGTTGACAGCGTTGTCTGGTGAAACGTTGTTGTGATGCCTCGTGTAAGGAGGAGAAATGCGTACCATCACGTTTCCGACTTTGATAAAGGTCGGATTGTAGCCTATCGCGAATGCGGTTTATCGTATCGCGACATTGCTGCTCGCGTTGGTCGAGATCCAATGACTGTTATCAGAATATGGAATCGGTGGGTTCAGGAGGGTAAGACGGAACGCCGTGCTGGATCCCAACGTCCTCGTATCAGTAGCAGTCGAGATGACAGGCATCTTATCCGCATGGCTGTAACGGATCGTGCAGCCACGTCTCGATCCATGAGTCGACACATGGGGACGTTTGCAAGACAACAACCATCTGCACGAACAGTTCGACGACGTTTCCAGCAGCATGGACTATCAGCTCGGAGACCATGGCTGCGGTTACCCTTGACGCTGCATCACAGACAGGAGCGCCTGCGATGGTGTACTCAACGACGAAACTGGGTGCACGATTCAAAATGTCATTTTTTCGGATGAATCCAGGTTCTGTTTACAGAATCATGATGGTCGCATCCGTGTTTGGCGACATCTCGGTGAACGCACATTGGAAGCGTGTATTCGTCATCGCCATTCTGGCGTATCACCAGGCGATATGATATGGAGTGCCATTGGTTACACGTCTCGGTCACCTATTGTTCGCATTGACGGCACTTTGCACAGTGGACGTCACATTTCAGATGGGTTACGACCCATGAGATACTCGTTCTCAGGCTCTGCGTAATAATAATCTGCTCTTGGTCAAAGTCGCTTATGTCCGTGGAGTTCTACACATCTTCACTAGGGTAATCCCCCCATCCGTCTCTGTTTGGCTTAGAGACTTATCTTACTGCATCACGTGCCCAAAACGCCACAAGGAGGCATCCAAACTTGCAATGGGCACTGGTCAAAATTTTTTGGCTTATAAGTTAATGAATAAATTCAAGTTTACTACAATTATATTTTCGTTACATCAGAAACACTCCTGACAACATATGGGTACAATACTAATCATGAACGGTCTCCTAACATACACTGGGCATCCCACGAGAGGATCAGAGTATGGACTCCAGGAATCTCTAAAGTAAGAATTATTATGTTGTATTATTCAGGTAATCAGTCACAACAATGCAGTTATAACAAACTTCTACTCACTACCCTAATCCAATAAATCCTTACGATCTGAAAGGGGGATACAATACATGGATGTCAAATTCGGATTCTTCTGAAATAATTAATTAAATTTGATAGATTCCGATTATTGGAAATACCTTCATACACAAAGGGATTCGTTTTACTCATGACAGTTTGCTCTATTAAATGGAATTACTCTCCAACAGAAAACCACTGATTTCGTTCCATATTGTCATCGTTTGACATCAATGACCATTTCATAATATGGAGAAAATGGCTATGAATACAAAATCAATGAATAACTCACGCAAATACCACTAATAAACTGCTGAGAGTGTTTACCCAACTCAAGAGTTAAGTAATTTTCACAGTTTGAACATAGTGCTGGCGAACATAATTCAGGCCTACCGACTCTGATAATATGACGAAAATTACAGTAAAACCACATGCTACGATGAGATTAATACTCGCGAACTGGTGAATTTTAATTATTAGGCTCAGGGGAAATCACTAAAGCTAACAAACAGAAGTGCTGAAGGTACATGGTCAGAAACAAAACAGGATTCAAGTCCACGAACTTCACTGAGATTGAATCAAATAATATAGCGATTTAAACAAAAGTAAATAAATAAATAAATCTGAGCACATAACTGAGATAGGCGAGAGGTTCCGTATTCCGTAATAGGATTCAACATTTAATCTTCATAAAACAAAATGAACTTACATCAAATCTATGTTTCGAAAAACAGTGATACCCACGTATCGGTGGCGTGCACAAGACTGTCTTAAGAACGGCTGACGGTCATCCGTTGGGAAGCGTGGCACCTTTTCTGGCTTGGTGATGGGCATTGAATGTCTTCGATATCCTCTTTTAATATGAAGGAAGATCACAAAAACTTGAGCAACCTTCAAGAATGGATAATCTATAAGTTCACCGCAATTCATTTCGCTTTAATAATCGATGTGTGTTTCTTGAAGATTTTCTGCGTAGTGAGTACTCTATAAAATTTCGAAATTGCATTTGGATGACATCGACATCTTGCTACAGTATTTCGGCTGACTACCAGGCAGCCCCGTTGAAGTGAGTTTTTACAATGGAGATTGCTGGTGCTCGTTTCTAAGAGACCTGAAGTTCGCTGCGTGTTAGTCAACTGAAATACCATGGCAAGATTTCGACGTCCTGTGGTTGCAATACGGAAAACTTATGGAATATATAATCGACGTGTCACACTTAACTGACATTGCTATCAGCCGGCCTGAGTGGCCGAGTGGTTCTAGACGCTACAGTCTGGAACCGCGCGACCGATACGGTCGAATCCTGCCTCGGGCATGGATGTGTGTGATGTCCTTAGGTTAGTTCGTTTCAAGTAGTTCTAAGTTCTAGGGGACTGATGACCTCAGAAGTTAAGTCCCATAGTGCTCAGTGCCATTTGAACCATTTTTGACATTGCAATCAGGTGTTGTGGCACTTCTCCATAACTACGGAGAGCTGCCATTCATACTCTTCTTTGGTCTGAGGCCGAATGGACGGTCTCAATTCAGTTGGCGATCTAGGCTGCAGATTTGTAGACCTGAATTATGTGGTGAAGAGTTTTATGACTACCCTTGATAGATCGGATGTGCACTAGACAAGGAAAGCAGATACTTGGGTGGCAGTGTACTTGCGGATTGCACATTGCGTTTCTTTTTTTTTATTTTTAAGCTAGACAGTAGATCAGTAGATTAAGGGCCTCTGATGAACACTCGCCAGTTGATAAACAAAGAGTTAAATCAGATCGCGTACAATGTACAGACACTTCGACTGTGAAAATTTTAACAGAAAATTGTCGAAGTATTCGTAACATAATCCCTGAACTTACTGCCCTTTAGTAAAGTTGTCATCCTCAAATTATTCTCGGAACCAAGAGCTGGCTGAGTCCCCAAGTAGAAAGCTCCGAAATATGTAGCGAGGCATGGAACGTATGTCAAACAGTGAGATTAGACGCCATAGTGGGGGGGGGGGGGGGAGTGCTTCATTGCTGTAGGCAAAAGTATTGCGTCTATCGAGCCGAAATTAAGTCTGAATGCGAAGTTATCCGGACTCGAGTAACAGTCCAAGATGAACTCAAATTATGTATCGGATTTTTTTTACCAGCCTCTTGATTCCACCGTAACAATTGTAGAATCATTCGACGAAAGTCTACGCAGATTATGCAGTATTGATTGGACACAGCTTAAACCTACCGATTATAGACTAGCCGGCCAGAGTGGCCGAGCGGTTCTAGGTCGAAGGTTCGAATCCTGCCACGGGCATGGATGTGTGTGATGTCCTTAGGTTAGTTGGGTTTAAGTAGTTCTAAGTTCTAGGGGACTCATTACCTCAGAAGTTAAGTCTCATAGTGCTCAGAGCCATTTGAACCATTTTTTGATTATAGACTGGGACATCTATGGATTCATTACAGATGATACGGAAAGACCGTCTTGTGAAGTATTTTTGATCACGTTTTTCGAAAATGCCTTGAACAACTAGTTCGTCAGTCCACACAGTGGAAATATTTTAGACTTTGTAGCTAGAAACAGACATGACCAAACTGAAAGAGTTAGAGACAGATGTCATCATAGTGACGATAGTTATTAAAGTCAGTAAGTCCATAATGATGGCTAGGAAAGTATTTATGCCAGAAAAAGCCGATAAGCAGTTGTTATCATCCAACTTAGTACTTGGATATCATTTAGTTCCAATGCGACGTACTTGGAGTAACTATGGGCAAAGTTTAAACCGATTGTAAATTGCACTTTGGGTACGTGTGTTCCAAGTAAGTGGATTAAGGATGGAGAAGACCCTCCATGGTTTAATAATCAGATTCCGAAATCACTGAGAAAACACAGATTGTTGCACTCTCGTTGCAAAAAAGAACGCGCAGATGTCGACAAACAATAGTTAGTAGAAAATCGTGCGTCCGCGAGAAGATCAATGTGCGAAGTATACGACGACTTCCGCCATCATACCTTGGCGAAAGATCTCCGCCGAGAACCAGAGAAAATTCTGGCCACTAAACGGGTCGAAAGCTTCTTTCTAGTGACTTGTCGACCAGTCTGGCATGGCAATACAAGACAGCAAAAGGAAAGCTGAAGTTTTAAAGTTCACTTTTAATAAATCATTCACGCATGAGGATGGTACTAACATGCAGTTGTTTGACTGTCACGAGAATCCCACATGAAGGACATAAAAATAGGCGTCCCAGGCGTACAGAAGCAACTGAAAGAGTTGAAAACAAGTAAGTCGCTAGGTCAAAATGGAATCGGTGTTCGGTTTTACAGAGATTACTCTACGGTATTGGCTCATTACTTAGCTTGCATTTATCGCGAATCTTTTACCCAGGGGAAACGTTCCAAGCAACGTCTTCCCCGACGGGCATGTTATCTTTGAGCAGAATAATTTTCCGTATCTTGGATCCAGAACCATGCTACAATGGTCTGAGGAGCATTATAGGAACTCACGTTGAGGTCTCGGCGACCAAATTCGCCTGATGTTAATCCTATGGAACCTATCTGGGTTCCCTATCGGGCGCTATCACTGCGTACGCATATCAGCGACTCTTTATTTACGCGAATTACATGACCTATGTGCAGACATCTAATGTCACATACCTCCACAAACATACCAACAGACTGTCGGATCCCTGATACGCAGAATCAGCTATGTACTTCGTTGCAAAGACGTACAAAGAAGTTATTAAGCAGGTGGTCATAATGTTTTGGCTCATCAGCGTAAATGGTGATTCTTAGAGTACTAACCGTTTTTTATCACTTTGAACAATACTGAATTAATAGTCATTTAACTATAAAATTTGGCACAAAGTTGTGACTAAAACTACCAGCTCTCTGCTGTATCTGTGTTGTGATGATGCAGCTATATTCGTCCACTAACACAGCGTTGGGCGAGCGGCGCTGCGATCTGTTGCACTTGTAATTAGACTTCCGGCAGGTAACGAACACGCCCTTAGTGTTGTGTACGGGTCTGTGGACTCCAAATCTCGGTAAAAGCCATTAAAGATGTTTTCCTTTTGGCTGTGTTGAAGCAGTATTCGAACGGTGTTGTTCTGAAGAAATTTTGATGTTATGTTGAGTTTCTTAGTGGCCGTTCTGATCCGCGATACTTGTCAGTACATGTGGTAGGAGGCTACGTCCTAGAACAGAATATCACATTGTATCTCTCTTCTTTTTAATTACATTTTTGTTCAGTATAAGTTCATCGATTGTCTGGTTGGCTAAGAATAACAGGTTCTGTCCTGTTCTGAGTGCTGCCAAGTGAGATTACGATTTTATCAGTTGGTTACTATATGTTTAACCTGTTATTTGATTTACGGGTGGTGACCACACACAGCCCTTAACTGTTATGTGAAAGTAGCACATTGCTGTTGGTGCTGCACATCATTCCACATTAAAATTTATCTTTTATTCATGTTGTTTTAAGAAAAATTATTTTCCTTCATGTCAGAATAGTTGAAGTGTAAAAATATGTATATATCCTGACAAATATTGAGTATAAACTGATAAGCATATCATTCAGATTGTGTATTGAATCAGTTTTGTACAGGTGGCACATGCCTCGAGTTTTGACTATGATTAACTGCACTGTTATTTTTTTATATTCAAATCTGTAGTTGTTAACTTCTGTTATTTGTATGTATTAAAGGGGCTGTTTGAGTCAGATGTAAATTTTCAATGGTTTTCTTTCATTTCTATAAATTGTTTTCGTGTAACTTGTCCAGAAAGATTTTAGCACATTCCACATCCCATACATGCTCACTACCATCTCATAAATGTAAAGCACATTTGAGGGCTTACGCCGTAGCAAAATGGTTCCTGAAGCATTATTTTATACTACAGACTTGGGCGGATTACGTGAACTTTAGAATCGTTCAAGATGTCGATGGGAGCAGAAATGCAGAAGTTTCTCAAGGAGTGAACGTTGCGGCCCGAGTCAGGCCGTGGCTCAAGGGCTATGGGGTTGGCGGTGTGGACGATCCAGCCCGAGCCTGTGACGGGTCTACTGAAATTGATGCGGGCTGAGCAGATCAGCGAGTGATCAGCCTGAAGACACGGGCCAGCTGGCCCATAGCGAGCTGCGGCTACATAACGCTCGTAGAACAGATGAGTTCCATTGGAAAAATCGGTTCTTCAGATCTATGTTTTGCGGGTCTTGTGGAGGTTAAAATAATAACTGCAGCCTATTAGATTTTCATTTATGTAGTCAATTTTGCGATTTTAGCAACCTACCTGAAACAAAAGGCGCCAGAGATGGGCTGGTGGAGCGCCAAACCACACATTACGCAATCCACAGAAATTCTCTCGGAAATCTGTAAACGCATAACGTGATTGGGGAGCATAAGAAGCGGCGCATTACAAGAGTATAGATGTACCTAAACGTGGATGGCAGTCCTAATTTCGCGAGGGGACTAAGCGATAGGACATACGTCTGTGACGCTTGAATACGGAATAAAGATCAGGGCCCACATAATGAGCAAAATGAGTACTGAGAGCGCCAAGGACTGGAGCTCTGGAGATACATAATTGACATATAGGGACGCAGAGGTGACTGGCAACAAAGGAACGAGGCCATGTTACTTTCAAAGCGATTAAAAGCAGAGGAGAAAGACATGTGTTTGACAAAGACTGAGGAACAATTAGAGCGCAATGGAGATGACATTCCAAACTAAGCCAGAAAATATGTAATAAATGTATGATATTGGAAATCGATGGTGCTGGGATATAACGTTGATACCAACATCACTGAACTTGCCATGAACCTAACAGAGGACCTCTTCTGGTGCTGATTTGATGTAGCTGGGGATAACGTGAGAGTCGTACGGTATTTGAACGCCATATCTTAAGACAGGGCCAGATCCTACACACTATACGGAATCTGGCAGCATGTACGAGGAAACTACACAGGGATATTCCAAAATATTCGGAAAAGATTGGCAACAGAAGCACAAATGTTATAACAATTGCAAGAGAGTTACAACTGTCTATAATGTTCGCTAATAGAAGGAAAAGATATCAGAGGTTCGCCCTTTCAGAAAACTCTGCCCAAAAGATTCAAAAGAATATTTAAAAAAAAGAAATGGAAAAGTTTTCAAAGAGCTATCATGTGTCGAGGACTGTCTTACTTACTTGTTTCCCCACTCACAACTACTCAGATATGGAGGTACGCTTGAAAGTAGACAGCGGGTGTTTATCACCACACTGCAACACAAGGCATACCTGGCAGAAGTTGATCGTTCACCTCGGTTACGATAAGAGGCTGCTATCCCTAAAGCACACTTCGGAAAATTTTGTAGCTGAACAAACAAGATGGTTAACTCGCTGTACATACCGGTACGCTAATCAACTCACTTCGCTACTTGAAGAGCCACTTTAACTAGCATCCTTGCCAATCTGTCCTGAACAGGTAGCACTATGGATGCTCATTCGGGAGGACAACGGTTCAAATTCGCGTCTGACCACTCTGATTTAGATTTCCTGTGATTTGCCTAAATCGCGACAGTCAAATGCTGGGAAGGCTCCTTTGAAAGAGGACGGCCGATTTCCTTCCCTATCCTATAATCAATCTGAGCTTGTGCTTCGTGTCTAATACCACGAGTTTGATGGGATGTTAAACCCCAATCTTCCTCCGTTTCTTCAATATGCACTGAGTTATAAGTCTTAGGAATTGGCAAACATCTTTTTTAACTTTATAGTTAACATGTTATTTAGTTATGTTCATCTAACGAGTGTGTATTGGCTCTGAGATTACGTCCCGTGAATTTAGATACGCTACTCGCAGAGCAAGTTGCAGACTAAAAATTAGTTGTTGTATATTCGCATATGGTGTCCAAAATTACACCAAAATATTATTGTGTCAAATTATTTCTCTCATTACATTTAGTTAAAGCAGACATACATCTTTTATTGGTTTACTAGCATCACACTGGTGTATACAGCCATTCCACAGTCTTCGACTTCTGAAAGGTGTTCAACACTCTGCCACTCTGCCAACTGATAATAAAAAAAAGTCATATATGGTCCCTTCGTATATACATGACTGTATCCTGAAATGCTTTGCTGATGGAAACTTGTACCAGCGCTATTTGGAATGTAAGCTCCGTTCAGTCGCGAAAAGGAAGCGCTGCACACATGTGTTGGTCAGTCTCTAGTATCCTGTCAATTACGTACGTCGTTCTTTCCAATTCTGAGTACGCAGTGAGCACGTGAAGATTCCTAGAACAACACTGTCTCCAGCCAAGTATGAGTGCCCATCACATAATATAACTGTCATGCATTTCCATCTTCATGACACTTCCCGGCCTCACGCTGCAGGGGCAATGAGGACGCCCCTGCAGCGTAGCGTTTTCGATGGGAAGTGTGTGAACATTCACCATACAACCCTAACTTGACTCCCTCTGATTTTCATCTCTATTCACAGGAACCGCTGCCGATGAAGACAACTTTTTGACACAGACAACGAACTGCAGATCAGCGTAGAGAAGTGGCGGAAAACACATGTTGCTGACTTCCATGACGAAGGTATTCGAATGTTACAGGACTGTTTTTCTTACTTATCCGCATTAACTTCCATTTTTCTACGTTTCGAGTAAGCTGCCATTCATCAGAAGAACTAGAAATTCTAAGTCTACTTATACAGTCACTCAAAGACTACACCTTCCAGTACACCATGGCGTCATCGGCAAACAAGCGTAAATTCTGTTTACATTCATGTATATAGAGAACTAGCTGACAAACGCTGCATTGCCCCGGTATTCATTTTGCTAGTTTTCCATTAGTAATAAAAACAAAAATTAACTATGTATGTAACGTAATATCGAATAACTTTCATTTCCATGCTTTCGTGAAAACACCTGTGAAATTATGCAACTTACGCAAAAAGAAATGTCCATAATGTACAGATTTATAAGAACAGTGTCCGAATTAAGAAACAGTATGCAAAATATAAATTCTCTCTAGTGTTTATTTAACTCAAATCGTGACTGTAAACAATATGCGGCAGTTTTTCATGTATTTGAATGTTTATGATATATCTCCTGATATATGAGTCATACAATGACATCACTTTGCAGGTACATTCAGCGGCATATGAGGATACTGACCATAAAATGCGTTGCGAATAGAGTTAATAGCACAGAAGCAATAAATTGAAACGTCATACATGATGCGGCAGTTTTCCAGGTATCTCATTGTGACGTCATAGCTCCTGAATTATGATAGGTAGGTGGTTCTTACCCCGACAGCGATTTTTGGCTGACAGTAAGGGCTATGCGTACCAAGGTTGGTTGAAATCGGTCCAGTGGAGGAGATGTGGAACATGTACACATAAACAAACATACATCCATTTTATAACATACTGTATATGAATAAAAGCGGTCCTATCATTGTACCCTGGGGCACTCCTGACGATACATTTGTCTCTGATGAACACTCGTGCTCGACGACAACGTATTGGGTTCCATTGCTTAAAAAGTCTTCGAGCCACTCACACATCTGGGAACATAATCGTGCGCTCGGACCTTCGTAAGCAGTCTGCAGTAGGGTATCGTGTCAAACGCTCTTCAGAAATCTAGGAAAATGGAATCTGCCTGCTGACCCCATCCATAGTTTGTGGATATCATGTGAAAAAAGGGCAAGATGCATTTCGCACAAGCGATACTTTCTAACTGATTGTTGATTTGTGGACAGAAGCTTTTCTGTCTCAAAGAACTTTATTATAATCGTACTAAAACGTGTTCCACATTTCTGCAACAAAGGATGTTAAGGATACTGGTCTGTAATTATACGAGTTCGTTCTACACCTACAACGTGCTGACATGAGGAACGTTTCCAACCGATTTCTCATAAACAAACAGCAGTTGACAGGCGTTGCCTAGTGAAACGTTGTTGTGATCCCTCGTGTAAGGAGGAGAAATGCGTACCATCACGTTTCCGACTTTGATAAAGGTCGGATTGTAGCCTATCGCGAATGCGGTTTATCGTATCGCGACATTGCTGCTCGCGTTTTTCGAGATCCAATGACTGTTAGGACAATATGTAATCAGTGGGTTCGGGAGGGTAATACGGAACACCGTGCTGGATCCGAAAGGCCTCGTATCACTAGCAGTCGAGACGACAGGCATCTTATCCACATGGCCGTAACGGACCGTGCAGCCACGTCTCGATCCCTGAATCAACACACGAGGACGTTTGCAAAACAACAACCATCTGCACGAACAGTTCGACGACGTTTGCAGCAGCATGGACTATCAGCTCGGAGGCCATGGCTGCGGTTACCCTTGTCGCTGCATCACAGACAGGAGCGCCTGCGATGGTGTACTCAACGACGAAACTGGGTGCACGAATGGCAAAACGTAACTTTTTCGGAAGAATCCAGGCTCTGTTTACAGCATCATAATGGTCGCATCCGTGTTTGGCGGCATCGCAGTGAAAGCACATTCGAATCGTGTATTCGTCATCGCCATTCTGGCGTATCACCCGGCGATATGATATGGAGTGCCATTGGTTACACGTCTCGGCCACCTCTTGTTCGCATTGACGGCACTTTGCACAGTGGACGTCACATTTCAGATGTGTCACGACCCATGGCTCTACCCCTTGCGAAACGCTACATTTCAGCAGTATAATGCACGACCGCATGCTGCAGGTCCTATGCGGGCCTTTCTGGATACAGAAAATGTTCGACTGCTGCCCTGGCCAGCACATTGTCCAGATTTCTCACCAATTGAAAACGTCTGGTCAATGGTGGCCGAGCAACTGGCTCGTCACAATACGTCAGTCACTACTCTTGATGAACTGTGGTATCGTGTTGAAGCTGCATGGGCAGCTGTACCTGTACACATCATCCAAGCTCTGTTTGACTGAATGCCCAGGCGTATCAAGGCCGTTATTACGGCCAGAGGTGTTTGTTCTGGGTACTGATTCCTCAGGAACTATGCACTCAAATTGCGTGAAAATGTAATGACCTGTCAGTTCGAGTATATATTTGTCCAATGAATACCCGTTTATCATCTGTATTACTTCTTGGTGAAGCAATTTTAGTGGCCAGTAATGTATATAGTGAACATACCAGTATACAAGGTTACAGCAAACACTAGCTCAGATGGAAACGGATCAGCAACGTATATACGAAACGGGATTGCCAAGTATAAAGTAACAGCCAGCAACAGACATCAGGGTGTTCTTTAGAAATACAATGTCTGCAATGTATATCTACCTCTATTCTCCGCAAACCACCTTAAGGTGTGTGGCAGAGGGCACTTCTGGTACCACTATTTTTGCCCCCCTGTGTGTTCCGTACAGAAATGGTGCGCCGAAAGAATGATTGTCGATAAAGCTCCGTGCGAACTCTAGTTTCTCTGATTTTCTCGTCATAGTCATATTGCGAGACGTATGTGGGAGGAAGTAATATGTCGCTCGACTCTTCTTGGAATGTAAGCTTTCGAAATTTCATCAACAAACGTCTCCGTGATGTACAATGCCTCTCTGGTAGCGTTTACCGCTGGTGTTTGTTGATCGCTTCCGTTACAATGTCGCGCCAAGTAAACGACTTTGTAACGAAACACATCGGTCTTCATTGGATGTTGTCTCTATCCCCTATTAATCACACATCACGATAAAAAATACTCAAGAATCGGTCGAACAAGTGTTTTACAAAACATTTCTTTCGTGAAGGAATTAAATGTCCTTAAGATCCTCCGAATGAATCTCAACCTGATGTCAGCTTCTCCTAATTCTTGACCTATACCATCACATCCAAATTTCAATCATTCTGCTGTGAACCGGTGTTATCTTCATAGTTACCATGTCAACTGGGGATATTCCCATAGTGATGAAAGAAGAGAAACGCTGATGAATTGGATGGAACAGATGGACCTTCATCTGGTGTTGGATGCCATGCATAGGGAAATGTTCCATTGTGTTGGCTGGTAAAATTATACAAATCTTGACCTCTGCATACTCACCACAGATAAAAATCAGGTTGCTCTGCCTCATACCAGGGAAGTGCTGTCCGCGTCCCTCACAGCCAACAAAAATCGGTCACCGTAGATAATGAAATACAAATGCCAATTGTGGTGTCACCGCCAGACACCACACTTGCTAGGTGGTAGCTTTTAAATCGGCCGCGGTCCGCTAGTATACGACGTACCCGCGTGTCGCCACTGTCAGTGATGGCAGACCGAGCGCCGCCACATGGCAGGTCTAGAGAGACGTACTAGCACTCGTCCCAGTTGTACAGCCGACGTTGCTAGCCATGGTTCACTGAGAATTACGCTCTCATTTGCCGAGACGATAGTTAGCATAGCCTTCAGTTACATTTGCTACGACCTAGCAAGGCGCCATTACCAGTATAGATATTGAGATTCTATTAATGTATCATCACGAGCGATGTTCTACAAATGTGGATTAAAGTTAAGTATTCCAGAAGCTACGTACTTTTCTTTATAGCATTCATTACGTATCCTGTTTCAGAACTCACGCCAGCCTGCGTGAGTTTAAGCGCGTGCCTTTCGGCTTCCTCTATTTGTGTCTAGGCTGTCTTGTCTAGACACAACACCAATAATCGGAACTACCCAGAAACCACGGTGTACCTTCGAAAAGGCAAATTGTGTATCTTAGTCTAGAGAGGTCGACTCATACTTACGCTGGAATAAACCTGTGTAAAAAACTATAAACGTTTTCTTGGGAATAGTGACTGTGGCAGAAAAATGTAAATTATCCCGTGAGTTCCGGGAGAAGTACATCTCGTGCAGTAATGTCAAGATCAAGCAGCTTTACGCAGAATTAAAAAAAAGATGACCCTACTGAGAAGCCTTGGAGCCGCGAGCTCCATGCATTAAACAGCTAACCAAATACATTATCATCCTAATTAGTACACAGAACTACAAAACATTCCGAGGATATCTCAGCTGATCAATACGAAAACTGTTAAGCATGAATACTCACTGAAAATCCTATTTTATCAGTAGCTATTATTAAAAGAAGAAATTATCAAAATGAAGGAACCGGACTGCATCGTCTATCCTAGGGTTGCCAGCTTTTTGCGGAGAGGAGGAGTCTATACAAAAATGTAAAATACTATTTTCTACAAATAACAATAGGAATATATTAAAAATGTGCATGCATGTTTTATTTTGCATTATTGCTTGTATTTATTTACGGACTTTCCTTCTTTTTACAAAGATTCATTAGATTTTACGCATGTTAGGAATTCTCTACATTTAAATTTAAATACACCGCTACTTGCACTTCTTCTTTTATCAGCGTGGTGGTACATTTGTTGCGCACGTCTGTCCATTTATAATTCATTAGGAAAAAAATTCCTTCTGCTTCAGCATTTGAACCAGGAATGATGTGTGCGCTGATATGAAACTTCCTGGCAGATTAAAACTGTGTGCCGGACCGAAACTCGAACTCGGGACCTTTGCCTTTCGCGGGCAAGTGCTCTACCGACTTCGAGTCTCGGTCTGGCACACAGTTTTAATCTGCCAGGAAGTTTCTGAACATTCTTGGCTGTCAACCTATGTTCTTGCTTGCATTATCTTCCATTGATATTCCTTGCATCAAAATATCCTTTGCACCACAAAATTCATCATACAAACTATCTTCATCGCCATCATCTATGTGAACTGAATTAATTATTTCTTGACAGTGCTAAAATTTTAGCTCAGAACCAAGACAAAGAGGCCTACAAGACGCTGTTGGCATTGGCAATTGATCTTCAGATTGAAAATTCTTGAGTAAATATGTTTTCAATGACACATAAAATGCCGTAAGATTAACTTTAGCGCGTTTTATGGTTATCATCGTTTACCAGTTTGAATAGTGAATTATGATTTCCAAAATGAACGTTGACATTATCAGCACAAAAACCAAAAGTTTGTAGGATTCAAGAAGGTTTTAACAAATTGTGGATAGGCTTTACTGTTCCACTACTCTCTTTTATAAAATCCAGAAGTATACATTGAATTCCCATTTCAGTAACAAAATACCTCAAAAAATCAGAAACATCTTCCTATGTTTATGGTTTGAGGTATCACTTCCCACAGAAAAGAATTACTCAACTTATTGAGATCGTTTAAAATCTCAAACACTTTTGGGAGATAAAATTAGTTTCTCTATTGCTTCAGCGTCTGTGAGCCCGTAGTGCATCTTTTCCCTAACACTGGGATCACTATACTCATCCTCCGCGGTTATATTTCAGCCCAAGCTATTGTATCTAAGGTTATGTTTCACTGTGTGATACGCGAATGTCATTTCTGTTGCAACAGCTCTGTTTAATCCACTTGTGGTTGGGCAGCCTCTAATAGAAAAGAAGCTGGAAATCATAGAAGACTGCTTTACGTCCCTCTCTTTACTAAATTAAATTCATGTTTACGTAATTTTAAATTAGACAAAACAAAATAAAAAAGTAATACTACGAAATTAGCTTACGGCTTAGCTGTAGTTTCTGCGCCGCGCGGGATTAGCCGAGCGGTGTAAGGCGCTGCAGTCATGGACTGTGCGGCTGGTCTCGGCGGAGGTTCGAGTCCTCTCTCGGGCATGGGTGTGTGTGATTGTCCTTAGGATAATTTAATTTAAGTAGTGTGTAAGCTTAGGCACTGATGACCTTAGCAGTTAAGTCCCATAAGATTTCACACACATTTGAACATTTGTAGTTTCTGCGTGCTGAGAACAGCCATGTTAACACTAAATTCCCGTATGCAGACAGAACAGAACGCTTTGAAACAATTTGCTATGACAGGAAGAATCCGGGAATATATTTCTTCCTAACATGAACGGTAAATACACACGCTCTTGGTTTTTTTTTCTTTGGGGATTATTTCACCCTGTCTTCATTACTTCTCATATTAAAACAAGAAATCACAACCGGGAATATGACCAGAACAATGCTCACGTCTTCTAGTTACATGTCAGCGTTATGTGGTCTTTCCTACAGTTTTCGAGTCGCCGGCCGGGAGAGCACACTCAAACGTATGCGCTGTTTTGCCAGTTAACTTGTTACTTGTTCAGCACAGGACAAGAGATTAAATGGAAAACCGCGGCACGTCAAGCGAAATAAATTATTTTTAACTACTATTGCAAAATTTAGAAAAATACGGGATGAATTCGAAATAATACGGGACACGGTTTCTGAGAAAAATAATCCAAAATACGGGATTATAGCATCTCCGGCGAAATATGATATGGTTGGCAACTCTTGTGTATCCTGTGCTTATAAAACACTTGGGGATGCTTTTTAATGTTAACGAGCGGATCAGGAAGAGAGCTGGTGACATTTTCCAGTTGTAATGTGGCTCCTACAACTCATAATCCTGATGCATCAGAATACCAGTAGGAAATAATTTCAGATAAGCAAACTCGGTGGGAAAGTGCGAGAAACTGTGACAAATAACAGGCCGAGCAACTGTGTAGGATAAGAAAATACTCTCGACTCTCGTGTGGCAGTAACGTACTGACTGTATGTCGTATAATCCTGCATGCACCCCGTGCGGCTAAGTAACACGAGAAACTAAACATCGTCCTGAGGGCAGAGTAACGCAGGTCCAGTATCTGAGGCAAACTGAGTTCGAAACCTGCAGCAGCGCTGGTAGCACCGCTTATACAGGCTCACATGGCACTCCTCCTGCGCTGTCACGCGCTGTCCTCTTGACCTCGGTTTTTCCTAGAAGACTGTCTGTAACCGGTCACCCAGACCTCACCATCCTGACCACAAAAACACAGTCTCTCCTGCTTCCTAGTGTCCCTGCTGACGTCGGGGTACTCCTTCAAGCACACATCTTGTGCAGTGTTATAGCTCTATGTATGTATGTATGTATGTATGTATGTATGTATTGAATTGGGGACCTAGAAACGACGGAGAGGCTTCGTCCCCGCCGTAGCCCTCAGTGGTACACAACCCCACAACAGGCTACAGATGTCTGCTCACCCCACCGCCGCCCCACACCGAATCTAGGGCTATTGTGCAGTTCGGCCCCCAGTGGACCTCGCAGGGAACGTCTCATTCCAGACGAGTGTAGCCCCAATCTTTGCGTAGTAGAGTAATTATGGTGTAGGCGTACGTGGTGACAGTGTTTGCGCAGCAATCACCGTGTAACTGAGGCGGAATAAGGGGAACCAGCCCGCATTCGCCGAGGCAGATGGAAAACCGCCTTAAAAACCATCCACATCGTAGCCGGCACACCGGACCTCGACACTAATCCGCCGAACGGATTCGTCCCGGGGACCGGCACTCCTTCCCTCTCGGGAAGCAGTGCGTTAGACCGCACGGCTAGCCGGGCGAGCTTATAGCTCTAACTATAAAGTCTTAAATGCGTCACGCATCTTATTCGTGAAACTTCTATCCTAGAGGGAAAATTTAGTAGTGTCTGTCCTCAGAGACGGCAAATTTTTTCTGTAGGTTGTGCTTTTACGTGCCTCGTGAATTTATTTATTTACGCTTTGCCATACATTTTTCCTCAACGTAAGTAATTTTCTTTCTTCGATACACACATTTATTGTTACGCGAATCTAGTTCAATCCTACCAATAATCATAAATATTTCACCATGCAGTTTTGCAAGGAGTAACCCCTTTATCATAACCACCAAAAATAATTTCTTTAATTTCTGTTACAAATTCTTTTAGACAGTAGCACTTTTATTATGATCGCAGAAAATAGCACTTCATCTTGATTTACACAATTTTCTTTATAATATACACATTTGAATACATCATGAATACACAGTTTATTTTACACTGAGGTGACAAAAGCCATAGGATACTTCCTACTATCGTGTCCGACCTTCTTTTGCCCTCCGTAGTGCAACAACTCGACGTGGCACAGATTCAACAAGTTGTTTGAGTTCTACTACACAAATATTGAGCCATGCTAACTTTATAGCCGTCCATAACTGCAAAAGTGATTGCCGATGCAAGAGTTTGTGCACGAACTAACCTGTTGGTGATGTCCTATAAATGTTCGGTGGGATTCACGTCGAGCAATTTGGGTGGCCAAATCATTCGCTTGAACTGTTCAGAACGTTCTTCAAACTAATAGTTAACAGTTGTGGCCCGGTGACATGGCGCGTTGCCATCCATAAAAATTCCATCGTTGTTTGGGGACATAATGTCCATGAATGGCTGCAAATGGTCTCCAAGTAGTCGAACGTTATCATTTCCAGTCAACAATTGGTTCAGTTGGACGAGATGACCCTGTCCATTCCATGTAAACACAGCACATACCTGTAAGGAGCCACCACCAGCTTGTAGAGGTGCCTTGTTGACAACTTGGGTCCGTGGCTTCGTGGGGTCAGCGCCGCACTCCAACCCTACCATCAGCTCTTACCAACTGAGATCGGGGCTAACCTGACCAGGCCACGCCTTTCCAATCGTCTAGGGTCCAAACGATATGGTCACGAGCCCGGGAGATCCGCTGCAGAAGATGCCGTGCTGTTAGCAAAGGCACTCTCGCCGGTCGTCTACTGCCATAGCCCCTTAACGTTACATTTCGACGAATTGTCCTAACGGAGACGTTCGTCATACGTCCCAAATTGATTTCTGTGGTTATTTCACACTGCACCGCTTGTCTGTTAAAACTGAAAACTCTGCTCAAACGCTGTTGTTCTAAGTCGTTCAGTGAACGCCGTCGGGCACTACGTTATCCGTGGTGAGATACCTGATATTTCGTATTCTCGGCATACTCTTGACGCTGTGAATCGGAATATTGAATTTACTAGAGATTTACGAAATGGAATGTTTTATGGGTCTAGTTCCAACTACCATTCCGTGTTCAAAGTCTGTTAATTCCCGTCGTGCGTCAATAACAGGGTCGGAAACTTTTTCATATGAAACACCTGAGTGCAAATTACAGATCCGCCAATGCAGTGCCCTTTTATACCTTGTGTACGCTATACTACCTCCATCTGTGTACGTGAATATCGCTAACCCATGACTGTTGTCACTTCGGCGCATATTACACACATTTTCTCAAAGCAACTCCACCATGGTTACCACCTCATGATCTTTTCCTTATCAGGGGCATACATAATATTATTATGGCTAAACTCTTATCATGTTTATAACAAAAAACACTGTTTCCTTTTACTATTCATTAAAACCTCCTTGTTATCTTTTTGCCTGTTCTTGGCATTTAGAGTAATGGTTGTCTTCGCTCCACATTTTCCAGATGTTTCGTTCACACGCCGCTGTTTTCGTACATTACATTGTTACTATCTGTAGGCCGATATCTAATGGGCATTATCTCAAATATAATTTCCACATTCTCTCGTAAATCTCTTCGAGCAGTCTGGTATCTAGCCAATTCTGTACAAGGATATAGATTTACTCTCTCATTCTCTAACATATATTCCCACAACAATCGTCACTCATGGATGTGCAGATGAACGGAAAAAAATTCCTACAACGTTCGCAGCATTTACAAATACACAAAATCACTATCATAATTACAATACATGACATCATGTGTCTCCAAACTGTTGTACTGCTTAAACCAGTAAAGGCAGCCCTTTGCTAATACAAAATTTTACTTTCAAACACGTCCAGTTTATTCTCACTCCACGGTCAGCAGGCAAATTCAGAGTAAGTTCACGCGTGCACTTTTTCCTTCATTAACAATACGACATTCTACATGCATATTAAAGTTTGAGGACATATCATTATTCGTTTAGTTTGGTCTCGTAATACACTAATCAGCCAGAACATTACGACCACCTACCATATAGCCGGTATGTCCACCTTTGGCACGGATAACAGCGGCGACGCGTCGTGGCATGGAAGCAATGAGGCATTGGTAGGACGCTGGAGGGAGTTGGCTCTACATTTACACGCACGAGTCACGTAATTCCCGTAAATTCCGGGGAGGGGCGACGTGCTCTGACTCTACGTTCAGTCATATCCCAGATGTGTTGATCGGGTTCAGATCTGGCGAGTTGGGCGACTAGCACATCAACTGGAATTCTCCACTGTGTACTTCCAACCACTCCATCACACTCCTTAGCCTTGTGACATGGCGCATTATCTTGCTGAAAAATGCCACTGCCATCTGGAAACATGATCATGGTGATGGGATGTACGTGGTTCGCAACCGGTGTTCGATACTCCTTGGCCGTCATGGTGTCTTGCACGCGCTCTACTGGACCCATGGATTTCCACGTGAATGTTGTCACAAGTGTAATGGAGCCGCCGCCAGCTGGTTCCCGACCCGCCGTACAGGTCTCAAGGAGCTGTTCCACAGAAGACGACGGTTTCACGCCCTCCCATCGGCGCGATGAAGAAGGTATTGGGATTCAAAAGACCATGCAGTTCTGTGCCACTGCGCCAACGTCCAGTGCGTATGATCTCGTGCCCACTTCAGTCGTAGTTGCCGATGTCGTGGTGTTAACATTGGCACATGCGTGGGTCAACGTCTGCGGAGGTCCATCGTTAGGAGTGTTCGGTCCACAGTGTGTTCAGACACATTTGTACTCTGCCCAGCATTGAAATCTAATGTTAGTTCCACCACAGTTTTCCGCCTGTCCTGTTTACCAGTCTGCCCAGAGTACAAATCCGACATCTGTAATGAAGGGTAGCCGCCCATACCCACGATGTCTGGACGTGGTTCCATCTTGGTTTCGTCAGGTGTGAAGACATTCACCACAGCAGTCTTCGAACATCCGACAAGTCGTGCAGTTTCCGAAATGCTCGTGGCGAGCCTCCGGGCAGTCAGCATCTGCCCTCGGTCAAACTGAGACAGATCGCGCGTCTTTCCCATTCTACAAATCGACAGCACGAACTCTGATACTACATGCACCGTGCATGTGCCTGACTAGCAGTTATTCTGCGCCAGGTGACAGTGTTATCCCCTGGGCGGGTTTATATCGATAGTAGGACGGTGATCGTAATGTTCTGACAGATTAGTGTATGTTCTGATTGTCTCAATATTTGAGCACCATATCTTCTACATTTGTCAAGAAATTTTAATTTGCCTGCACCATGAGTAACGACAGTTTGTAGTTGCCAGTTGCAAGTCACCTATTTAGGTATTTATATGTGATTTAGTAGTTCATTTCTTAAAGTCAGTGCGTGTTCTTGTACTTAATAGGTGAAATCTCGTGTTTTAGTGACTGTAAAGTGTAGATTCGTGCAGTCAGTAGAACAGCTATCATTTCTTTTGAACGGCCTGCTACACAGCTCAGTAAGGCATATGCCTGCGATAGTAACACGTGAGGAAGGTAGCAAGCTACATATTTAGCTTTCTATGTGTGCTTTTGTAGTTAATTCTTAAGTTAATAGTACTAGGATGAATAGGATGTATGCATGGTGTGTGCGGGCGCAGGAGGACCTGGTTGCAGTTCGCGAACATCGGAAGACGCTTTTTGCCATGCTCAGCTGCTTTCAGGCTGGTACCTCGGGGTATAGCGGTGGCAGAATATCTAGTGCCTCGCATGGGACACCTTAGGTGTCGCTTGTTTCGCCCACAGCCTCTGCGGCTCAGGCAATTTTGCAGTGTACCTGACGCCGTGGATCCGCCTTCACAACAGGGAGAGGGCGGGTAATAACGCGTTTGCGTTGCTAGAGGCACAGAATTAGCGTGATATGACCGCCGGACTACGGCCATTCACTCTATGAGTGGACGGCCGTTTCTTCAGCAGCGTCAGAACAGACACGCGGGGAGCAGGATTGCTAGTAATCGGGATCTCCAATGTTAGGTGTGTTACGGAGCCCGTTAGGGAAATAGCGTCCAGGATCGGAAAGAAATCCGATGTGTTATGTCTGCCAGAGGGCTCATCTGAAATGTGGAAGTGACCCTTCGTGCAGTTATAGAGCTTGAAGGCCGTATGCAAGTTGTGTGTCGTGTCAGCACCAATAACGTCTGGACTTGGGCTCTGAGGGAAGCCTCAGTTCATTTGGGTGGACGGCACAAGTGGTGAAGACTGCTGGCCTCATGCGTGAGTTGCAAGCAGAGCCCACAGTTAGCAGCATCGTTCCCAGAACTGATCGGGGTCCTTTGGTTTGGAGCCGAGTGGAGGGTCTCTTACAAAATCTGGCAGACAAAGCTCTAAAATATTTAGCGAGGCATAACATGTATATCGTGTGTCGATTGTGTGGTGGTCTTGATTGCAGATTAATGGACCTTTGTTATGGGATGGAGAATTATAGGACTCCCGTCGATTGGTCAGGGGCGCACTATCCACAGGAAGCAGCTATTATGGTTGAAGAGTATTTGTGGAGGGGACGAAGAGGCTTTTTGCGCTAGACGGTAGTACGAGGTCCTCTGATCGACGCAGAAGCAAGATCTGGCCACCTATAAAGTAGAGACATTTCGACAATCTAAATTTTATCAGTAAATTGTCGATGTATTCATAATAAAGTTCCTGAAGTTACTCTCCCACAGGAAAGTTATCCCGCTTAAATTATTCTCGAAACCGAATGTTGCCTGAAACCTGAAGTAGAAAGCTCTAAAATATTTAGCGAGGCATAACACGTATACCGTGTATCGAAAAGACAGATGAGACGCCATAGGCAAGGGAGTATTTATAGTACACTATCGAGGTCGAAATGGAGACTGCTGTGAAGTTTTCTGAATGCTTGTGAATGGTCCAAGTGAACTCAAGTTAAGTATCGAAAGCTTTTACCAGCCACACGATTCCACCAAGACACTTTTAGAATCATTGAAAGAAAATCTACGCTCTGAAGCGCGAAAGTACTCAGATCATTAAATTTTAGTTGGAGGCAACATTAACCTACCGACTAAGGACTTAGACGTTAATGGATTTATTACCGTTGGTACAGACAGGCAGTCTTGTGAAGTACTTTTTAATACGTTTTGCGAAAACTGTCTTGAGCAGCTACTTCGACAGCCCCCACACAATGGAAATATTTTAGACCCTGCAGTTTCAAACTGTCCAGATAAGATCGACGGTGTCTGTGTAGAGGCAGGGATGATGGTATCATAGCGACGATGGTTACTGAATTTAATAAGTCAGTCGAGGAGGCTAGGAGAGTATCTTTGCTAGAAAAAACAGATAAGGAGTTGTTAGCATCCCACATAGAAAATGTGTATGAGAGAGTATGAAAATCGCAGAGGAATTATGGGCAAAGTTTAGACGAATTGTAAATAGTACATTACATTGTTCATGAGATAAGACGTCATAAACATTGAGCTGCGTGAAAATGAAACTTCAGGGCGAAATTCGCTAGAGCTACAGGTGTAGTGCGTGTACAAATACGTATAACATGGACTCAACAAGTCCCCTATAGAAATATTGAGACATGTTGACGCCATAGCCGTCCATAATTGCGGAAGTGTTACCTGTGCAGAATTTTGTACATAAACTAACCTCTATTTTGGCCGATAAATGTTCGATGGTATACATGTCGAGGGATCTGGGTTGCTAAATCACTCACTCGAATTGTCCAGAATGTTCTTCAAGCCAATCGCGAACAGTTGTGACCCGATGACATAGCACATTCTTATCAATGAAAATTCCATCATTGTTTGGGGATACGAAGTCCATGAATTAGTGAAAATGGTCTCCAAGTACCCGAACATAGTCATTTCCAGTCAATGATCGATTCACTTGGGCCAGAGGACCCAGCCCATATCATGTAAACACAGCCCACACCACTATGGAGCCACCACCAACTTGCGCAGTAACTTGTTGACAACCTGGGTCTATGGCTTCCTGGGGTCTGCACCCTACTGGAACCGTACCATCAGCTCTTATCAACTAAAATCGGGACTTATCTGAGCAGGACACAGTTTTCCAGTCGTCTAAGGTCCAAGCGATATGGTCACGAGCCCGGGAGAGGCGCTGCAGCAATGTGCTGTTAGCAAAGGCACTCGCGTCGGTCGTCTGCTGCCATAGCCCATCAACTCTAAATTTCGCCGCACTGTCCTAACTGATACGCTCGTCGTGCGTCCCTCATTGATTTCTGCGGGTATTCCATGCAGTATTGTTTGTCTGTTACCACTGAAAACTCTACGCAAACGCCTCAGCTCTGTTATTAAGTGAAGGGCGTCGGCTACTGCATTGTCCGTGGTGAAACGTAATGCCTGAAATTTGGTATCCTCAGCACATTCTTGACGCTGTGGATCTCGGAATATTTAATTGCCTAATGATTTCAGAAATGGAACGTATCATGTGTCTAGCCCCATCTACCATACCGCGTTCAAAGTCTGTTAATTCCCGTCGTGCGGCGACAATGACATAAGAAACCTTTTTACATATATCACCTGGGTACAAATGAGAGTTCTGCTAATGCACAACCCTTTTATACCTTGTGTACGTGATACTACTTCCATCTGTATATGTGCATATCGCTATCCCATGGCTTTTTGTCACGTCTGTGTATGATAAATGTATTTGACATGAGCATACGTAGGTAAAGCCGTAGGTAAAAATCCCACCCTAAACCCCTGGAACGAATTCAACCAAACTTGGTACACATTTAGTTACGATCTGAAAAGAAATACTGTGGGGCTAAGACTGACCAGACTCCTATTGCTGTTAGCGTGATAACGTGGGGAGAGAATGGGAAGGAAGAGAAGGACGCAAACAGGGGTAGGAGGAGAAGTGCAGAGAGGGGGAGTGGGAAATGGGCAGAGGTAGGGGAGAGGAGATGGGCCGAGAAAAGAACTAGGAGGTGATAGGCAGAGATGGAGGAGGAAGAGATAGGCAGAGGTAGAGGGCGGAGGAGCTGAACTGAGAGAGGGGAGGAGGGTGGACAGAGAAAGGAAAGAGAAGGAAATGGATAGAGAGGGCTCAGAAGGAGATGGACAGGGAAAGAGGGAAGGATCAGATAGAGGGAGAGAGGGAGAAGGAGGAAATGGACAGATTGACAGAGGAGGAGAGTGACAAAGAGAGTGGGGGGGGGGGGGGAGAACGGGAAGGAGCAGATGGACAGAGTGGGTAGGTTGGGGGAGAAACACATGGAAATAGAGGGGCTGCAGTAGATGGACGGAAAGGAATACGAGAAGATAGAAAGGGGGCTATGGTGGAGGAGATGGACAGAGCAGAGGATGAAGCAGGTGGACAGGGAGAGGGGGAAGGAGGAGGCGGATTAACAGAAGACTAGAATACATACATAGCCGGGCAACGCCGGGTACTCACCTAGTTTTATGTATAGCATACACACTGCTGTCTAACAGGGTTATGTTTAATACATAACTTAAAATATTACCAGCAAAGAACAAATGAAGGACGATTATATTAACTATTGATAACCAGTGTCCCTTGTAAGTGCTGTTGGATATTTCTTACCTTTACTGTCATCTTTTATCAGTTACAAATATTTGACTACATCCACAGGATTAGTTACACGAGGTTCAGAAATTCCGTTCTGCACATTTTCAGAGTCTGTAATTAGCAAATCATAATCCCATTGTAGCTCAATAAAGAGAGACATCACCTGAAGTAGCTGTTCATGAATAGTTACCAATGTAACGATTCTCTTTAGCCTTCTATCAGTGTTATTGTTTGAACTGTATTACATGCTGACTGAGCTTTCTCATTGATTGTATAATGATCTGTTAATTTCTTGCTGTGCAGCTTACTGTCTGGATGAAACTCGTAAGCGTGTCTTTTACTGTTGTGACGCATTCTCTAGTGAGCCTAAACAGCCGTCTCTGTTCCCCCTCTAGCACATCAATCCTCACCTTGCAATCCGGTGGGTCTCTAAATAATATTTTGCTTATTCCCTCAGCTAAATTAAGTATTCTACATTTTCTAATTCTTCATTCATGTCGAGGTAATTTTCCAGTCGGACTTTGTGAAGTTTCTGCTATACCTATGTGCCGCTGTAAGGCTTGTTTTGCACTAGAGCACTCTAAAGCACTCGTGTTAAGTAGAGTTCGTCTACTCCGACTGAATTCTACGGCTCTGGTAGCTAGTGCTTCGTTTTTTTTTTTCAGCCGTATTCTTTAATTCCGCTAAATTAAAGTGGATTACGATTCTCCGATTCACACTATAAAGACCGGCCTTTCCATGTCGTCATAGTACAACCCTGGGATTGACTGGGATTTCATAAGATGTAGTGCCGGATGATGTGTCACTGTTTGGACCGAAATAATCCCAAACTTTGCAACTGATACTAGCACATGTGCTGCTATCATCCTGTTATTAAAAGAACTATTTCAGGCAGTTTTCGTGAACTATCAGACATTTATTCCCTCTTAAATTACCACATTTGGTCTTTTACTTTATTTTACAATACATTGGCATCACCTTGATCTTCCCTGTTGTACACTTTCGTCAAATAACAGAACTTCATCTTCTGGTCGGAACTTTTTTGGATGTTGGATTTTATCAGAATATTCTTCATTCCTCAATTAAGACTGAGTATTAAGAGTTCTAGCAGACTGCCACACAGCTCTCATTCACTCTTTTCACTCAAGCACATAATCGTCATAAGCGTAAATTACATCTGCTGTGTTCTTTTACAAGATTTCTAGTAAATTACACACTCCCCCAAAGAACAACTCGTGAGGCGTGCCCAGTTGCACAATGCAGTGTTATCTTGAATAGAATACCGCATACAGGATCCAAGTAGCTCAGTCGGACTGTGTACAGTCTACGTAATGTCTGAGCATTTCAGCTAAAGTTATGTTCGTTCTCTCTGACGTTCCATTAGTTTGTGGACGGTAGCAAGTTATTGAATTTTCTATATCCACAATAGTCTGCATACTCTTCACATATTTCCATTGATAAAATTACTACGCAGATAACTCAGTAGTATATTACAATTTCAGCATCTTGTTTTTCAGTGGGTTCCGTGACTAGAAACTTCGTCAATGCATCCTGAAAAGTGAGGATGTACTTACTGCCCTTATCTATTTGATTAAGTGGACATTGGATTCCTATACAGAATCCTTTATAGACATGGCCAGGAGTTGTTATTTCCGTAGGCATCTTAGTTTTGTGTGAATGTGTAATGTCTGTTCTTTCGGACATGTCTGAACGACCAAACACCATACATACATGTAACTGATTCTCCAAGAAGGGTAGTAAAACCACCACCTTCAGTGTGGATGGACAAATACGTCCGACCTCCTGTGGGAATTTCTAAGTAGCGAGCATGGAAGACATGGACAGGGACTTCGGATAGATGTCGTAAGATGTGAATGTGGGTCAGCCGGGAGGCGTGTACAGCAGTCCGCGCCATTGCAATAAACACTCTGTCTAGGAGGCCCAATAGTTAATGTAACTCCCAATAAGCAGGAGATTCAAAGTTCGTATCCGAGTCTAGCAGACATTTTCACTCTTCGCCGACGATTTTGCATAACTTACCGAAGCACGTGACATCAGTAGTTCCTTCCCTTTCCTATTCTTTCTCCTCCTCCACCTTCAAATTGTATAATTGTAGTTTTACTCTGTGTAATTTTATTCTTTTTATAGCTTCTGAATCGATGAATACAAAGAATTCGACGTAGGTGTAACTAAAGTAACTAATTTTCCAGAAATGAAGTTTATTAGAAAAAAGTAGTGTGCTTGTCTGCTTCGACGAACCAAACACAATTAACACACAAAAATGACTGATCGGCTTTAGGCCTTTGTTCAACAACTCAAAGTCTCGTACTTGGCCGAGTATTCCACAAAATAATACTGACAAAGTTCTACTGCTGCATACGGGAACCAAGTTCCACAAGGGTTTACTTCTGGTACTTGCACAGTGATATAGATCTTTGGGAAAACGTAATACAGTAAATATTCTATCAGTGTTTGTGAACCAGGTTACAATACCCAACGACGGAAACTGGTCGGTCGGTGGAGCTGCAGAGGCCAGGCGGTGTCCGTCGAGGAGGCAGCTGGTCGGCTGCAGTGGAGCTGATGTCCATCTGTATCTCTGGCTCGCCCTGAACTGACTCTGCACTTTTCTGTGGTAGGGTGGGATACAGCTTCACCTGTGATGGCGGTCTTACTGTCTTGGTGTAAGGGTAAAACTTTTCTATCGTACAATGACATCTTTGCAATGACATCATTGGAGTGCACGTTGAAGATGTGGTGGTTGCACTTCAAGTTCCATACCACCGTCGAACGGTGGAAGTTCTGACTCTGCACGGCGATGCATGGACCTAAATACAGTCGCTCGGCAGGAAATCGAAGGAACTACGAGGGCTATACGGAAAGTAAGGAATGATAGGTCGCGAAATGGAAACCACAATGAAAATCAAAACTGTTTTATTTGCAACAGTTAGCTACAACTTGCAGCTACTTATCACCATAGTCGCCGATCCGACTTAGAAGTTTGTCGTAGCGTTGTACCAGCTTTCCAATACCCTCGTTACAGAAGGCAGCCGCCAGTGCTTTCCGCCAATTCTCTACGCTGGCTTACAGCTCGTTGTCTGTGCCAAAATGTTGTCTTCATAGCCAGCGGTTCATGTGAGCAGATTTGAAACTCAGAGGAAGACAATTACGGACTGTATTGTGTGTAATAGAACCTTTCGAACTGAAAACGATGCAGGAGCATCTTCATTGACCCTGCAGAATGCGGCTGAGAATAGTCTTCAAGAAGAAAACGCACGACAGTTATGGAATGTTGGCTGCATAGATTCAGGCGAAATTTCTCACCAGGCCCTAGTACTTGGCGGAAGACACTATTGTTTTAGGTATCTTTATGTCCTCCCTGTGTGCTTAGAACTAAAAAGAACGACGTAATGGGATCGACGGACATACTAGAGACACTGCCCAACACACCTGTGCAAAACTTCATCGGATTTTCACTGTGGTTTCCAGTTCGAGACCGATCGTTCCTTACTTTCCGAATAACCCTCATATGTTAGGAAACGTGGGTAAATGATGCAAATCGGTCCACTCCAGTCTGCCACACCTGGTGGCTCTGCTAGGGCACCTAGTGGAACTGCTACAAAACCGTTTTCTGTTGCAGAGCGGTCACGTGGCTTGTACGCAGCCCGCGACGCTGTTGTGTCGGATGGGTTGCCGACCATACAGGCGGAACGCCACAACACGTCGGAATACATCATCCAAAATTGTGCTAAACTCATTCTCTGAAAATGATTTCAAGCATTGTCCGCTCCCGGTAGCTGAGTGGTCAGCGCGACAAAACGTCAATCCTAAGAGCCCGGGTTCGATACCGGGTGGGTCGGAGATTTTCTCCGCTCAGGAACTGGGTGTTACGTTGTCCTAATCATCATCATTTCATCTCCATCGATGCGCAAATCGCCGAAGTGGCGTCACATCGAAAGACTTGCACTCGGTGAACGGCCTACCCGACGGGAGGCCCTAGTCAAGCGACATTTACATTTATTTCGAGCTGTTATTTCATGAGCCCACGGGAATAGTAAGCGGTTGTGAAAACACATTTGACCTCTTAGCAACAAATAGTACTGAGTTAATAACGAGCATCAAAACCGATGCAGGGATTAGTGAACACAGGGTTGTCGTAGCGAGATTGAATACTGTAATCCCCAAATCCTTGGAAAATAAGCGAAAAATATACCTATTCAAAAAAGCAGATAAAAATTCACTTGACGCCTTCCTGAGAGAAAATCTCCACTCATTCCAAATAAATAATATAAGTGTAGGCCAGATGTGGCTTGAATTCAAAGCAGTAGTATCATCAGCAATTGAGAGATTTATACCAAATAAATTAACAAACGGCGGAGCTGATCCTCCTTGGTACACAAAACGGGACAGAACACTGTTGCAGAAACAACGAAACAAACACGCCAAATTCAAACAGACGCAAAATCCCCAAGATTGGCGACCTTTTACAGAAGCTCGAAATTTAGCGCGGACATCAATGTGAGATGCTTATAACAGTTTCCACAACAATACTTTGTCTCGAAACCTGGCAGAAAATCCAAAGAGATTCAGGTAGTATGTGAAGTATGTTAGCGGCAAGAAACAATCAATGCCTTCTCTGCGCGATAGCAATGGAGATACTATCGAACACAGTACTGCCAAAGCAGAGTTACTAAACACAGCCTTCCGAAATGCGTTCACAAAAGAAGACGAAGTAAATAATCCAGAATTCTAATCGAGATCAGCTGCCAACATGAGTAACGTAGAAGTAAATATCCTCGGAGTAGTGAAGCAACTTAAATCACTTAATAAAAGCAAGTCTTATGGTCCAGACTGTATACCAATTAGGTTCCTTCGGAGTATGCTGATGCATTAACTCCATACTTAACAATCACATACAACCGTTCGCTCGACGAAGGATCCGTACCCAAAGACTGAAAAGTTGGACAGGTCACACCAACTTTCAAGAAAGGTAGTAGGAGTAATCCAGTAAATTACAGGCCCATATCGTTAACGTCGATATGCAGCAGGATTTTGGAACAAATATTGCGTTCGAACATTATGAATTACCTCGAAGAAAACGGTCTATTGACACACAGTCATCATGAGTTTAGAAAAATCTTTTAATTCTTTATGCATGGTATTGTAATATCGTTTCCTACAAAACTTGCAGTACCCGTCGTTTATGCGACTGCATAATATATACTGAATATCGTCAACCCTCTGTTCTCTCATTTCCATTGATTTTTAGAGGCTTGTGACGCTAGATCGCTGAAGTGCCTCTTTTTGCGCAAACATCCAGTGGATCTGTGAATGTCCTTCATACCGAGAATAAAGAGCGAGGGGTAAACAGTGTTGACACGACGATTCTGCCGAACTGAAGAGAGTTTTGCCGACCGAAAAAAGCCACATCGCAGTACTAAATGTATCGAGCACTTCCAGGAAGGAACGGCAAAGGCTATACAGGCGGAGACTTGGCCCGTCCGTTGCCCGCATAGTCGGCCCGCGTGAAGCTTGGCACACCGTGGCCGGCCTTGCCTCAAAGTGTGATGACGTTATCTGTCTCGCTCCTCATCGAGAAATTAGTGCAAAGGGTTTAAATGCATCTGATCCCACCTTGAGTGGCGTGGCGAAAATTTTCAAAGCTCATGCAGTAACTGCATCAGCACAAGCTATGGTTCACTATTCCTGTGGTGTGAACATCATTAGTGGTTTTAGTCACTGTTGTGCCCTACAGTCAGCTGACAACTTCCAGTCAACATCGTCATCCGATTTACCAAGCACCCGTTCGTCCAGTAGTCCAGCGAAACGGAGTTCCGTAGTCAGTAATTAACAAACTCTCGCTCACACTATCGGTAGAAATGCAAACAAGTCGAAGCACTTTTTTCACTGGCGGCGTTTCCCGAAAACAGAGGAAGCTCATGTAATGTTTTCCTCCCCGTCGTTTTCAAAGGATCCCAAAAAAATTTGTGCCGTCAAATTGTGTTACAATTGCAGCCCACAAAATCACCGGCATCACTGCTGTTCCAATGACGTCATCTGTTTTGCATGCCGCAAATTGGGGCACCTCTCGAGTATCTGCCTTGGGCGGCTCACATTATGGTATGCCTCAGGTATGCCATACGCTGTCTTGCAAGTGCTGATGGTAGCAGCAAGCGGACTGCAGCGTATCATGTTGCAACTGAACGTTAATGGGGCGGTACAGGATTTCCCGTTGGACACAGGTGCGGCTGTACTTCCCTCTAATGAGGACACATACCCGTGCATTGGGTCCCTGCAGTTGCAATCTCCTCAGTGCAAAATGGTGAAGTACAATGACCAGCAGAGCCCCTTGAGGCGTCAGACCGTTGTCGAAACTAAGTACAAAATGTAGCTCGACAAGTAAAATTGCTTCTAGTCAACGCTGGAACGGCAGGTAACATATTTGAATTCGACACTTTTGTGCTTTTTGGTTTTCAAATTCATGACCTGGCTAGTCTACTTTCTACAGCAGTCGCACTAACAGAGTTTGATACGTTGTATGAGCAACTTAAGCAGCTGTTTAAAGATACGAAACTCGTTCTGTAAGTATTGCAACAATTTTTTCTGAAAGAAGATTGGTTTTATTTAGGATTCCGGTACACCATATTATTCCCCGCTCTTTTGCCTACAAAATCGTATTTTTCAATATAACATCATACGCCACCTGCCTGGGAGGGCCTGTAGGCCCACATGGTATTGCAGCTGGTGGACGAGTGTGTCATCACTACCAACATAGACGTCCAGGGAGCAGCGAGGTGTTTCAGTGTGATCCCTCGATCACCTGGAGTGAGAGTGTCCTCACGTTCCAATGTTTCAGAAGTCACATCTGTGTGTGTCTGGCCGACACGTGAGAGATTTCACAGGTTTGCGCGACCTTGTTACGATGATGACAGACGCCACGCCCAGCGACTTACTGTGTTTTTGTTGACTGCCAGGTCTCCATAGACATTCTGCAAGCACCTGTGAGTACCTGCGATGGTCTGGTTTTCCGGCAATAGAAACTCAGTGGCAGCTCGCTGCTTGGAACGCACCTCCGCTACAGATGCCATTCTGAAGGCTACGTGTAGCGCCGCAACCTATCGGAACTTCATGGAATTGTAGGGTGCTGAGGCGGAAATATTCCATGTTGTCCCACAACAAATTCCGCATTTTCTCAAACGAAACTGGCCTATAAAAGATATTTGTTGAATTACTTATTAAATGCCCCTCGCACACTGGGCTGCGCAACAGAATTCCACACCCACATATCCTTAAAGCAACCGGTAGTGCCTAAGTTTTGCAGAGCTCGGTCATTGCCTTTCGTCACACAGTAGGAAGTTACAGCAGAACTAGGTACGATGCAAAGTGTGGGAGTTATAACCTCAGTAGCGTCTAGCCAATGGACTAGGTCATCTCGTAGTTAAGAAACCTAATGTATCACTTCTAATTTGTGGAGATTTTAAGTCCACTACTAATGCTCAAGCAAATGTTGATTTGTATCCACTTCCTTGGCTGGAGGAACTGTTGACTAAATTGTTTGGGGGCCATAGTTTTTCAAACAGAGATCTCGGTGATACCTACTTTCAATTGCACGTAGATGATCAGATGAAACAGTTTTTAGTAATTAATACGCCACTCGGCACGTTTCGTTATAATAGGCTGCCATCTGGAGTTGCAAACGTTTCCGCGATATTACAGAGTATCACGAGCACCTCGTTCAGGATATCGTCAACCGCCTTAGTTATTTAGATGAGTTGTTAGTTACCGGGGTTACATGGGAGCATCACCTGTACAATCTACAGTTGTTGTCTGAGCAGCTCAAAGTACATGGACTGTGTTGCTACCTCGACAAACGTAATTTACACTACTGGCCATTAAAATTGCTGCACCAAGAAGAAACGCTCATGATAAACAGGTATTCATTGGACAAATACTAGAACTGGCATTTGACTACATTTTCACGCAGTTTGGGTGCATAGATCCTGAGAAATCAGTACCCAGAACAACCACCTCTGGCCATAATAACGGCCTTCATACGCCCTGGCATTGAGACAAACAGACCGTGGATGGCGTGTACATGTACAGCTGCCCATGCAGCTTCAACACGGTACCACAGTTCATCAAGACTAGTTACTGGCGTATTCTGACGAGCCAGTTGCTCGGTCACCATTGACCAGACGTTTTAAATTGGTCAGAGATCTGGAGAATGTGCTGGCCAGGGCAGCAGTCGAACATTTTCTGTATTCAGAAAGGCCCGTACAGGACCTGCAACATGCGGTCGTGCATTACTCTGCTGAAATGTAGGGTTTCGCAGGGATCGAATGAAGGGTAGAGCCAGGGGTCGCAACACATCTGAAATGTAGCGTCCACTGTTTAAAGTGCCGTCAATGTGAACAAGAGGTGACCGAGACGTGTAACCAATGGCACCCTATACCATAACGCCGGGTGATACGCCAGTATGACGATGACGAATACACGCTTCTAACGTGCGTTCACCGCGATGTCGACAAACACGGATGCGACCATCATGATGCTGTAAACAGAACCTGGATTCATCCGAAAAAATGACGTTTTGCCATTCGTGTACACAGATTCGTCGTTGAGTACACCATCGCAGGCGCTCCTGTCTGTGATGCAGCGTCAAGGGTAACAGCAGCCATGGTCTCCGAGCTGATAATTCATGCTGCTGCAAATGTCCTCGAACTGTTTGTGCAGATGGTTGTTGTCTTGCAAGCGTCCCCATCCGTTGACTCATGGATCGAGATGTAGCTATACGATCCGTTACAGCCATGCGGAAAGATGCCTGTCATCTCGACTGCTAGTGATACGAGGCCGTTGGGATCCAGCACGGCGTTCCGTATTACCCTCCTGAACCCACCGATTACATATTCTGCTAACAGTCACTGGATCTCGACCAGCGCGAGCAGCAATGTCGCGATACGATAAACCGCAATCACGATTGTCTACAATCCGACCTTTATCAAAGGCGGAAACGTGATGGTACGCATTTCTCCTCCTTACACGAGGCATCACAACAACGTTTCACCAGGAAACGCTGGTCAACTGCTGTTTGTGTATGAGAAATCGGTTGGAAACTTTCCTGATGTCAGCACGTTGTAGGTGTCGCCACCGGCGCGAAACTTGTGTGAATCCTCTGAAAAGCTAATCATTTGCATATCACAGCATCTTCTTCGTGTCGGTTACATTTCGCGTCTGTAGCACGTCATCTTCGTGGTGTAGCAATTTTAATGGCCAGTAGTGTATTCGAGCAGAGTGTCGAGTATTGCGGACATATATTAAGCAATGATGGGCTCGCACTCACATAGGGTCATTTGGACGCAACCACTAACTTACTGGTTCCTAAGAACCTCAAAAAAACTACAGTCGTTTCTCAGCAAAGTAAATTATTATGCCAATCTTACATCTAATGCGGTCCACATTCCAATCCATTCAATCAATTGTGTACAAAAGACATTAAATTTATGTGGTCAGAGGCCAGAAGGCTTTCATGCAATTTAAGAATTGGCTTAGATTGGCCCCTTGTTTAGGATTATTCCATCCTGACATATATTTAAAGCTTTTCACTGATGCATCAATGCATCAGATTGTGGCATTGGTGCCATGCTGTACCACAAATATGCTGACAGCACAGAACATCCCATTGTATTTGCATCTAAAACATTATACTCGGCGCAAAGTAATTATTTACAAATTGAGAAGGAAGCTTTGGCTATCATATATGGTGTCCAGATGTTGCATGAGTATCTCTGTAGTGTTACGTTTCACTTGGTCACCAAACACAAGTCCCTTATTTTACTGTTCGAAACTTCCCAATAACACGGCGCAGCAGCTGAAACAGTGGGCATTGTTCCTGACAATGAGATCCATTAGTGGCCCACTACGTGGCACTCCAGTGCTGACGCGCTTATCCAGTTGCTGTGCGTCCCAGATGCTATATTAGAAAGGCACGAGGCGTTTTGTTTTGCCTTAGATGGAAATGAGCAACACAACCTTGACGAATTACTTACTACAACTTACGAATAGCAGGAGAAACAGCCTGTGATCCACCGCTCTGCAAAGTGTTGTCTGGTGTATTGTGGGGTTGGCCAAAGCGCTTGCATAAGGACATCGACCCAGAATGACATACCTATTTTTCCTTATGGCACAGACTTAACGTTGCTGAGGGGTCATTTTTTTTCTATGGGTGGTGATAAATGCTTGGTGTCAATCCCTACCACTCTCTGCACCCTCTTACAGCAACTCCGTCACACTGCGCATTGAGCAATGTGCAGAATGAAGGCAAAAGCATGGCGTCATGTGTACTGTCGTGGAGTCGGAGTTGTGGCTGAACACACGGTCCGCACCTGCCATGCCTTTGCTTCAGCACTGTGTTTCAACCCTTGATTATTCCCTGACCACCTTTGGCAAAGTGTGCATGTTGATTTCGTTGGTTTCTTATGGGTATCAACGTAGTTGCTAGTTGTCAATACCCTCTCTAGTCACTTGGATGGCTACAACTACTACTACTACTACTACTACTATAACAGTACCTACTATCTGCGCTCTGTCCGTCATATTTGCAATAGATGGGGCTCCTTACACACTGGTTTTTGACAACAGCTCTCAGTTCACGGCATCTGAGTTGCAGGATTTTTGTAAATACAATGGCATTGAGCACTCGTTTCCATCCAGGGTTCAATGTGGAAACAGAGTGGATGGTCAGGACATTTGAGATGCAGATGGCCAAACTTCCTCTGTAAGCTGTCGGTTGTAGATTTGTTGGTGGTGGTAGCTTAAAAATGTGAATCTTTAATTAGATATACTGAAATGTCCGTGTATATCTGACATGATTAAATGCCTTACCCACGAAAAAAGGCAGTTCGTTATCTACGAAATTAAACAAGAACCTCAAATAATACGGTTTATTACATGCAAATGCAAAAAATTGCTTAACAAAAACTAACAACACCAAGCTAATGCCTTGGTAATCTGGGAAAAGGGATCTGGAGTGTGATTCAAATGAACGTGTATCAGGATAAAACATTGACATTCGCGGAAATTGTACCATAATTTTCGAAGGTTACTGCAGATTAAGTTCTACAGTACCACAGAAGGACATGCATTTGCATCTACGGGCGCAGTTGAAAGTGTGTTGAACCTCTAACTGCAAGCAAGTCTACAGAGCGAGTATTGAAATTGCTCAACATCGTTAAAAGTGACTCCACTTTCCCTACAGTTTGCCTTACTGTTGTAGCTGGCTCTCACCATGTTCATAACCTGCAGGTATTGGCTGAAGTAGCTGCAGAATCATTCATAGGTTCTGTACCAATAACTTCCGTCTACGTTCAGCTCCGCCAAAAGAGTCTCTCCTTGCCAAAGAAAAGTCTGGCCAAGGTGGTACCTGGAAGTCAAGTCTACTCGAGGTGGCACTTGAGTGACTAGTATACTTTCTGCAGTCTGCTTCAGAAAAGTAAGATTTGGTTCTTTCCGTTTTTCTAGCATCTCATAATTTTGTTTGGCTGAATGATAAACATTTGGAGTACTGATCAGTCAGAAGTGGTCCTAAAAGATGCAGGTCTCCCTCTCTTGATCCTTCTTCAGGTGGTTAACCAATTACAAATTTCATTATATTATACTCTACACAACTGTGTACTACTTTGTCCTTTTTTCTGTCTATGTTTGCGTGTCGGCCAATAAGGGACGACATCTGTAAGTATAGCCGTGTTTCATATTCCCACATCTCAACTGTTTGGTTTAAACAATGGTAGTTGTTTTTACAGTTGGTTAAACCCTTCTCTTGTATGACTTGAGCGCAGTATCGGTTCTCACAATCTTCAAAGATCCCCTAAGCTTTCCTGTGCCCAATGCACTCTCTCAGATGTTATCTTAAAAGTGTACGCGTTTCGACGAATTCTGACTGTCTCCATTTCTGCCCACAAAAGGAGTTCTTTTCGAAGTCTGCCAAAACATCATGCCTCCCCAGACCACACACAACTCAGTAAAAAAAGTCTCTGTTGCCCCGCACAGCCTAGAGATACAATCTACATTATGACTTTTAGTGCGAAGAGCGTCAAGTCAGCTTTCCGCAAAACACTGCCCAGTGTGATCTCCTGGGGGGTCCTACACATGTGTTCGTATGTTCCAGTAGACCTTTCACGAATTCTGCTGGGGCTGTTTTCCGTGCCGGCTTATGGCCCACAGCGTGCCCCCTCACTTACAGCAAAGTGCAAGATGCTTACATAGTGGGTTCTTATTTTACATGTACATGCAATTCAATATAGGAAATTGTTATCTGCATAGTTAAGTACTGGCAGTCGCTTATAGTAACACATATTTCATTTGCACGTAGAGATTAATTTATTCGAATTTAATTTTTATTTTTATTTAGGGTTTTACGTCAGTTAGGGGATAGTTTCAGAAAAACAGTCACGTAAGACCTCGCCACCTATCGATTCATCCCTGTGAATGGACATAGCCTGGGCAGAATTTTAGACGGGTGCATACCCTGTAACCTATTCGATCTGCTGCAGCCAACTTAGCAGAAGCACCACCTACGTGGTGGGCTCCGACGTCTGCTGTCACATTTTTGACCATGACCCCGATGGACCAAAGGCGTCGTCATCAACAACAGAAGAAGGCAGACATCTGAATTTAAGTCCGGCCAGGAGCAGCTGGTAAGGCACTGGAACCAGCTCCTCTCGCAACGTGACGTACCATGCTACTTTCTTCCTGCCCAACGACTGGGTGTGCCATACACAGCCACTCCAGGGACAAGCCAGCCTACCAAACCGCCTCTTTCCACTATAACCATCACCTTCGTGTTAGTCGTCTACAGGTAGTCGACAGTTAGCAGCGATTGGAGCCGATGGAGGTCGAACCACTTCCTCCTCCTACGTCGCTTCTGACTTCCACCCCCACCACTGGTGGTCCCGCCCCTCACCCCTGACGGAGGTAGAGCATTATCGACCTGTGGTGCCCATTGAGATCGACCCGCTGGTCGCAGCTCTGCCACATTCATCGCCCACTGCCTGCAGGATGGCTCAAGCGGCACTCTGGACTCCATCGATAAACCAGGAATCCCACGGACGGCACCGCCTCCTACCCTAACCGATCACGATGGGGACCTACCGCGGAAACCTTTCGCGGGAACTGCTGCTGCTCTCTTTCCACTTCCTCGGCGAAGTCTGAACAGGCTGGTCCATTTTCGACCATATGAGCCGATTAAAATAGTGAAGGGTTTAGTATCCGACGACGATTTAGATTTTCCGCAACCCGAGTATCGACAGGGAGAACACTCAGAAATATTCGAGCTCCAGGCGACAGCCGCAGTTTTAATCCGCGCGGCGCAGCCGCCGTGGCAATCTTATGAGTTGACGAGTGTTTACCGATAAATATCTCAGCCTGGCTATTGCTGATCAGTCTCTCGCTAGTTATTGAAGCCTTTCATTACGCGCCACTGAGCAGTAAAGTTTTACCTTGCCTGATTTACTTTTGGGACTCGGATTGCTCTCTTGATTGTTGTATACGATTAAGACGACTCTGATAAGCCCTTTGCTGTGTCGTCCGAACAAGACAGCCAGGGCAAAAGCACCACATGTGCAGAGATACGAGCTGGTGTCAGTGCCATAGAGACCCGCCAGTTGCGCGAGTTCCACCAGCGCCACCGGCGGCGCTCAGGATGAAGATACCGACTTCGCCTCGCCCAAATGTCGGCCGAGTACAATCCGCCAATTACCGGAAGACAACGCACAGAAGCTTACTCGGAAGATAGAAGAGCAACTCTCGCCGACTTGGTTATAGGTTATCGTCCATGGCTAACTTAGACAGGGAACGTCGTTAATGAACTCTTAGAAGTGAACAGGCAGTTGTTGTAAATTGCATTTGCTATGTACTCTGAAGTTTACCTACTGTTATTTCCACTTAGTCATTGAGGGTATTTTTTATGTTAATTACATGCAGTGTTGCAGACTTAATCACTCAAAAAGTCACGAAGGTAAGTAAACTTTTTTAACTCATTTGTGTGACTCTGTTACTAATTTGTTGGAGTGTTGTAGAACCTTCGTTCCCCTATCCTCTTACCTGACCTTAGGGCATAGCTGTGTAATAGTGACAGGGAGAAATTGTCTTAGCGGTGTACTGCACCAGAAGCCATTCCACGAACCCACAAGCTCGGCCTACCGTAACAGTGGCAATTCGGCCTCCACAGCAGTAGCGACATGGCCTTTACAAATTGGCGACGAGGGTTTACAAAACCTTGACTAGGTTTGATTATTCGAGCACTTTGTGATCTCCACTGTTATTTACCTCTGCAACTCATGTTTGTTCTGCCCGTCTCTACGTTCCCACCAGTGCGAGTTTTTATAAGCTTTGTTCTACGTACGCAGAGTAGGACAGAAGAGTAACTTCCTAAATTTTTTTTCCAACGAGTTCATTGTTGCCCTGATGGCAGTTTCAAATAGAATAATTTATGAAATCTAGTGCTTTACGTAACTCAAAGAACTTGGGCTTCAGTCACCACGTCTGTTAAAGCCCCATGCTAACTCATTCTTAACCAAGTCAACTACTGAGTTCTTTTCTGTTTGAAACCAACGATACCCTGTTGGTTAGCTTAAGATGATTATATTGGATATTGGATAACTATCGTGTGACTGATAGATTTTGGCGCGCTTCCGCCACATGTTCTATTCACTATTCATGTAGCTCTGTAGTTCTGGCTATAGTATAGTGAAGTGTTGTATGATGCAGTACATGTGCGGCAAGTTTCTGCAGATCAGGAAATTATATCCCCCCCCCCCCCCCCCCCCTGAACGTGGTAAGGTTCTATGGACGAAACTGTTGAGGTTATCAGTCCCTAGGCTTACACACTAACTAAATTAACTTTATCTGACTTACGCTAAGGACAACACACACGCCCATGCCCGAGGGGGGACTCGAACCTCCGACGGGGGGAGCCGCGAAAAACCGTGACTGGGCGCCTTTAGACCGCACGGCTACCCCGCGCGGCAGGCTCCTGAACGTGATAATGATGAGCACCGAGGCCACACAGACATGTGCACATTTCTGGTACTACAGCACTACACAGTGTTCTTTAGACTTACCTAAGGTATTTATATTCCCTCAAACATCTATGGTATAAGAAGAGTTGCTACATGCTTTACTGTGGTGAGCATCGTGAATGATTCTGATTTTGATGTTTATTTTGTTCTTGAAACGTGATAATTCGAACTGCAAATTGTAAAATTTTCATTCGACTTCGCATTATTGCTGATATTTGATTTATGGACGTAAGACCATGCTCTAAGCCAAGGTATAATTCCTCTGCCCAACGTTTCGCCTTCGTCCTCTGGAGACTACATCACAGGCTTTATAGACTTAGAAAGCTGTTAAAGACACAAACAACCTCAGCAAGCCGATCTGCTTATATATATCCACTCAACGGTCGATTCCTTACGTACACTGATGCTCAGAACAAATGGAACATCTTGAACGACTGGAGATAGGACGCTCACGTTTACAGGACATGTACATTTGTATGAAAATGGAAATGAAGTCCCATGCGTTTTGACAGAGCGTTGGGGAAAGATGCGGGAGACCCGCACCGCCGTACTAGGCAATGTCCTAATGGATGTGGTTTGCCGTCGCCTTCTTCCGACCATAGTGCGGTTGAATGATGATGTTGATGATGATGACGAGACAACAACACCCAGTCACCTCAGGGGAGGTGAAAATCCCTGACTCCGCCGGGAATCGAACCCGGGACCCCGTGCTCGGGAAGCGAGAACGCCACAGCAAGACCACGAGCTCCGGACCGTAAATTTGTGTGTTCTGCGTAAATGATTTGCATTTCAGTCACATCGGTTCAGCAATGTGCCCTGTTACCTAGTAGGCATAGGGTCTGCCATCGACCCGTATAACTTTTTCCATGCGTGATGGCATCGACACGTATAAGATGTGAATGGCGTCCTGTGGTATAGCCACCCATGCTGCATTCACTTGGTTCCAAATTCACCGTTGATGTTTGCAATTGGGTCACAGCGCTGCACCCGTCGCTTTACCATATCGGGCCAGGGCAAAGGCTGACATGCTGTGACGCCAAGAAGGCACGCGTTCGGGCAGCAACATGTGGTCGTGCATTGTCTTGCTGAAAAATGGCATCTGTGGTACTGTGCAGAAAGAGAATGGCTATGTGTCATAGGATGCAATTCGTGTGGGCCACACTGGTTATAGTGCCCTGGACACGCACCAGCTGTGATTTGTGGCTATACCCAACAGCACCCCACACCATAAGGCTTTCGATTGGCGCCGTATGTCTTGTGCGAATGCAGTCACTGTGATGCCGTTCCCCCCTGTCTGCGCCGAAGTAAAATACGGCCATCAATTTTTAGAGAAACAGAACCCATATTTGTCCGAAAACACTGTCTGAAGCCATTCCTGTCCCCAGTGACCTCGTTCCATACACCATTGCCGTCTAGCGTGTTTCTGCACATTCGTCAAAGGTAAGTGGAGAAGTGGACGACACCTACGTGATCCATGCCGTAATAAATGGAGGTGACTGTCACCCCTGATAGTGTACGATGTGTTCCACTGTTCCACTGTCGCGCCAGAGCCGAGGGGGCGCAGATTCGTCCCGGAATGCCATTCGCATGGGGTGTCCATCTTCTCGAGGGGAGGGGGTCTCTGAGTGGTGTGACCTGACCTAACTTGTGTTCTACGGCCTTTCGTGAACTATTCCGCATACACCCGTTACGCTGACGAAACACTTCGTCCCACACGAGCAGCAGTTTCCCAGTCCACGTTCTATCATGCCAATAATGCACCCTTTTTCAAAATCATTGATTTTACGGTACTATTCGCGCATACGTCTCAGAGGCATCCTACATGTCTGCTCAAGTCACACTGATCCATTACCTTTGTTTTATTGTGACAACGAGAGCCGCAGACTCATTTTACCGGTAGGTGGTGTTGCCCCTCTATATCGCTGTTGATCTTGAACCCACGGGCCGACATGGTTAAAATGCTAAAGATTTCTGCACAACATCCTATTGAACGTGTCATGGGAAGTGAATATGAACATCCTGTCTCTAGTCGTTGAAATCGTTTTTTATTTTTTTTTCTGAGTGTATATAAATGATTTAAGAGGCAATCTTAGCAGCCGTCTGAGATTGTTTGCAGATGATGCGATCGTTTATCGCCTAGTAAAGTCACCAAACGAAAACAAAACTGCAAAACGATGTAGAAAAAAGTGCTAAAGAGAATCCGTTAATATCGGTTATACGAGAAAGCAGTCAAATCTAAAGGCCATAAATTCATCTAAATATCTACGAATTACAATTACGAACAACTTAAATTAGAAAGGACGCGTAGAAAATGTTGTGGGGAAGGGGAACCAAAGACTGCGTTTTATTGGAAGAACACTTAGAAGAAGCAACAGATCTACTAAAGAGACTGGCTACACTACGCTTGTCCGTCCTCTTTTAGAGTACTGCTGCGCGGTGTGTGGTCCTTCCCAGATACGATTATCGGAGTACATCAAGAAAGTTCAATGAAGAGCAACACATCTTGTATTATTGAGAAATAAGAGAGAGAATGTCACTGAAGAGATACAAAGTTTTGGGTGGACATCATTAAAACAAAGGCGTTTTTAGGTTGCGGCGGAATCACCAACCTTCTCCTCCGAATGCAAAAATATTTTGTGCACGCCGACCTACCCAGGGAGAAACCATCATCATAATAAAATAAGGGAAACCAGAGCTCGCACAAAAGTATATTCATTTCTTCCGCCCGCTGTTCGAAATTGGAATAACGAAGAATTATTATGAAGGTGGTTCGATGAACCCTCTGCCAGGCACTTAAGTGTGATTTGTAGAGTATCTATGTAGATGACCTTCGGAATGTTCAAATTTTCACGAATCTTTTTTGTTGATTTAAAAAGTTGTATCAATGCCATGTTATCGTGCTGATGCTATCTGTTATTGTTTTTACGAATGGAAAGAAAACTTTCCCTTTAGTTGATCCTTTCTCATTAGAAACTGTAGACCTTTTAGGATGTAGCGCCCCTTTAATCTCTTTGTCAGGGAAGCCATTTCTTCTGACGGAGTTTTTTTAAATAATCAAGTTTGTCCTACAAGTACTGTGACTCACACAATCTTTTAGCCTGCCCTTCTAGTGTTCTGATCACTTCTGTTTTCTGCTTGGGATGGTTACTATAATTTTTGTGAAGGTATCTATCCGTGTGATTGGGCTTCCTGTAGACTTTATGCCCTAAGTTCCGTCAGGTTTTCTAATTACTTCTGTATTCAAAAAAGAAATCTGACTGTCTTTCCCTTTTCTCACAGTAAACGTTTTGTTAGAATTAATATTATTCAGGAAAGCTGAGTGGGTTCTCCACAGTTACACCATGAGTTTGCTCATAGAATTTGTTGTCCCACTGGAAGTAAGTTGATGTGAGACAATGTTTAAAAGAGATCTGCTTTCCAACTGGCGATATCATCTCATTAAGAGGAACATAGTAAACAATGGTACAACGTCAAAACTGGCTATAATTTCACTTCGACGCAGCTTGACGGATTTTAATTTTTCGATAAAGTGACCAGAAAACACGATATTGATATAGTGTTTAAAACAACAAGAAAGGTGCACGTATGTTTGAACACTGCAAAGGACCTACGCCCATCGCTAGCCACAGCATGGCTATGTAAAATCTCTTGCACGCGCTGTCGAGTGTTTATAGGAACTGTGGGAAGAAGCATTAATAACCACCTCATGTAACACAAGATGGGCAAGATGGATAAATCATTAGTAGCGGATCATGCACTAGGACTGGGAAACCACCAGATTCGTTTCTCTGATACTGTGGTTTTAGCCAGATCTAACAATTACTACGCAAGGTTGTACAGAGAGGCCATAGAAATTCAAAAGCACAAAAACAGTTTCAACAGAAAAGAAGAGGGTGTGGGTGCTAGAGCCAAATAAAACATAAAGTGCTAACGACCTTCCACTACAGACTCCGTCGTAATGCGTCGGCGCGAGTCCACAATCTTAGGCAGCGTTCTGATGACGTCACGAACCCACCATTGCCTGGATGCATATAAACAGTTCGGCTCCTCTAATGATGCTTGCAGCACATTAGACAATTGTTTGTATATATGTATGTATGTATGTATGTTAAACATTTTCTCTTAAACCACTGGACCTATTTCAAGGAAACTTGTTACACGTATCCGCTACCGTCAGACAACAATCGCTATGGGGGTAGGAACACTGGGGAGTGGATTTGTCAGCCGGCCATTGTGGCCGAGCGGTTCTAGGCGCTTCAGTCTGGAACCGCGCGACCGCTACGGTCGCAGGTTCGAATCCTGCCTCGGGCATGGATGTGTGTCATGTCCTTAGGTTAGTTAGGTTTAAGTAATTCTAAGTTCTAGGGAACTGATGACCTCAGCAGTTAAGTCCCATAGTGCTCAGAGCCATTTGAACCATTTTTTTTTTGTATTTGTCATGTGCATGTTTTTCTTATGGACAACTTTTTGTCGCTTGCTCAAGTGTAGGCTCACCCAAGAATTTATTCATGGTAGCTCCTGGGCGTGTGATTAGAAGTACTGTTTATAATTAAGTTCTGGCCGCGCGTAGTGGCCGCGCGGTTTGAGGCGCCATGTCACGGATTGCGCGGCCCCTCCCGCCGGAGGTTCGAGTCCTCCCTCGGGCATGGGCGTGTGTGTTGTTCTTTGCATAAGTCAGTTTCAGTAGTGCGTAAGTCTAGGGACCGATGACCTCAAATGTTTGGTCCCTTAGGAATTCACACACATTTGAACATTTTTTAATTAAGTTCTGAGTTAAATAGACGTTACAGAGAATTTTTATTTATCGTAGGATGTTTCTTAATTTGGATACTGTACTTGTACATTTGTACCTTATGCACATTTCTTTGCATGATTGTTTTATAATTTCCAAATTTTTCTCACGAATACATGGAAATGAAATATTTTCGTGAATACACTGTAAACACAGTTCATTTTTTGTTTTAGTTTGTGATAGAAAATTTGCGAAATGAATATCAGGGCATTGTCGAGTTTGGCGGCTAGTTGAGATAAATGACAATGAAATAGGAAAAGGTCCCCACTGAAAGCTCGTAATAAACGAATAATCGATTTTTAATAATTGTTGCACCGCCAGTCCCTAGTCCCCGTCAGTTTTTATCAGCCAAAAAGACAATTCTAACCATAAAATCCCGAGCACTAGTAACAAACGAAAGTCGTGTCCCCTTTCAAATATTTTATCAATTCAATGCATTCCTCATTACGATAACTTCGAGATGTATTTGAATGCCAGCTGTGTGTTAACAGCATTTAACGGCGTCATCCGTTGTCCGACAATATTTTTATCTGTTAAATTTCAGGTTATTTCGGTCCGACATTGTGTTTGCAAGTAACCGTGCGGAATGCAGACTGGTCAAAGCGCTCGCCATGAGCCGGACAGACTACAAAAGCGGTGCGCAGCTGGCGGTCATACGAGACAATAGTCGCTGGGATTAATCTCGCACAGGTCTGAGGATCTATAGAGAGCTCGTAATAAGCATAAAGGATAGAAGGGGCAGCTTTCAATATTGGTGAAGAGGAGAGCAGAGCTGAGGCAAATAGTGAATTGGACTTGCGAGAACCCGTGTCAAGGTATTAAAATACAATTAACTGCACTGGTGCGCTTCATTAAACCAACCTTTACTCCCTTTGTTATGAGTCAGCATCAGCTTGTATTTATTTTCCTTTGTTATTAAGTTTGTATGTTTCCCCGTACTGAGGTAGAGATTTGCTTTCAAGCGTATGTTACGCTTCTGGCGACTATGATATTGCATCACTTGATAACTAACAAGTTGTCTGCATCACGGTTTTTTCCATCTAATAAACTTGATGCCATCTACATTATTGTAGCTCTGTTACTGTCCATCATAACTTAATTGTTGCGGCAATTATGAATTAATTATTAATTTGCGTATCACCAACTTGATAGTCTTTCCATAGGCATATCAGTTTAGTGACAGAATTTGAGGAGCGTCGGGCCTTCCCCGGCCTGTTACTTCTGATTTTGAAATGCAGATCCAAGTAATCAGCACATAAAACAATTTTCATATCGATCGGATCCTTTTCTGATTCAATAAGAGTGTAATAACAATGTTTGTAAGGTCAGATCATGTTCTTCTTCTCTAAATTCTATTTAACAATTTGGGTTTAAGGAAGAATTGATTTTCGGGTGTCCACGTGCCGCAGTCTCAGAGGGTTGGGGGAGAGCAGAGGAGCGTGCAATAAAGGCAGGAGGCGTCGACGTCGTTCGGCAGAGCAGATACGCGTCCTCCAAATCTATTCTGTGTGCGTCATTTTAGCTGACTCCGTTAACTTTCGCAAGCTGGGAGAAATATCAGTGAGAAGGGTCTCGCATTTCATTAGAACGGCGAACCCTGGAAAATCACCCCAGCATAGGAACGACCATCTTTACAGCCAAGCCTTTTCAAAGAAAGCGAAATCTGCCTGGGCAACATCATACTTCTGGCGCCTTCGTGGGAGACTGGAGAAGGGAGTGGAACCCATTTCGACAGATAGCTATCTTTTCTCTGTGCCTGAAGGTAACTAAAATATTCAGAGTGACTTCTTGTGTGCGTTGCACCGCCAGGTCCACGCGCAACAGACCCCAGGGCTTGGTGGTACGTGAGAAACTCTTCACCCACCAATGCACAGAAAAGTGCTGCCAATTCTCAGAAAATAAACCGTACCACTGTCGGCACTTTTACAAGCGAAATGAGCGGGCATTGGCTGACTGAAAAAGCGAATTTATAACATAGGTCCATAGTTCGGAACACCTAGAACAGAACAGCCTGACAGCCACCGGACTGGAAACTGAGTTTTGTACAGGCCATACTGGGAGCAAATAGCAGTGTAACAAATGTGCTATTCATCGAGGCTAGGCGAACTTTTGCCATTGGTGGGGAAAGATTTTGGCACGCGCCCCACGCAGTGCAGCCGCTGGACACGAAGTGTAAAAGATTTTCTGGTCTCAGTTTTTGGAGTCGCAGCTCATTTCACGTCTCGGCTTTTGAAGTTATGAAGACGGAGATGGAGGCTTGGACTTAGAAGGAGAGTCATCAAGGCTATACTTGCACTTAGATTTGAAATAGTCGGAGTGGCAGATGAGTTGTGGAAACACCCATGTATCTGCAGTCATTTCATCTTCGTTCTACAATTGTGTTGAGACTGTTGAGCAGCATTGGCGGAATGGGACGCAACAGATTTAGGCCTTCTTTGTTAGCCACAAGTCACGGGGGCTTTCCAGGACTAAATGTAAAACTATAATGCATGTTTAGTTTTTCTTTCTTTCCACCATACAATCAGTGCATTCACGTGGCTGTATTACGTTCAATGAATTTGTCAGGAGTTGAGTATCATGTTTCCACTTTACCTCATCAGACAGCATTGCCAGACCTCTTACCGTTCTTTTTAATTGCTTTCATGTTTAGGTTAAATGTTCTTTTCATGTGCTTAATTAAATCTTGTAATATTCTTATCAGACTGTACACACAATAATTTGCTATAAATTTAGGGATTTACCTGAGTCCTGTCTGTTACTACGTAATTAGTAAATCCATGTAGTGAGGTTAATTAAGGAAAATTATGGGAATGCCGGTACCTGAGATTCAATGGTATGGCCACCTTATTATATAAACGCGTTAAATCAAATCCGTTGCGTAACTTCAAGCAGAATTTGGACTCCACTGAGCGAACTGTGAATCAGTAGGCTCAGCTGATCTAGACATAGCTTTAGGCTCACACCGGTGTTTCACACAAATCGGCGTTTACCTGACCAGGACTGATTTAAAATAGGAAGATTTTTTGATGCAGTCAGGAAATTTAAATTTAGCAGTGTTTCATTTTGTTTAAGCTTGTGAACGTTTTGAACCGTTCAAATGGCTCTGAGCACTATGGGACTTAACTTCTGAGGTCATCAGTCCCCTAGAACTCAGAACTACTTAAACCTAACTAACCTAAGGACATCACACACATCCATGCCCGAGGCAGGATTCGAACCTGCGACCGTAGCGGTCACGCGGTTCCAGACTGAAACGCCTAGAACCGCACGGCCACATCGGCCGGCTAACCGTGGTATTTAGAACAATTTCTGGCTAACATATGTGCTTCGATTTTTGGTTTCATGTTTTCTGGATTGTGGTCCTAATCTTGTTGATTAGCAACGTCGTTACGAGCGGCCTTGAAAATTTTGGCAGGGTTTTATACAGGGTGTAGAGCTGTCCCTACCGACGTTGTTTTATGCGAACTGCAGTGTTACATCCGTCCTTCATAAACCACTTGAGAGATTTTCATATTCTCTCATTTGCTACACGCAAACTCTTAGTCCTACAGAAAAAAATGAACAGGGCCTTTTTGTGAGAAATTTAATGTTGTTAAATTTTGTACTGGGATACGTTTTCGCTAGAGGCCGTAATGATCGAATTATTCAAGTAAAACGTACAAATATGACCTTCAGCGCACTACCACTGCAACACACAGCCCCCACTGGTCAGGATTTCTAGTGTCTTGTTCGTGGCAGTCTCTCCTACAACTGAAAAAGAATTGGCGACTGCACGAATTATTTTCCACATTCGACCTTTTCCGGATTTGGTAACTGGCCTTATTACGCCACCGGCTCAATCAAGCACTTAAAAATTGTAAAATTGACGTTTGTGAATTTAAACAGTACAAAATAACCAATTACACCGCTGTATTCGTCAGGCCTTATGACTACGAAGCTACTGTGCCTATAAGGGCTACGTTTGGATCGAATTTCGAACGTAATTTGTTTTAGCGTAACGTTTACAAAAGTCGTTTTTCTTTCATTGCCTTCACACTTACGTTTAAATTAACAATGTTAAAGAAATAGGTGATTAGGCTTGTGACATAATAGCCCAATTGATAGAGACTAGAGAAGGTCGAATATCGGGCACAGTTATCGTAGTCGGAAATTTTTGTACAGTGGTAGAAAGGAGTGTCACGAAGCACATATTAGAAATCCTGACTGGTGAAAGATGAGTGTGAGAGTGGACGTGCGTTTGAAGGTCAATTTTGCACTTTTTTCTTAAATAACTTGAAATCCGTGCCGTCCAGCGAAAATGTGTCCGAGTACAAAATTTAACACATTAAATTTCCCGCAAAGAAAGTCCTGTTCATTTTCTCTGTAGGACTAATAGCATGCACGTAACGAGCGTCACAATATGAAAATCTCGTCGGTGGTTTACGAAGGACAGATAATAACAGAGCGGTAGTGGCAGCTGAATCACCATGTATATGTTTAAAAAGTTGTAATTTTGTACTGTATGTGTTAAGTGTAATAGGTTTGAACTAAGTGTAGTGTCCAGGTTAAGTAGTTGAACGCGGATACGAAGAGATTAAATGCGAAACCTAAGTTGCGGCAGAGTGACGATGTCTCGGAAAGTAGGGCGCGAGGTGACAAAAGAGCGATCAGTATGAAATTAGGTGTAAGCAGTGTAAAAAAAGTGACATCCCACTGTTTTCTACCAGTCTGTATCAACAGTGTGCTCTTTATGCCTGAGGTATGGACATTTGACGATCGATTGACGTAAATGTGCTAGTTGGCGTAGCATCATCGAAATCAGATGTAACGAATGGATTTCGAAAGGAGGCGAACAGATGTGAACGCGTTTTAACAATAAATGTAACCTTCTGTTTCCAGCCGGCCGCTGTGGCCAAGCGGTTCTATGCGCTTCAGTCGGGAACATCGCTGCTGTTACGGTCGCAGATTCGATCTTGCCTCGCGCATGGATGTGTGTGATGTCCTTAGGTTAGGTTAGGTTTAAGTAGTTCTAAGTCTAGGAGACTGATGACCTCATATGTTAAGTCCCATTGTGCTTAGAGCCAATTACAATTATTCTGTTTCTAATATAACTCATCCGGTCTCACTGCCAATCTGAACCGGACAGGGCTGCTGGACAAGCAACTCGATAAAGAATATAGAAGTGAAGAGTGGCCCTGGAGTGGGGGTCGCGAAAAATAAATTAAAAGGTGTTGCCACTACTTTCATTCTTGATGGACCATGAAGGTTTGTAGGCTATAATTTTAATTTTAGTATTAGTAAAAATGAAAGTTTCAGACATTGTAGCGCTGCTGAATTGGAGAGTTTTGATTCACGTGACGTAACTACTTATTGTTCGTATCATATTGGTGTGCTAGTTGATACGGACTATATATATATATATATATATATATATATATATATATATATATAGGGTGAATCACCTAACGTTACCGCTGGATATATTTCGTAAACCACATCAAATACTGACGAACCGATTCCACAGACCGAACGTGAGGAGAGGGGCTAGTGTAATTGTTTAATACAAACCATACAAAAATGCACGGAAGTATGTTTTTTAACACAAACCTACGTTTTTTTAAATGGAACCACGTTAGTTTTGTTAGCACATCTGAACATATAAACAAATACGTAATCAGTGCCATTTGTTGCATTGTAAAATGTTAATTACATCCGGAGATATTGTAACCTAAATTTGACGCTTGAAACCTCCGACGTTCAATTGCGTGTTGTAACAAACACGGGCCACGGTCGGCGAGCAGCATCTGCAGGGACATGTTTACGATGACGACCGTGTTTACGAGTGTGGCTGTAGTGCACTGTTGTGGTTTGGTCTAGCTGTCGTAGTGTCCGCATGTAGCGCTTGTTGCTATTGCTATTATGCATTCGTCTCCGCACGCAGACCAACTGTAGTACACCGTGTTACCAGACGTCTGTGATAGTGTAGTGTTGTAGGAACTGTGACCATGGTGTATTCGAACTCTGAAAAGGCGGAGATGATACTCATCTATGGCGAGTGTCGACGAAATGCAGCTGAAGCCTGCAGGGTGTATGCAGAACGGTACCCGGACAGAGAGCATCCAACGTGCCGCACATTGCAAAACATCTGCCGCCAACTGTATGCAACATAGATCGCGTTTCTACAGAATGATCTGCCAACGTTTCTCGAAAATGTCCCACTGGAAACGCGTCGACGTATGTGGTATCAGCATGATGGTGCACCTGCACATTCCGCAATTAACACTAGGCTGACCCTTGACAGGATGTTCGACGGGCGTTTCATAGGACGTGGAGGACGCATAAATTGGCCAGCCCGTTCTCCTGATCTTACACCTCTGGTCTTCTTTCCGTGGAGTACGTTAAAGGAGAATGTGTACCGTGATGTGCCTACAACCCCAGAGGATATGAAACAACGTATTGTGGCAGACTGGGCGACATTACACCAGATGTACTGCGGCGTGTACGACATTCATTACGCCAGAGATTGCAATTGTGTGCAGCAAATGATGGCCACCACATTGAACATCTATTGGCCTGACATGTCGGGACACTTTCTATTCCACTCCATAACTGAAAACGGAAACCATGTGTGTACGTGTACCTCACCCCTCATGGTAATGTACATGTGCGCCAGTGAAAAAGACCAATAAAAAGGTGTTAGCATGTGGACGTAATGTGCTGTTCCAGTCTCTTCTGTACCTAAGGTCCATCACCGTTCCCTTTGGATCCCTACGTAATTCGGTGCTCTCCGATACACACGATCGAACAGCGGAGGAGTGGTACTCAAGCGTCAACTTTAGGTTACAATATCTCCGGACGTAATTAACATTTTACAATGCAACAAACGGCACTGATTACGTATTTGTTTATATGTTCAGATGTGCCAACAAAACTAACGGGGTTGCATTTAAAAAAAAACGTATGTTTGTGTTAAAAAACATACTTCCGTTCCCGGGTTCGATTCCCGGCGGGGTCAGGGATTTTCTCTGCCTCGTGATGGCTGGGTGTTGTGTGCTGTCCTTAGGTTAGTTAGGTTTAAGTAGTTCTAAGTTCTAGGGGACTTATGACCACAGCAGTTGAGTCCCATAGTGCTCAGAGCCATTTGAACCATTTGAACCATACTTCCGTGCATTTTTTTATGGTTTGTGTTAACCAATTACACTAGCCCCTCTCCTCACGTTCGGTCTGTGGAATCGATTCGTCAGTATTTGATGTGGTTTACGAAATATATCCAGCGGTAATGTTAGGTGACTCACCCTGTATATTTGTGTGTGTGTGAGTGTTTGTGTGTGTGTGTGTGTGTGTGTGGTGGGCGATTGGGTTGGTGAGTGTGGCTATATGCGCGTGCGGAATACGACGCCATTTCCTAAAGGAAATTGACCACCTTGGTGTAACTGACACGTAATGTTCAGATGTGAAGGATGATAAATGCATGAGAGATGGTAGAAGCCTAATAATTAGTCGCAGTCATCGTAATGAAACACACTGGATTGTTAACCAGAAAGCTGATGAGCTTCATAATAAGAATTAGCGCGATGATAGAGATGAGGTAAAGGGAGCAGAAATGGTTGAAGTTTCATTCACTTCACAACACGCTGAAGCAGTCGTGAAAATTTGAAATTACGAAGTAGAGGAGAATGATAGGTCTGATACACTGCCGCAAAGAGATTCTGAGTTACGTTCGCATGCCTTATCACCAGACAGACGAACTGAAACAGTAGACCAAAATTTTTCTGTTTTAGACTTTTTGAAGAGAATCGATAGGGAAGCACAGGAAGCAAGAAGGGACAAATTTAAGTGAGCAAAGAAGCGAGGAAAGAAGCCAAGGAAGTGGAAGATGAGATAAGGAAGGAAGTAAAACTTGAGGAGAAGAAGATTAGGAGAGCGGCGAAGGAGGTTAGGAAATCAGCGAACGAAATGAAGAAAGTAGCACAGGTAACAAGGTAGGCAGTCAAGGGAACTAAAGTGGAAACTAGGAAAATAATGAAGGAAAAACGCTATGAAATGACTAAACTAACACGCAGGATCGAGTTAAGGGAACAACAACAAGCACAGTTTTTGGACTGCATCAAGATCAAGCGCAAATTCGCAAGCAGCAGGAAAATATAGATAAAAGAGTCGACAGTACAGAGGAGCGTCTAAGCAAAAACTAAAATTACACTGATAAGATGTTAAATGAAGGTTTTGACCACTTAAGGCTCCATAAACGTGAACTGGTGGCGAAGGAAATACGTGAAGCAAGTGAAGGGTCAGATAGAACAGATAAAGTATTGATAGAAGAATTCTCGGGGATGCAGTTGCTTACATTGAAACAACAGCAGCACAGCATCAGGATAAAACCTGGAATTAGTGGCGCAGGGCTTAACTCTGACGGCGTCTGTGAGCTGGGGACGGACAGAGATTTCGCGGCTGACATAAAGAAGTTGGTGGAGAGTGGAGGAAGAAATGTACTATGAACTTTTCATGTCAGTACATAGATTCCACGACTTCAAAGCAAATGGCACAACGCTGTATCCCAAGGCCTGGATTCGACATTTCCGCAAGTACTTTCCATTCTTGTGGTCAGCACGATCTTGGCTAGATTTTTAGTGCAGTCACCTTGACACTATGGCATTAGAAAGACCCCATCCTATTATTCTGGGATGTTCGTCGTTTGCGTAATACAGAGAGACATTTCTAGCGATATGCTGGTCATGCACGGCACAGGACAAGATTACACAGAAAATAATGAACTTACAGGTAACAAAAGAGACGTATTTTAGCAACCTGGTAGAATTTTTTAACGAGTTAGAAGATAAGAGTGTGTGTCTTGATGAAACATTCGTTCCAACCGATACAGTATAGTCCTTATATGACAAACTGCCAATGAAATAGACACTACTGGCCATTAAAATTGCTACACCACGAAGATGACGTGCTACAGACGCCAAATTTAACCGACACGAAGAAGATGCTGTGATATGCAAATGATTAGCTTTTCAGAGCTTTCACACAAGGTAGACACCGGTGGCGATAGCTACAACGTGCTGACATGAGGAAAGTTTCCAACCGATTTATCATACACAAACAGCAGTTGACCGGCGTTGCCTGATGAAACGTTGTTGTGATGCCTCGTGTAAGGAGGAGAAATGCGTACAATCACGTTTCCGACTTTGATAAAGGTCGGACTGTAGCCTATCGCGATTGCGGTTTATCGTATCGCAACATTGCTGCTCGCGTTGGTCGCGATCCAATGACTGTTAGCAGAATATGGAATCGATGGGTTCAGGTTTGTAATACGGAACGCCGTGCTGGATCCCAACGGCCTCGTATCACTAGCAGTCTAGATGACAGGCATCATATCTGCATGGCTGTAACGGATCGTGCAGCCACGTCTCGATCCCTGAGTCAACAGATGGGGACGTTTGCAAGACAACAACCATCTGCACGAACAGTTCGACGACGTTTGCAGCAGCATGGACTATCAGCTCGGAGACCATGGTTGCGGTTACCCTTGACGCTGCATCACAGACAGGAGCGCCTGCGATGGTGTACTCGACGACGAGCCTGGGTGTACGCATGGCAAATCCGGGTTCTGTTTACAGCATCATGATGGTCGCATCCGTGTTTGGCGATATCGCGGTGAACGTACATTGGAAGCGTGTATTCGTCATCGCCATACTGGCGTATGACCAACACCGACTCAAAGGAAGGCCTCGGCGCTTGTTGGTGACGTCACGTCAGCTAGGCACGGCGAACGCCAGGTCTGTTGCAGGCAGAAACGCCTGGGCGTGCTTTTCACTATAGATCTCTTATTTTTGGACAGAATGTTTGGTATTGTTTTGGATTCTGCAGTTTTATTTAGATGGAAAATTTTCTTACTATCGTAAAGCTCCAAATGAAGATCATAGTTCTGTATTACTGAATCCTGTCGAAACAAACGTAGATGAATATGAGAAGATGCTTTGCCCCAATGTAAGCTTCTGAAATTTTACATTCAAGTAACTATATTTACTTGATCCATTTTGTTATCGAAACTTACCCTAACCCCCTTACAATTAACTCGTTTCTTTTATTTATTTATTTTCGTTTGACATCGTCACCGGAAATGTGAACTAATTTACATGTGTTAATGTCCAACTGTTGCTAGTCAGTACATTACAGTCGTTTTCAACGAAAGGAATTCTAAACAGTAAATAAAGTAGCTTCATACCCCGAAAATACTGCTGAGCTTAAACTTTTTTAAACATGCACATTAGAAAAGATAAATAATCCCCTCTTGCAACTGAAAGGAGAAACTTTATAAGATAAAAAAATTTTATTTGATAAACCTAGTATCTCTCTTTTGCCTCTTCTTCTGTCCCCCACCCTCTCCCCCAACGTGTACAATCGCTAGATATTTCATTAACATTCAGTGCTCCTCACCCCATAGTCAACCAAGATACATAAGGAAGAGCACCAATATGTTCACAGTTTCTTGTAAAAGCAACCCAGTACAAACGTAACTTCTTCAGATTTACAAATAAGGTAAAGAATCACGAATTCTGTTGCTGCTGGTCCATGGAGTTGTTTTTGTATGTCAATCCTTAAAACAGGTGGAAAGTTAAGTTCAGCAGTACACTATTTGTGAAGAAGTGTAATGAATTGCACAATTAATTGATTGCAGAAATCTCTCAGAACAATGTGTGTTGGTCAACTACCACCAGTAGTTTCACATTTTCCTGTGTCAGAGAGGGAAACACCACCATTATGAGTATGCCTGCAACAGACCTGGCGTTCGCGGTGCCTAGCTGACGTGACGTCACGAACAAGCGCCGAGGCCTTCCTTTGAGTCGGTGTTGGTATCACCTGGTGTGATGGTATAGGGTACCATTGGTTACACGTCTCAGTCACCTCTTGTTCATATTGACGGCACTTTGAACAGTGGACGCTACATTTCAGATGTGCTACGACCCATGGCTCTACCCTTCATTGGATTTCAGTAGGATAATGCACGACCGCATGTTGCAGGTCCTGTACGGGCCTTTCTGGATACAGAAAATGTTCGACTGCTGCCCTGGTCAGCACATTCTCCAGATCTCTCACCAATTGAAAACGTCTGGTCAATGTTGGCCGAGTAACTGGCTCGTCACAATATGCCAGTCACTACTGTTGATGAACTGCGGTATCGTGTTGAAGCTGCATGGGAAGCTGTAGCTGTACACGCCATCCAAGCTTTGTTTGACTCAATGCCCAGGCGTATCAAGGCCGTTATTACGACCAGAGGTGGTTGTTCTAGGTACTGATTTCTCAGGATCTATGCACCCAAACTGCGTGAAAATGTAATCACATGTCAGTTCTAGTATAATTAATGTGTCCAATAAATACCCATTTAACATCTGCATTTCATCTTGGTGTAGCGATTTTCTACATCTACACCTACATGACTACTCTGCAATTCACATTTAAGTGCTTGGCAGAGGGTTCATCGAACCACAATCATACTATCTCTCTACCATTCCACTCCCGAATAGCGCGCGGGAAATACGAACACCTAAACCTTTCTGTTCGAGCTCTGATTTCTCTTATTTTATTTTGATCATCATTCTTACCTATGTAGGTTGGGTTCAACAAAATATTTTCGCATTCGGAAGAGAAAGTTGGTGACTGAAATTTCGTAAATAGATCTCACCGCGACGAAAAACGTCTTTGCTTTAATGACTTCCATCCCAATTCGCGTATCATATCTGCCACACTCTCTCCCCTATTACGTGATAATACAAAACGAGCTGCCATTTTTTGCACCCTTTCGATGTTCTCCGTCATTTCCACCTGGTAAGGATCCCACACCGCGCAGCAATATTCTAACAGAGGACGAACGAGTGTAGTGTAAGCTGTCTCTTTAGTGGACTTGTTGCATCTTCTAAGTGTCCTGCCAATGAAACGCAACCTTTGGCTCGCCTTCCCCACAATAATATCTATGTGATCTTTCCAATTTGTTCGTAATTTTAACACCCAGGTACTTAGTTGAATTAACAGCCTTGAGAATTGTACTATTTATCGAGTAATCGAATTCAAACGGATTTCTTTTGGAACTCATGTGGATCACCTCACACTTTTCGTTATTTAGCGTCAACTGCCACCTGCCACACCATACAGCAATCTTTTCTAAATCGCTTTGCAACTGATACTGGTCTTAGGATGACCTTACTAGACGGTAAATTACAGCATCATCTGCGAACAACCTAAGAGAACTGCTCAGATTGTCACCCAGGTCATTTATACAGATCAGGAACAGCAGAGGTCCCAGGACGCTTCCCTGGGGAACACCTGATATCACTTCAATTTTACTCGATGATTTGCCGTCTATTACTACGAACTGCGACCTTCCTGACAGGAAATCACGAATCCATTCGCACAACTGAGACGATACCCCATAGGCCCGCAGCTTGATTAGAAGTCGCTTGTGAGGAACGGTGTCAAAAGCTTTCCGGAAATCTAGAAATACGGAATCAACTTGAGATCCCCTGTCGATAGCGGCCATTACTTCGTGCGAATAAAGAGCTAGCTGCGTTGCACAAGAACGATGTTTTCTGAAACCATGCTGATTACGTATCAATAGATCGTTCCCTTCGAGGTGATTCATAATGCTTGAATACAGTATATGCTCCAAAATCCTACTGCAAACCGACGTCAATGATATAGGTCTGTAGTTAGATGGATTACTCCTACTACCCTTCTTAAACAGTGGTGCGACCTGCGAAATTTTCCAATCTGTAGGTACAGATCTATCGGTGAGCGAGCGGTTGTATATGAGTGCTAAGTAGGGAGCTATTGTATCAGCGTAATCTGAAAGGAACCTAATCGGTATACAATCTGGACCTGAAGCCTTGCCCGTATCCAGCGATTTGAGTTGATTCGCAACCCCTAAGGTATCTACTTCTAAGAAACGCATGCTAGCAGCTGTTCGTGTTTCAAATTCTGGAATATTCCATTCGTCTTCCCTGGTGAAGGAATTTCGGAAAACTGCGTTCAATAACTCCGCTTTAGCGGCACAGTCGTCGGTAACAGTACCATCGGCACTGCGCAGCGAAGGTATTGACTGCGTCTTGCCGCTTGTGTACCTTACATACGACCAGAATTTCTTCGGATTTTCTACCAAATTTCGAGACAATGTTTCGTTGTGGAACCTATTAAAGGCATCTCGCATTGAAGTCCGTGCCAAATTTCGCGCGTCTGTAATTTTTAGCCAATCTTCGGGATTTCGCGTTCTTCTGAACTTCGCATGCTTTTTCCGTTGCCTCTGCAACAGCGTTCGGACCTGTTTTGTGTACCACGGGGGATCAGTTCCATCTCTTACCAATTTATGAGGTATGAATCTCTCAATTGCTGTTGCTACTATATCTTTGAATTTGAACCACATCTCGTCTACATTTGCATAGTCAGTTCGGAAGGAATGGAAATTGTCTCTTAGGAAGGCTTCTAGTGGCACTTTATCCGCTTTTTTAAATAAAATTTTGCGTTTGTTTCTGGTGGATTTGGAAGAAACGGTATTGAGCCTAGCTACAACGACCTTGTGATCACTAATCCCTGTATCAGTCATGATGCTCTCTATCAGCTCTGGATTGTTTGTGGCTAAGAGGTCAAGTGTGTTTTCGCAACTATTTACAATTCGCGTGGGTTCGTGGAGTAACTGCTCGAAATAATTTTCGGAGAAAGCATTTAGGACAATCTCGGAAGATGTTTTCTGCCTATCACCGGTTTTGAACAAGTATTTTTGCCAACATATCGAGGGAAGGTTGAAGTCCCCACCAACTATAACCGTATGAGTTGGGTATTTATTTGTTACGAGACTCAAATTTTCTCTGAACTGTTGCGCAACTATATCATCGGAATCTGGGGGTCGGTAGAAGGGGCCAATTATTAACTTAGTTCGGCTGTTAAGTATAACCTCCACCCATACCAATTCGCACGGAGTATCTACTTCGACTTCACTACAAGAGAAACCACTACTGACAGACACGAACACTCCACCACCAATTCTGCCTAATCTATCTTTCCTGAACACCGTCTGAGACTTCGTAAAAATTTCTGCAAAACTTATTTCAGGCTTTAGCCAGCTTTCTGTACCTATAACTATTTCAGCTTCTGTGCTTTCTATTAGCACTTGAAGCTCAAGGACTTTCCAAGGACAACTATAATTCCGACTGTTCCTTGATTCAAGCACGTCCTGTATTTGCCATCAACCCTTTGAGATTGCAGCCCACCCCGTACTTTCCCGAGGCCTTCTAACCTAAAAAACCGCCCAGTCCACGCCACACAGCCTGCGCTACCCGTGTAGCCGCCAGCTGAGTGTAGTGAACTCCTGAGCTATTCAGCGGAACCCGAAACCCCGCCACCCTATGGCGCAAGTCTAGGAATCTGCAGCCAACACGGTCGCAAAACCGTCTGAGCCTCTGATTCAGACCCTCCACCCGGCTCAGCACCAAAGGTCCGCAGTCAGGTTCTGTCAACGATGCTGCAGATGGTGAGCTCTGCCTTCATCTCGTAAGCAAGACCGGCAGCCTTCACCAAATCAGATAGCCGCTGGAATCCAGAGAGAATTTCCTCAGATCCAAAGCGACACACGTCATTAGTGCCGACATGTGCCACCACCGGCAGCTGGCTGCACCCTGTGCTCTTCATGGCATCCGGAAGGACCCTTTCCACATCAGGAATGACTCCACCCGGAATGCACACGGAGTGCTCACTGGATTTCTTCCCCTCCTTAGCCGCCATTTTAATGGCCAGTAGTATATAAGGAAACGCATTACGGAGGGCTGATTCTGAGCACTATGGAACTTAACTTCTGAGGTCATATGTCGCCTAGAACTTAGAACTAATTAAACCTAACTAACCTAAGGACATCACACACATCCATGCCCGAGGCAGGATTCGAACCTGCGACCGTAGCGGTCGCTCGGTTCCAGACTGCAGCGCCTAGAACAGCACGGCCACTCCGGCCGGCCATTAAGGAGTGGGAGCGCAGTTTCGAGGAAGTGAAAGCAGCGGGAATCTTCACGGAGGAGGGTGGTTCTGTGGCCAAGGGCAGCGGTGTTTTGAGCAGTCGTTAAGCAGCGAAGTGGTGATAGAAAAAAACCTCGCTTGACAGAGCTAGAATAATCCAAGCGCAACAGTGCTGAATGGAAGATAAACGGAATAAAAACAGTGTGTACTACTAATAGCGCTAACGATGAGAAACAATAATAACACGACAATAAATTGCTAAATAAAAATTGCAAGTAAACCTAAGTTGGAACTGTAATTGACTAAGTAAATAAGATACAATAGGAAAATGACTTAGTAATGAAGAGAAAACAAAACAGGTAATACATTAGTTAAATTATGGCTAAGCATAATCTTCAATAACAATATAAATACACAAAATAGCGACAGCAAGAATTGATTTGTTCTTAGCTCCTAAGTCACAGGCTTCCGAGTTCAACTGAATTGCAAACTGATATTTCTCCATTTTCGGTCTTCACCATTATCTTGCTATCATCTGTCCAAATGTTTTGTTAGCCCAAATCTCAAAATTGCGTTGTCCAAAATGCTTAATCTTTCGGAGGTGAGATCCTCTCGTATCATCAGACCTGACGTCGAGAGTTCCTTCTTCAACGTTAAGATTTCAGATGTTTTCCTGTACGACACGAACTTCACTATTATGGGCCTAGGTTTTGTACATCCTGGCGTCCTACGTCCTACGTCCTACTCTATGATTTCTGTCAGTGTAATGCAGTGTCACCTGCTAGCCTAGCTTCTTACGGACAACATTCATCTCTAATTCGTCCATATTCTCTCTACTACTCTCTGGAATCCTGAATAGTGTGGAATTACTGCGTCTCTGACATTGTTCAAGCTCGTCAGAATTGTCGATCAGTTTCTGTTCGCACCCTATCTTCAGTTTAGTTCAGTTATTTGCTTAGAGCACGCATCTCGCTCGCATTCGTCTCCTGAGTTTTCTGCATTTTGTCTGCCACTGCTGCGGTGACAGCATCATTCATGGTCTGGGCCACAAGTCGGAGCATGTTCTGTGCTTGTTGCGAATCACTAACATCAGCCTTGACGTGTGTGGCGACACCAGCGATGCCGTGCGATACGGCCGCAACACCCAGTGTCGGCTAGACCCCAGCGTTCTTGCTGGTCTGGCCGTTGCCTGTACTGCGCGTTGTTCAGTCTACATCTACCCACATCAAAAAAAAGTTTTACATCACCCCCCGTTCCCAGAACGCCTGAAGATAGACGTTGACTGTGGATATTGTATCACAAACATAGTCCCTTTGACTGTTCAGAGATGTCACAAAACCCGCCCAAAGATGCAAACAACCAGGTATGAGTAGCGCCTATTAGACGGAGAGGGTCCGACAGCCGATCAGTTCCAGGCATTCCACCAGGAAGGGGGTACACGGCTCGTGTTGTCTGTAATTCAACCATGCCTAAGACGGTCAACACTGAGGTTCGATCGCGTCTACATTGTTACTTTGTGCCAGGAAGGGCTCTCAACAAGCGTCTCGGAGTGAACCAAAGCGATGTTGTTCAGAGTTGGAGGAGATACAGAGAGACAGGAACTTTCGATAACATGCCTCGCTCAGGCCACCCGAGGGCTACTACTGCAGTGGACGACCGCTATCTACGGATGATGGCTCGGAGGAACCCTGACAGGACCGCCACCATGTTGAATAATGCTTATCGTGCAGCCACAGGACGTCGTGTTACGACTCAAACTGTTCCCGGCGGAGGTTCGAGTCCTCCCTCGGGCATGGGTGTGTGTGTTTGTCCTTAGGATAATTTAGGTTAAGTAGTGTGTAAGCTTAGGGACTGATGACCTTAGCAGTTAAGTCCCATAAGATTTCACACACATTTGAACGACTCAAACTGTGCGCAATAGGCTGCATGATGCGTAACTTCACTCCAGCCGTCCATGACGAGGTCCATCTTTGCAACCACGACACCATGAAACGGCACAGATGGGCCCAACAACATGCCGACTGGACCGCTCAAGATTGGCGTCACGTTGTCTTCACCAGTGAGTGTCGCATATGCCTTCAACCAGACAATCGTCGAAGACGTGTTTGGAGGCAACCCGCTCAGGCTGAACGCCCTGGACACACTGTCCAGCGAGTGCTGCAGGGTGGAGGTTTCCTGCTGTTTTGGGGTGGCATTATGTGGGGCCGACGTACGCTGCTGGTGGTCATGGAAGGCGCCGTAACGGCTGTTCGATACGTGATTGCCATCCTCGGACCTATAGTGCAACTATATCGGCACCATATTGGCGAAGCATTCGTCTTCATGGACGACAATTCGCGCCCCCATCGTGCTCATCTTGTGAATGACTTCCTTCAGGATAACGACATCGCTAGACTAGAGTGGTCAAAATGTTCTCCAGACATGAACCCTATCGAACTTGCCTGGGATAGACTGAAAAGGGCTGTTGATGGACAACGTGACCCACCAACCACTCTGAGGGATCTACGCCGAATCGCCGTTGAGGAGTGGGGCAATCTGGACCAACAGTGCCTTGATGAAGTTGTGGATAGTACGCCACGACAAATACAGGCATGCATCAATGCAAGAGGACGTGCTACTGAGTATTAGAGGTACTGGTGTGTACAGCAATCTGGACCACCACCTCTTAAGGTCTCGCTGTATGGTTGTACAACGTTCAATGTGTGGTTTTCATGAACAATTAAAAGGTCAGAAATGATGTCTATGGCTGGCCGCTATGGCCGAGCGGTACTGGGAGCTTCAGTCCGGAACCGCGCTGATGTTGCGGTCGCAGGTTCGAATCCTGCCTAGAGCATGGATGTGTGTGATTTCCTTAGGTTAGTTCGGTTTAAGTAGTTCTCAGTCTAGGGGACTGATGACCTCAGATGTTAAGCCCCATAGTGCTTAGAGTTATTTGAACCATTTTTTATGTTTATATTGACCTCTATTCCAATTTTCTGTACAGGTTCAGGAACTCTCGGAACCGAGGTGATGCAAAACTTTTTTGATGTGTGTACATCTACATGGATACTGTGCGAATCACGTTTAAATGCCTGGGATAGGTTTCATCGAACCAACTTCACAACTCTCTATTTTTAAAATCTCGTACAGGTCGCGAAATGAGTAAACACCTATATCTTTCCGTACGAGCTCTGATTTCCATTATTTTATCATGGTGATCGTTTGTCCCTCTGTAGGTCGGTGTCAACAAAATATTTTCGCATTCAGAGGAGAAAGTTGGTGATTGGAATTCCGATAGAAGATTCCGCCACAACGAAAAACGCCTTTCTTTTAAGGATGTCCACTCCAAATCCTGTATCATTCCAGTGACACTCTATCCCCTATTTCGCGATAATACAAAACGTGCTTTCCTTCTTTGAACTTTTTCGATGTACTCCGTCGGTCCTGTAGGGTAAGGTTCCCGCTCAGTGCAGCAGTATTCTAAAAGAGATCGGACAAGCGAAGTGTTGGCAGTCTACTTAGTGGATCTGTTACATATCCTGAGTGTCCTGCCAATAAAAAGCAGTTTTGGTTAGCTTTCTCCACCACATTCTCTTCGTGTTCCTTCCTATTTAACCTGTTCGTCATTGTAATTCCTTGGTATTTAGTTGAATTAATTGCCATTAGATTTGACTAATTTATCGTGTAACCAAAGTTTAACGGATTCCATTTAGCACTCATGTGGATGGCCTCACACTTTTCAATATTTAGCGTCAATTGCCAACTTTCGCACCATACAGATGTCTTTTCTAAATCACTTTGCAATTTGATCTGATCTTCTGATGACTTCATTAGTCGATAAACGACAGCGTCATTTGGAAACAACCTAAGATGGCTGCCCAGATGGCCTCCCAAGTCGTTTAGTAGATAAGGAACACCAAAGGGCCGATAACACTACCTTGGGGAGCACCAGAAATCACTTCTGTTTCACTCGATCAGTTTCCGTCAATTACTACGAACTGTGACCTCTCTAGCAAGAAATCACGGATACAGTCATATAATGGAGACGATATTCCATAAGGACGCAATTTCACTACAAGGCGCTTGTGTGGTACAGTGTCAAAAGCTTTCCGGAAATCCAAAAATACGGAATCGATCTGAAATAGCACTCAACACTTGATGTGAATAAAGAGCTAGTTGTGTTTCACATGAACGATGGTTTCTAAACCCATGTTGACTGTGTGTCAACAGACAGTTTTCTTCGAGGTAATTCATAACGTTCGAACACAATATATGTTCCAAAATACTGCTGCATATCGACGTTAATGATATGGGCCTGTAATTTAGTTGCCGGCTGGTGTGGCCATGTGGTTATAGGCTCTTCAGTCTGTAACCGCGTGACCGCTACGGTCGCAGGTTCGAATCCTGCCTCGGGCATGGATGTGTGTGATGTCCTTAGGTTAGTTAGGTTTAAGTATTTCTAAGGTCTAGGGGACTGATGACCTCAGATGTTAAGTTCCATAGTGCTCAGAGCCATTTGAACCTTTTTTTTTTTTTTTTTTTTTTTGTAGTTTAGTTGATTACTCATACTACCTTTCTTGAATATTGGTGTGATCCGTGCACATTCCAGTCTTTGGGCACGGATCTTTCGTCGAGCTAACGGTTGTATATGATTGTTAAGTATGCAGCTATTGCATCAGTTTACACTGAGAGGAACCTAATTGGTATACAATGTGGACCAGAAGACTTGCTTTTATTAAGTGATTTAAGTTGCTTCATTAGTCCGAGGATATCTACTTCTACGTTACTCATGTTGGCAGCTGTTTTTGATTCGAATTGTGGAATATTTACTTCGTCTTCTTTTGTGAAGGCATTTCGGAAGGCTGTATTTAGTAACTGTACCGTGGAAGCACTGCCTTCGATAGTATCTCCTCTAAGGCGCTGCAGTCATGGACTGTGCGGCTGGTCCCGGGGGAGGTTAGAGTCCTCCCTCGGGCATGGGTGTGCGTGTTTGTCCTTAGAATAATTTAGGTTAATTAGTGTGTAAGCTTAGCGACTGATGACCCTGGCAGTTAAGTCCCATAAGATTTCACACACATTTGAACATTTGAATTTTTGATAGTATCCATTTCTATTGCGCAGAGAAGGCACTGATTGTGTCTTGCCGCTAGCATACTTCACATACGACCAGAATCTCTATGAATTTTTTGCCCGGTTTCGAGACAAAGTTTTGTTGTGGAAATTATTATAAGCATCTCGCATTGAATTCCGCGCCAAATTTTGAGCTTCTGCAAAAGATCGCCCGCCAATCTTGGTGATTTTGCGTCTGTTTAAATTTTGCATGTTTGTATCGTTATTTCTGCAACAGTGTTCTGACCAAGGAGGGTTAGCTCCGTCGTTTGTTAATTTATTTGGTATAAATGTCTCAATTTCTGCCGATACTATATCTTTGAATTCAAGCCACATCTGGTGTACACTTACATTGTTAATATGGAAGGAGTGGAGATTGTCTCTCAGGAAGGCGTCAAGTGAGTTTTTATCTGCTTTTTTGAATAGGTATGTTTTTCGTTTATTTTTGGAGTATTTGGGGGTTACAATATTCAGTCTCGCTACGACAACCCTGCGTTCACTAATCCCTGTATCCGTTTTGATGCTCGTTATTAACTCAGGATTATTTCTTGCTAGGGGGTCAAGTGTGTTTTCACAACCGTTTACTATTCACGTGGACTCATGGAAAAACTGCTCGAAATAATTTTCAGATACAGCGTTTAGCACAATTTCGGATGATGTTTTAAGCGTACCTCCGGAATTAAACATGTATTTTCGCGAATATATCGAGGGTAAATTAAAGTCAGTACCAACTATAATTGTATGACTATGTTACTTGTTTGAAATCAAACTTAAGTTTACTTTGAATCTTTCATCAACTGTATCATCTGAACTGGGAGGTCGGTAAAAGGATCCTATTATAATTTCATTCAGGTTGCCAACAACGGCCGATGCCCATACTAACATCGTTTGGTTGCAGATGACAAGCTACTTGTAATAAATAATGCAGAAGTGGTCCTGAAAAATCATGCACAACCAGTGTAAAGGTATTAACAAAAAGAAACGAATTATTGTTTGTACTAAATATCCACATAAGTTTGTAATTATTCAATAAAAATATTCACATTACAGATTAAATAAAACGGAAACCTACTGATGATGGCACAGTAATGCTGAAACATATTTGGGAACTTGGAAAAAACTGTGTTTTGCATAACTGGCGGACCTCACATACTACAATTTTAACTGCAAACACGGTCAACACAATCAGCTGCAAATCCAAATGATGAATGACTGAATCACAGGGACTATCTACTTCTTTTTCGCGACAAGATAAACTACTTTTAACAGCAACAAATACCCCACCGCCAACCTTTCGGAACACCGTTGGGTTCTTCGCAAAAATTTCGGCTGAGCTTATATCCGGATTTAGCCAGCTTTCAGTGCCTATAACGATTTGAGCATTGTCCGACGGTTTTTTATGTTAAGAGTAGATTCGAGTAACAGGTACTCAAAATGAATTACTAATAGGACCCTATGCACTCATCACATGAAGTTCGAATATAAAGAACAGCCTAACTGCTTAATAACACCTCCAGATTTCAAGTAAATTTGCGACCCGAACTAGCGCACGTCACGCACTCGCCGCTATGGTGTTTGCTCAAGTCTGGCAGCTCCTACTGTTAGTGCCTTGACAAACTTGAGTAAAACATCATGCTGGTTTGGGGCCACTAACTCAAATGCGCTGTCGCAGTTATCCAAACTTGATCTAGCTGTCTCTCATTGCCATCAAAAGTTTGTGGCATTAACTTTAACTCATCACTTGATCTGATATATTGAATTATTGGTGACGATTGTGCAAAATTACTATCACTTGCTTCTACCTGCTCCTTTCACGGCATGCTGCACCAGCTACTTTCCTCTATTCAACTGGAAGTCTCTGGAGTCTGAGCTGCCTTCCAGCCCAACCCGGCAGCCACACGATTTAGATTACATTATCTGCTTCCTCGCAGCTGACGGACCTCTCTAGCCCGTCCATTGACTGAAGTCGCCGCCTCCATGCCGTTAACGGTGAGCTCTCGTGCTTATCTTCCGACTCGCTCTTGCGAAGCCGAACCTGCAGCGTAGGCGGACCTCCCCGTACCGTCAGAAGACCTTGCTACTTTCAATGGGCTTGCTGTCACGCCTCTTCGTCGACCCACGCTATAACGGACTTTCTCGACCCGTCAAAGTCTTCTTCTCTCTTCCCCTGAATACGCCTATCCCACGCCGTCTCAGCCTTAGCTCTCAAAGCCGTCAGTCCTTCCGTGACTTTGGGGTGAGTACCGTTAGAAGTGCGGTGCAATACCCTACACTTATGATTTATCTATTACATTAGCTATTGAGCTCCGTGACTGTAGATTATATTATTTTAAAGAATATAGCAACCAACTAGTCTTTTATGCATTTTTATTTATGCCAGAACGTGTTACGGATTTTCACCTATGTTCAGAAAGCAATTTGGATGTTGCAGCTGTACTGTGAAAAACTGACAGTTTTATTTAGCTACTGCACTTCGCGAGTTTTATACTTACGATAAATTATTGGTGTACTTATTTTCTATTCTGATGGTTCTTATTCCCATTTTCGCGTGTATAGATGTGCCAAAGCCCATTTTCACTTGTATCTTGCACAAAAACACAGCAGTATCTATTTTGCCGACTGACATCTTTGTTTACATTGTATAGTTATACCTAACGTCAAAATTATATTTTATTTACGAATTCTGAAAGTAGTTTCTAGTTTAGGCTTCTGTATGACTAAAATAAAGAAATTGAAATTCTTTACCATGGATGTGCTGAGTGATCTCTGTGGTTATTAAGTAAGTGAGGAATCAGCTGTTTGACTAGAATATGCTGAACGTTATAAAAATAATATACACTAGGTGATCAAAAGTATCCGGACACCTGGCTGAAAATGACTTACAAGTTCGTGGCGCCCTCCATCGGTAATGCTGGAATTCAATATGGTGTTGGCCCACCCCTTAGCCTTGATGACAGCTTCCACTCTCGCAGGCATACATTCAGTCAGGTGCTGGAAGGTTTCTTGGCGAATGGCAGCCCATTCTTCAGGCAGTGCTGCACTGAGGAGAGGTATCGACGTCGGTCAGTGAGACCTGGCACGAAGTCGGCGTTCCAAAATATCCGAAAGGTTTTCTATAGAATTCAGGTCAGTCTCTGTGCAGGCCAGTACATTACAGGGATGTTATTGTCGTGTAACCACTCCACCACAGGCTGTGTATTATGAACAGGTGCTCGATCGTGTTGAAAGATGCAATGGCCATCCCCGAATTGCTCTTCAGCAGTGGGAAGCAAGAAGGTGCTTAAAACATCAGTGTAGGCCTGTGCTGTGATAGTGCCACGCAACACAACATGCGGTGCAAGACCCCTCCATGGAAAACACGACCACACCACTACACCACCGCCTTCTAATTGTCCTGTTGACACTACACACGCTGGCAGATGACGTACACCGGGAATTAGCCATACCCACACCCTGCCATCGGATGGCCACATTGTGTACCGTGATTCGTCACTCCACACAACGTTTTTCCACTGTTCAATCATCCAATGGTTACGCTCCTTACACCAAGTGAGGCGTCGTTTGGCATTTACCGGCGTGTTGTGTGGCTTATGAGCAGTCGCTCGACCATGAAATCCAAGATATCTCACCTCCCGCCTAACTGTCATAGAACTTGCAGTGGATCCTGATACAGTTTGGGATTCCTATTACACATTACGACCTCTTCAACAGCCGGTAGTCTATGTCAGTCAACAGACGAGGTCAGCCTGTACGCGTATGCGCTCTAAGTGTCCCCTCACGTTGTCATTGCACTGTCACATAGGAAACAGTGGACACAGGGATGTTTAGGAGTGTGTAAATCTCGCGTACAGACGTAGGACGCAAGGGACGCCTAGTCACCTGACCACGTTCGAACTCCGTGAGTTCTGCGGAGCGCTCCATTCTGCTCTCTCACCATGTCTAATGACTACTGAAGTCGCTGATATGGAGTACCTGGCAGTAGGTGGCAGCACAATGTACCTAATATGAAAAACGTTTGTTTTTGGGGGTATCTGGATACTTTTGATCACATAGTGATGTACCTTTTATATACAAAATAAAAATTACATACACTGATCAGCAGAACATTATGACCACCGACCTACTATTGACATAAACCTCTCCACGCGATATCAGCGTCACATGGCGAAGAATAACTGTTAGTCAGACACACGCAAGGTGCATTTAGTAGCACTGATTGTGCTATCCATGTCTAGAATGGCGAAGGCGTGCGATCTGTCTAAGTTTGCCTGAGGACAGGTTGTGAGGGCTCAGTGAATTGGCACGAGCATTTCGCGAACTGAACGACTTTTCGGGTGTTCGAGGAGTAATGTGGTGAGTGTTTCAATACATGGCGGGTGGTTTGTGCCAGTTTTAATACCACGACATCGGCAACTACGATTAAAATGGGCACGTGACCATCGGCACTGGACGTTGGCGCAGTGGCAGAGATTTGCATGGTCTGATGAATCCCGATACCTTCTTAATCATAGCGATGGAAGGGGACGAATCCGTCGTCTTCCAGGGGAATAGCTGCTTGTCACCTGTATTGCGTGACGGAGACAAGCTCTCGGCGGCTCCATTACGTTCGGGGGAACATTCACGTGGGCATCCGTGGGTCCAGTGGAGCTGTTGCAAGGCCCGATGCCGGCCAACGAGTATCGTACACTGGTTGCAGACCACGTACGACGATCATGTTTCCCGACGGAAATGGCATTTCTCAGCAAGATAATGCGCCATGTCACAAGGCCGGGAGTGTGATGGAGTGGTTCGAGGAACACAGTAGCGAGGTCCAGTTGATGTGCCGGCCCCCCAACTCGCCAGATCTGAACCCGATCAAACACATCGGGGATGTGATTGAACGGGGCGTCAGAATTCATAGCCCCGCTCACCGGAATTTACGTAAATCCCTCCAACGACCTACCAAGGCCTCATTACTTCCACGCCATGATGCGTCGCCCCTATTATCCGTACCAAAGGTGGACATAATGGCTAATAGGTAGGTGGTGATAATGTTCTGGCTGATCAGTGTTATTTTACTGCCGGACTTTGTGGCCGAGCGGTTCTAGGCGCTTCAGTCTGGAACCACGCGACCGCTACGGTCGCAGGTTCGAATCCTGCCTCGGGCATGGATGTGTGTGATGTATTTAGTTTAGTTAGGCTTAAAGTAGTTCTAAGGTCTCGGAGACTGATGACCTCAGATGTTAAGTCCCATAGTGCTCAGAGCCATTTGAACAATTTGTATTTTACTTCCAGTTGGAGTGACATTTACAAACAATAAAGGCAGAACAACACACTTATATGGTGCCGAATTGTCATGTCCACTGAATGTGTTGACAATGGATTATGATTTTCATGGTTGTAATGACTCTATGTACTATGTGGTTGTATGAGCTAATAATTGAAATGCCTTAGAAAAATTTTTCTCGGTAGCTGTGTTTGATCATTTAAGACGTCATTTATCCGTACTTATTTATGACGATAAATTTCATTTTCTTTAAGAAAGTTAATTCTTTTTCACTTGTTGGCAAGGTGGAATATTTGTATGTTTTGAGTTGCGTCGGTCACTTGATGATACCTTTCAGCTACATGCAGGTCGAATGTGGATTCGCTTAAGTTTTTTTTTTAAATAAATAGCGTGTGTTTTCGGAAACGTATATTAAAATGCATTTCTGTTTGGCCGGTGTTTGTCTTCGAACATGAATTGGAGTAAAGTTTGTATATTCTTGATCTGTTGTATGGCTTGCTGTTGTTTTTTTACACTAAGGCTGGCTTTGTCCTTTATTTTGCTATTCGTGTACAAACTGACCTTACATTTGTTCATCGGAAAAGGTTTGCTACTTTAAATGACAGTTTTCCTAAAAATGACATGCTTACACATTTTTTGTGTTAGCTGTGTTGTGGTGTTATTTAGAATAGGTTTGTCTTCGTAAGCTGTGTAGGCAATATTTTATTGTTTAGCTCATACATTAATTTTGGACTGTAGTATTGTCTGGAAGCAACTGCTTTCATGATGTTTAGTTCATCAATTTGGTCAGATTTTTCTAATGGAATTTTGTGCATTCAATTGATTTTACACAGGTCAGCTGCTAGAGCCATACTGCTGTCGGTGTTCTCACAGAGTACCTAATGAAGATTAAAATATGTATTGCGCCTATTGAAGATAGATGAAATCTTGAAATGAGTAGTGGCATAAATAAAAATACATAAAAAAGTGACTCGTTCTGGATTCCTTGAAATAGTCCTACACCTATTTTCCAGATCCGCGGCTTGGCGAATCCCAGTAATGTGTGGAGACACAGTAAGTCTCTGGCTATTGGCCGGCCAACACCTGACAAACAGGAGTGCCTGATTTGTGCCAACGCCACACTTGGTTCCAAAATGGTGACCTGTGAGTGGATCAGAATTGGAGCCGAGGCTAATGTCCAGCTGTGAAGTGGCTCGTCCAACGCGTAGTCCTGATGCCTGACAATACACATTGGTAATATTTTCAGATAAGGAAACTCAATATGAAAAGGACGAGAAACTGTGCCAAATAACTGAGACCGAACACCTATGAAGGATAAGAAACTACTCTCGAATCTCACGAGCCACTAATATGCAATCCTACATATATCCTGTGGAGCCAAGTGTGACGAGAAGTTATGTCCCACGCAGGTCTGCCGCCTGAGGCGAACCTGAGTTCGGTATCTCCAGCAGCGCCGGCGGTACAGCTTATAAGGCCTCGCACGTAGCGCCTCCCACGGGGTCACACGCTGACCCCGCGATTTCGGCTTTTTCTAAAGCTTCTCTGCTACTGTTCACCTACCCACCCTATCCTGACCGCAAAAATACAGTCTCTCCTGCTTCCTACTGTCCCTGCTGATGTGCTAGGTTATTCCTTCAGGCACACATACTGTGCAGTGTTAAAGCTCTAGCTACTCACTTTTAATACCTCATGCGACACATTCGCGACGTATTGCTCGATACCGCCTTAAATGTTTCTACACTGACACTGCCAGATCAGAACAGATACAAATCCAAAACTATTGATATATTAAAATCAGGAAAACCGTCGAAACAAGTTACCGTGCAATGACGCTCTCATCTAAGTGTTATAAACTGCTCGAAAGTCTTATATATTATACAATTAACAAAAATGTTGGAAGCGCTATTCCTCATGTGCAGGATGGCCTTAGAGCTAGCCACAGTTTCTGCAAACAAGCTTTGGCTTTGACAACACGCAATGAATCTGAATTCCAGGAAGGCCTTCAAATAGTAGTTGTCTTCTTCAACGTGACTGTGTCACTTGTGACACAATGTGGCCTTAGCTGAAACTAAAGAAAACTTACGTGACTTATGAAGAATGATGTAAGAAATTATATCAGTAGAACAAAAAAAACTAGTAAGTTGTTCTTTAGAAAAAAATGGACTACCACTAGGATCAGTATTTGCTCCTCAAAAATAATGGTTCAAAGTCCTATGAGCACTATGGGACTTAACATCTGAGGTCATCAGTCCCCTAGAACTTAGAACTACTTAAACCTAACTAACCTAAGGACATCACACACATCCATGCCCTAGGCAGGATTCGAATCTGCGACCGTAGCGGTCGCACGGTTCCAGACTGAAGCACCTAGAACCTCTCGGCCACACCGGCCGGCTCACGACCCGTCTTCACAGCTTTTCTTCCGCCACTACCTTATCTCCTACTTTCCAGACGTCACAGAAGCTCTCCTGTGCAACTAGCAAGACTAGCACTCCTGGAGAAAGGATACTGCGGAGACGTGGTTTAGCCACAGCCTGTGAGTTGCAGAGTGAAAGATTCATTCTGGAAACATCCCCCAGTCATTGGCTAAGTCATGTGTCCACAGTAGCCTACCTACCAGGAGAGCTTATCCTTCAAGATACGCAGGAGAACTTCTGTGAAGTTTGGAAGGCAGGAGACGAGGTACTGGTGGAAGCAAAGTTGTGAGGTCGTGTCGTGAGCTGTGCTCGGCAAGCTCAGTTGGTAGAGCACTTACCCGCGAAAGGAAAAGGTACTGGATTCGAGTCCCGGTCCGGCACGAAGTTTTAATCTGCCTGGAAGTTTCAAACTTACAGAAGGTGGAAAAAATAAGGCCAACTCAGGCATATATAAATGAAGTGCTAAACAGCGGAAATGATAAGGAAAAATCATACGTTACGACAGATCTGACAAACTGGTTAACAAAGAAAAAACCATTTCATTATATGCAGGATGGAATACTTTTATGTTCTATCCATAACGTGGATAAACATTTATATACGGGTTATAGCAATGGTAGCGTTCTGATGGAAATGTTTGACTCTGGCAGTAACAACATGCATTGGTATTTACATGGTTAAAAAACGGAACTCACAATGTTTGCACTATTTCCAGAGTATTCGTAGTAAGAGATTACGAAAATTCGTTGACACTTAACTGTATCCTTTATTTCACCGTCTTAGTTATACATTTATTTTTATGATAACTAGATCCTATCAATATTTGGTCATCTTCGTACCAAAAAAAAAGAAAAAACTCCGTCCGAACGGGCCATGAAGACCCAACGCTACCGACCGGCCGCTGAGTCGTTCTCAGCCCGCAGGCGTCACTGGATGCGGATGTGGAGGGGCATGTGGTCAGCACACCGCTCTCCCTGCCGTATGTCAGTCAGTTCGCGAGACCGGAGCCGCTACTTCTCAATCAAGTAGCTCCTCAGTTTACATTACAAGGGCTGAGTGCATCCCGATTGCCAACAGCGCCCGGCAGACCAGATGGTCACCCATCCAAGTGCTAGCCCAGCTCGACAACGCTTAACTTCGGTGATCTGACGGGAACCGGTATCACCACTGCAGAAAGAAAGTTGGCCTTCAGATCTAAAACTAAAATTAAAAACAAGGTATCTGCTATCCATTACTATAACTTTTTAATATCTTTTATGTTTAGATCTGAAAATGATGAAATACTGTTCGGAACTAGTCATCACATGAACAAATATGCGACTGAGACGGTGAAGTAAAGGGTAAATTTAAATCAGAATGGTTTCCTGGTTGATGCTACTGTTGTGATGCATGAAAATTCTACACTCCTGGAAATGGAAAAAAGAACACATTGACACCGGTGTGTCAGACCCACCATACTTGCTCCGGACACTGCGAGAGGGCTGTACAAGCAATGATCACACGCACGGCACAGCGGACACACCAGGAACCGCGATGTTAGCCGTCGAATGGCGCTAGCTGCGCAGCATTTGTGCACCGCCGCCGTCAGTGTCAGCCAGTTTGCCGTGGCATACGGAGCTCCATCGCAGTCTTTAACACTGGTAGCATGCCGCGACAGCGTGGACGTGAACCGTATGTGCAGTTGACGGACTTTTAGCGACGGCTTATAGTGGGCATGCGGGAGGCCGGGTGGACGTACCGCCGAATTGCTTAACACGTGGGGCGTGAGGTCTCCACAGTACATCGATGTTGTCGCCAGTGGTCGGCGGAAGGTGCACGTGCCCGTCGACCTGGTACCGGACCGCAGCGACGCACGGATGCACGCCAAGACCGTAGGATTCTACGCATTGCCGTAGGGGACCGCACCGCCACTTCCCAGCAAATTAGGGACACTGTTGCTCCTGGGGTATCGGCGAGGACCATTCGCAACCGTCTCCATGAAGCTGAGCTACGGTCCCGCACACCGTTAGGCCGTCTTCCGCTCACGCCCCAACATCGTGCAGCCCGCCTCCAGTGGTGTCGCGACAGGCGTGAATGGAGGGACGAATGGAGACGTGTCGTCTTCAGCGATGAGAGTCGCTTCTGCCTTGGTGCCAATGATGGTCGTATGCGTATTTGGCGCCGTGCAGGTGAGCGCCACAATCAGGACTGCATACGACCGAGGCACACAGGGCCAACACCCGGCATCATGGTGTGGGGAGCGATCTCCTACACTGGCCGTACACCACTGGTGATCGTCGAGGGGACACTGAATAGTGCACGGTACATCCAAACCGTCATCGAACCCATCGTTCTACCATTCCTAGACCGGCAAGGGAACTTGCTGTTCCAACAGGCCAATGCACGTCCGCATGTATCCCGTGCCACCCAACGTGCTCTAGAAGGTGTAAGTCAACTACCCTGGCCAGCAAGATCTCCGGATCTGTCCCCCATTGAGCATGTTTGGGACTGGATGAATCGTCGTCTCACGCGGTCTGCACGTCCAGCACGAACGCTGGTCCAACTGAGGCGCCAGGTGGAAATGGCATGGCAAGCCGTTCCACAGGACTACATCCAGCATCTCTACGATCGTCTCCATGGGAGAATAGCAGCCTGCATTGCTGCGAAAGGTGGATATACACTGTCATAGTGCCGACATTGTGCATGCTCTGTTGCCTGTGTCTATGTGCCTGTGGTTCTGTCAGTGTGATCATGTGATGTATCTGACCCCAGGAATGTGTCAATAAAGTTTCCCCTTCCTGGGACAATGAATTCACGGTGTTCTTATTTCAATTTCCAGGAGTGTATAAGATGAAAGTACGCTGACGAAACAAAAGTCATGAAGCACCTTCTAATAGCTCGTCGGACTTTCTTTTGACTGGCATATTGCAGCAGCTCGATGTGGCATGGACTAAACAAGTCGTTGGAAGTCCTGTGCATAAGTACTAAGCCGTGCTGCCTCTACAGCCAACCATAATTGCGAAAGTGTTGCCGGTTCAGGATTTTGCCCACGAACTAATCTATCGATTACGTCCCATAAATTTTCGATGGGATTCATGTTGGACGATCTGGGTGGCCAAATCATTCGCTCGAACTGTTCAGAATAATGTTCAAACCAATAGGGAACAATTTTGGCCCGGTGTCATCCATAAAAATTCGGTCGTCGTCTCGGAACATGAAGTCCACGAATGGCTGCAAATGGTTAATGATCGATTCAGTTGGACGAGAGGACCTAGTCCATTCCATGTAACCACAGCCTACTCCATTATGGAGCCATGACTAGCTTGCACAGCACCTTGTTGACAACTTGTGTCAATTGCTTCGTGAGGTCTGCACCACACTCGAACCCTACCATCAGCTCTTACCAACTGACATCGGGACTCATTTGACCAGGCCACGGTTTTCCAATTGTCTAGGATCCAACCGATATGGTCGCGTGCCCAGGAGAGGCGCTGCAGGCGATGTCGTCCTGTTAGCAAACGCACTCGCGATGATCGTCTGCTGCCATAGTCCATTAACGCCAGATTTCGTAGTACGTCAAACATTGATTTCTGCGGTTATTTCACGCAGTGGTGCTTGTCTGTTAGCACTGACAACCCTACGCAAACGCTGCTGCTCTCGGTCATTGAGTGAAGGCTGTCGGCTACTGCGTTGTCCGTGGTGAGAGGTAATGCCAAAAATGTTGTCATCTCGGCACACTTTCGACACTGTGGATCTCGGAATATTGGTTCCATAACAATTTCCGAAATGGAATGTCCCATGCTTCTAGCTCCTACTACCATTCCACATTCAAAGTCTGTTAATTCCCGTCGTGCGGCCATAGTGGCGTCGGAAACCTTTTCACATGAAACACCAGAGTAAAAATGACAGCTCCGTCAACGCACTGCCCTTTTATACCCATTCGTACGCGATATAATTACTATCTGTTTATGTGCATATCGCTATCCTATGACTTTTTTCACCTCAGTGAACTGTAACTGCATCCTTCAGTTGAGTAAGGAACATTGAAAATGAAGTATGTTTTTATTTATAGAGAAAGTAAATGTGTGTCGTAGCTGGCCTATAAGAAGTGTGCCACCTGTGGTTAAAGCCTCGTCTTTGAATTCACCATGATTAAATTCTCCTCGATCACAACAGTAACTTGCACTGAGAATAGTATCTGATGTGGACGAAAGGTACTGAATTACAGCATGAAAAGCACCGAATTCAAGAATTACACAGAATAATATGGACCTTGTACAGATATCTTTTGCAAGAAGTCTGAAGATATCAATTAGTGCGACGGTAAGACAGTTCTGATGGCTAACACCCACAGTACATTGCATCGTGCACAACCGCTGGCGTATTGTGTGTTAAAAATTACGACTGCTTTATAATATTCTAAAACTTGGTCGTACCTGTCGAGAAGAGTGTAATTTTTGATGACAGCCGACTTAGAAGCCACATTTCATGTCTGCGGTAAAGAGAAAGTAAATGTGTGTCGTAGCTGGCCTATAAGAAGTGTGCCACCTGTGGTTAAAGCCTCGTCTTGGAATTCACCATGATTAAATTCTCCTCGATCACAACAGTAACTTGCACTGAGAATAGTATCTGATGTGGACGAAAGGTACTGAATTACAGCATGAAAAGCACCGAATTCAAGAATTACACAGAATAATATGGACCTTGTACAGATATCTTTTGCAAGAAGTCTGAAGATATCAATTAGTGCGACGGTAAGACAGTTCTGATGGCTAACACCCACAGTACATTGCATCGTGCACAACCGCTGGCGTATTGTGTGTTAAAAATTACGACTGCTTTATAATATTCTAAAACTTGGTCGTACCTGTCGAGAAGAGTGTAATTTTTGATGACAGCCGACTTAGAAGCCACATTTCATATCTGCGGTAAACTGAAGTAAGTAAAGTCGTATGGCATTGTTGGCTGGGGAACGGCGAAGGGGAGGTTCAGCAGTCTAATAGGAAATGTTTTTCTGTCCCTCGCACAAAATGGCATCCTTCTTTCTAGAAGTGTGACTATTGAGGTACTTAAGTGTATCTGATAAGTGTAGGTGACAGTAATGGGTGTGTGCAGTCATTTTTGTGTTGGATGAGTGTGATCAGAGAAGGGAGTACGTTAAACCCGGTGCCGGCACATAGCCTACTGCTCTCGAATATCACCAATAGAAACCCCGTGGTTCATGTACATATCTGACGGACGGATCATCACAACAGTGTCAAATGCCTTCACTTCATAAGATGCTGCGAACAGATTTCGAATTTAATCCAGGACAACGGCGCAAAGTTTACTGACCAGGAACTTTACGGAACCACCTGTTCTCCCCTTTGTCGTAAAGGCAAAGGCAAAGCAGCCAACAGCACGTGGCGTTCCCAGTCGGTTACCCATCCAAGTACTGGCCACGTTCGACGTTGTTTAACTTCGGTGATCTGACTCGAACTGATTTATTCAATGGACGAGGCCACTGGCTGTATTAAACTGATGACGTACAGTAGCTGGGTTTGGGAAACGAGAAACCAGTGGCCATGAGTAGCTACTACAAAAAACTATAACTAAACTCCTCCCGATCAGGCCTTGAAGGCCCAACGGTACCGACCGGCCGCTGTGTCGTCCTTACACCATAGGCGTCACTGTATGCTGATATGGAGGGGCATGTGGTCAGCACACCGCTCTCCCAGCCGTATGTCAGTTTCCGAGACCGGAGCCGCTAGTTCTCAGTCAAGTAGCTCCTCAGTTTGCCTCACAAGGGCTGAGTGCACGCCAAAAATGGTTCAAATAGCTCTGACCACTATGGGACTTAACATCTGAGGTCATCAGTCCCCTAGAATTTAGAACTACTTAAACCTAACTAACCTAAGGACATCACACACATCCATGCCCGAGACAGGATTCGAACTTGCGACCGTAGCGGTCGCGCGGTTACAGACTGAAGCGCCTAGAACCGCTCGACCACAACAGCCGGCTGACTGCACCCCGCTTTTCAATAACACTCGGCAGACCGGATGGTCACCCATCCAAGTGCTAGCCGAGCCCGACAGCGATTAAGTACGGTGATCTGACGGGAACCGGTATTACCACTGCGGCAAGGCCATTGGCTAGCTATTACAAAGCCGCTTTGTAAACAAAGAGAGCTTTAGTGCACATTTAAGCGTAGCAAAAGCCACATAGACAAAGAAAAACTGAACGAAGCCCAAATTAGCGTAAGGAGAGCCATGCCTGAAGCGTTCAACGAATTAGAATGTAAAATTGAAGCTAGCAATCTGACAGAAAATCGTAAGAAGTATTGGTCTTAGTTAAAGCAGTAAACGGATCAAAGCCATTTCTCCCGACAGTCTGTGACTATAAAAGCATAAAAGTTGAGGATGGCTGGGAAAAAGCCGCAAATTGAGAAATGCGGGAAAACCTGGATAGGATCGACACATGGTGCAGCGATTGCCAATTGTTCCTCAACAAAAACAAATGTAACATGTTGTGCATAAATAGGCAGACGGATCCGTATCACTGAAAAAAAAAATCGATACATATCTGTACGGAGAGATTTGAAGTGGAACGACAACGAACTAATCGCAAGTAATTCAGAAGCAAGACTGAGATTCATTGGAAGAATCCTCAGGATAGTGTCTGCCACACATAAAGAAAGTAGCTTATAAAATCGCTCGTTCGGACAATAGCTCATTAATACTCGTCTGTCTGCGATCCATATCAAAAAGTATTATTAAAAGGAACAGAGAACGTCCAAAGCAGTGTAATACGTTTCGTTACAGGTTCATTTAGTAAGCGCGAAGGCGTCACGGAATTGCACCGCCAACTCCAGTAGCAGACGCTACAGCAGAGGCATTGTGCGTGAAGCTGTGATTTACTGTTAAAACTCCGAGACAGTACATTGTTAGCAGAGGAATATATTGCTTCAGCTAACGTGTATCTCGTGAAAGACGATGAAGCCAAATTAGAGAGATTCGAGCTAACAAGGGGCTTATCAACAATCGTTCTTCCCGCTGTCCGTTAGAAACTGGAACAAGAAAGGGAAGAAACGACAATGCTTCACAACGTACCACATACTTCAGGTGGCTTACGAAGCATAGATGCAGATGTAAATGGCATCTTCTAGCAGGATAACTGCCCGTGTCACAAAGCCGGGATCGTGATACGGTGGTTTAAGGAGCACGATAGTGAACTCACGTTGTGTTCTGGCCACCAAATTTGCCTCTTATGAACTTGATGGAACACATCTGAGACACTATCGGGAGGCAGGTCCGTGCTCATAAAGTACCGGGACCGATGACCAAGCAGTTTGGTACCTCCCCCCACCCCCTCCCCACCCACCCAACCCCTCTTAAACCAACCAACAAAGCACCAGTCGACAAGATACCAAAACTGCATATACATGTAGATACTGAACACGAAAGCTCGGGGATGCGAGCGTGGTATAGACTGATGAAAACTGAAGTCACTATACTGTTCATTTTCATCGAACCCCCAGTGGCTTCTTGACATATGTAGATTAAATTGTGCCACAAATACCATCGATAGTCATTCCTCAATAGCGCTATACACTTCTTGTGTACTCCTTTCTGCACGAGATTCCTTCTGATAGATAAAACGGGACAGACAGACGTACAACTTGGTCACTAGGATCGTCGAACTTGATCCGCTATGGTCGGAGCAGGCGGTAGTAGCGGTCATGTGTGCATGAGATGTGCTTACTTGTGTGGATGTGTGTGTATTTTCTTTGCTAAAGAAGGCTTTGACCGAAAGTTATAGTGTGTAACAGTCTTTTCGCTGTACCTGTCTGCAACTCAGAGGGTTATCTTTACGATGAGTAGCAATCTATCATTTTCCTAATATTGTTAAAGGAATGACATAATTGCCTAAAGATTGCTAGCTGTTATTGATACTGCGAGTATACATGCTTCGAATATTTATAGGATAAATGTCATCTATCTAATAGTTCGGAGCAGTTGGAGCACGTGTGAGTGAAAGAGCCGTTGTAAACCGATCATGTTTACATTTTTAATTCTTTACTAATCCAAGTCGCCTGAGAAATATGTGTGCCATCCTTTTTATTAATCCTTATTGGTTTTTCTTGCATTATTAACCCTCCTATCCTTATCAATTTCTAAACGGAAAAAATGCAAATAAAAAAGTACGTTACGTGTGAATTGCACAGAGGTTCTCTGCGCTCCAGCGACATGCATTGGTCGCTACGCCAGCGGTGCTGTCGTTGAACAGCGTTTACCTCAGGGGTTCACAAGCAGTAGTCAAAGAAGTTTCTTTCCTCGATTTCGAAGAAAATGTGGTTTGGTTACCCCATATATGATGAAGAAGAATGCTCAGTTTTCAATTGTCTATCGATCCCGTGAATTTTGTGCCGATTTTAGGTGTGGTTCTCTGAAATATGGGGGGAGTCTGAAATATGGAGACGGGGAGCCAAAATATTTTAAAGTCTTTCATTTAGGTTGTACACAAGTGACCTGCCAAATATAAGCCGCATCGGTTGGCCGTGTCCGAGGCCTTCCCTTGTAAGCGTGGTGGTGGACTAAAGCCAAGTAAGATGATTAAGGACGCCACTGAATATAACATGGCATCTTTTGTCTTACAAAACTCGCGTAATCTAAACTGAAATTTCTTCTTCAAGAAGGTCTTAGAGCCTGAGTTGCTCCCATTTCCGTAGTGATCTCTAGATGCCATATTTCGGCAATTCGATATCCTGTCACATTTGGTGAGTAATATTCGAACAATCTTAGAGCAACAGATGCCATTTACCTCCGGGCATGCATATTCATTGATACGCGTATATTGTCAATCTAAAACATCTTGCGTGTGGTTAGTCATCAAATTGTTCATAACAGCCCTCCAGCACTGTTGGTACTTTGAGAACTTTTCTGTATGGAGATTTTCCAGGAAAATTAACAAGCCTTCTCTAATTTCAGGCCATAAAGATTGTATGCTGAGATTCCAGTGTCTAACCCAAAAATGTGTGTATTGCCATGTACCTAATCTATAGAATAAGGTTAATTTGAGTCACAAGTATCGTTGTCCATGTAGTACTGTGCATGAAAGTTAATGTAGGGTGGTTTCTACTACACTAGTTCCTGACCAACAAAAATCGTAGTTCCGCTTTTTAAAAAAAAAGTCTTTATGATTTTAGATTGGAACCTACTACTTTTCAGGTGTTTTACAATTCCTGTATGTCACTATACAGTGTGGTACTGGCACTCACCCACTAGTTTCAACCATAGATAAGTCAATTTTTCTCAAAGATGTACGCTTCTTGAACGCAGTGGGACACGAAAGGATGTGTGGTATCCCTCACAGTACCCCGTATCGCAGCCTATGACAGTCATGGAATGTGTGCAGCCATTTCAAATTTTGAAAGAAAACGAATAATAAATTATGATTGTCTCCAAATCTTTCACGAGATTTAGAAGAAAGCGAGAAAGATTAGACTTTAACGTTCTGTCGACATCGAGGTCGCTAGAGACCGATCACAAGCTCCGGTTGTTTTAACGATAGGGAAGGAAATCGGCTGTGCCCTTTCCTAGCATTTTCCTGGAGGATTTTAGGAAAATCAGCGAAAACTTGAATCCGGATACCAGCACGAGGATTTGAACCGTCGTCCTCCCGAATGCGAGTCTAGTGTGCTGCCACTGCTCCATCTCGCTTGGTCTGGGTTCAGAGACACACACTGAAAACAGAGGGAAACTTACACAGAAATTATTAACTGAGAAGACTAGGAAAATCACAGTTCCAACAATAATAATACTACTCCAAGCCTCAAAAAGAGCTTTATATATTGTTCTTAAGTAGTGAAGTTATTTTTTGTTTGTTTTTGTGTTTTACACAACAACACAGCTTCTGCGTTTCACCATTATTGAGTACTGCTATTAAAGATAGACCTACACAGCTCAGGAAAACGTTGTAGACTCCTGATGCTCTACCATTGTTTCTCGAGTGTCTGTAAGTTACTTATCTAGATTCTGCTAATTCGTATATCATAACACACGAACTTCTATGATTTGTTGGTTGATTGATTTGGAGGAGGGGACCAAACAGCGAGGTCATCAGTCCCATCGGATTAGGGGAAGATGGGAAAGGAAGTCGGCTGTGCCCTTTCAAAGAAACCATCCCAGCATTTGCTCGAAGCGATTTGGGGAAATCACAGAAAACCAAAATCAGAATGGCCGAACGCGGGTTTGAATCGTTGTCCTTCCGAATCCGATATCAGTGTGATAACCACTGCGCCACCTCGCTTGGTTCGTTAATGGACCTCAAATTCTTAAAATCAAATACAAATACAGAATTAATATTACTATCGCATCGAGAATACCACAGCTTTTCCTGATCACAATTATCTATGAATTTATGTTTACCATTTTCCGTTGACTCCTTTACTACTGAAGTTATATTTAAACAAATTTATACAAGTAGGACTGGGGTGGACATTACAACTTGCTCTGAACATTCAAAAAGGTTGTGTCATTTTCACATTTGTGCCTTCCTTACACTGCATTATTTCTACTGTTTATCCTCTGCCACTAAGAACGCATTTACATTGTTATATTTCTCTGTCATCTTTTTGGATTGACATTTCATTACTCTTGAATATACGAAAGCAAAGGAATTCTCAAGTGCAGATGACAAGTGGTAGGAAAAATACGCATACGTCATCTAGTCTTACGTGTATTCCTAAATCAGATAAGATAAAAAATAAAGTTCAACCGAGGAGTATAGTTTTGTTCTGAACTGCTGATGTAACACAGAATTTGATACTACTGTGCGGGTGTATGAATTAACTAGGAAGATGATCAAGGAATAGAAGTTTGAGTTTAATGCCCCATGTAATGGTCTTGAGATACAGAACAGCAGAACTAATGATTGTGGCAGAGTTCCAGAATATGCTTCTGTAGCACAGATTGCTAACCAAAGGGGCTTGGGTTCGATTCCGGAGAAGGTCGGAGACTTCCTCCGCTCGAGGATTGTGTCTTGTGTTGTTCTAACATTCCTACCATCATACTTGACTCGAAAATCGCCTACATGCTTCAAATCATGTGCCTAATCCTACTTCGTGTCAAGCTACCTCTTGGCCGTAATGATTGTTGTGAATCGTCGACACACACTGTCGTATCTTCCACTGTAGAGATGGCTGTATGGGCACGTCCTGAAAGCAATTTTATACAAAAAAAGAACTTAAGTAGGAAAGTTAAAGTTAACTACCCATCTAAAAAGAGGCTACAAGGAACTGAACCTACTAAGTTGGACGAAAGTATGCGAGCGGCGGTCGACCGTAAATTGGTATCACTTGGTGGAACCACAGGAATTTTGAACTGTGTACAGTTACCGTATTAACACACACCTATAGACTTCTACGCGAAGGGGATTGACTATTTTTCTCATCAGTGAGGAAAGTAACAACAATGAAAGAAAAATGGAAATTTATGGTAAATTCTATGGGACCAAACTGTTGAGCTCATCGGTACCTAAGCTTACACACAACTTTACCTAACTTAAACAAACTTACGCTAAGGACAACACACACACACCTATGCCCGAGGCAGGACGCGAACCTCCAACGGGGGGTAGCTGCGTAAACCGTGACAAGACGCCCCATAGAACGCTCGGCTACCCCGCGCGGCGATGAAAGTAATTCTGCATAATAAATCGTCAGTAGTACGTTCTGGTACATAAACCTATTGGCTCAACCGACTATAACTAATCACCTCAGAATTTAAATGTGTAGCTCTGGGTAGCCTTTCGATCACGGAGCCCCAGGTTCGATTCCCGGCCGGTCCGATGATTTTCCCCGCTCGGGGACTGAGTTTTGCGTTGTCCTTATTATCTCATCATCATTCGCGAAGTGGCGAGAGTGGAAATGGAGAGATTTGGAACTTGTACGGGCGCTGATGACCACGACGTTGAGCACCCCGCAAACCAACGTCGTAATAATCATCATCTAGGGAACCTATATACACTATTGGCCATTAAAATTGCTACACCAAGAAGAAATGCAGGTGATAAACGGGTATTCACTGGACAAATATATTATACTAGAACTGACATGTGATTACATTTTCACGCAATTTGGGTGCACAGATCCTGAGAAATCAGTACCCAGAACAACCACCTCTGGCCGTAATAACGGCCTTGATACGCCTGGGCATTGAGTCAAACAGAGCTTGGATGGTGTGTACAGGTACAGCTGCCCATGCAGCTTCAACACGATACCACAGTTCATCAAGAGTAGTGACTGGCGTACTGTGACGAGCCAGTTGCTCGGCCACCATTGACACACGTTTTCAATTGATGAGAGATCGGGAGAATGTGCTGGCCAGGGCAGCAGTCGAACATTTTCTGTATCCAGAAAGGCCCGTACAGGACCTGCAACATGCGGTCGTGCACTATACTGCTGAAATGCAGGATTTCGCAGGGATCGAATGAAGGGTAGAGCCACGGGTCGTAACACATCTGAAATGTAACGTCCACTGTTCAAAGTGCCGTCAATGCGAACAAGAGGTGACCGAGACGTGTAACCAGTGGCACCCCATACCATCACGCCGGGTGATACGCCAGTATGGCGCTGACGAATACACGATTCCAATGTGCGTTCACCGCGATGTCGTCAAACACGGATGCGACCATCATGATGCTGTAAACACAACCTGGATTTATCCGAAAAATTGACGTTTTGCTATTCGTGCCCCCAGGTTCGTTGTTGAGTACACCATCGCAGGCGCTCCTGCCTGTGATGCAGCGTCAAGGGTAACCGCAGCCATGGTCTCCGAGCTGATAGTCCATGCTGCTGCAAACGTCGTCGACCTGTTCGTGCAGATGGTTGTTGTCTTGCAAAGGTCCCCATGTGTTGACTCAGGGATCGAGACGTGGCTGCACGATCCTTTACAGCCATGCGGATAAGATGCCTGTCAGCTCGACTGCTAGTGATACGAGGCCGTTGGGATCCAGCACGGCTTTCCGTATTACCCTCCTGAATCCACCGATCCCATATTCTGATAACAGTTATTGGATCTCGACCAACGCGAGCAGCAATGTCGCGATACGATAAACCGCAATCGCGATAGGCTACAATCCGATCTTTATCAAAGTCGGAAACGTGATGGTACGCATTTCTCCTCTTTACACGAGGCATCACAACAACGTTTTACCAGGCAACGCCGGTCAACTGCTGTTTGTGTGTGAGGAATCGGTTGGAAACTTTCCTCATGTCAGCACGTTGTAGGTATCGCCACCGGCACCTACCTTGTGTGAATGCTCTGAAAAGCTAATCATTTGCATATCACAGCATCTTCTTCGTGTCGGTTAAATTTCGCTTCTGTAGCACGTCATCTTCGTGGTGTACCAATTTTAGTGGCCAATGTCTTTATCTCCTTTTATTATTTTCTTTTATTCATCATGTTAGAGTACCTCCGTAACCGATTATACACTCCTGGAAATTGAAATAAGAACACCGTGAATTCATTGTCCCAGGAAGGGGAAACTTTATTGACACATTCCTGGGGTCAGATACATCACATGATCACACTGACAGAACCACAGGCACATAGACACAGGCAACAGAGCATGCACAATGTCGGCACTAGTACAGTGTATATCCACCTTTCGCAGCAATGCAGGCTGCTATTCTCCCATGGAGACGATCGTAGAGATGCTGGATGTAGTCCTGTGGAACGGCTTGCCATGCCATTTCCACCTGGCGTCTCAGTTGGACCAGCGTTCGTGCTGGACGTGCAGACCGCGTGAGACGACGCTTTATCCAATCCCAAACATGCTCAATGGGGGACAGATCCGGAGATCTTGCTGGCCAGGGTAGTTGACTTACACCTTCTAGAGCACGTTGGGTGGCACGGGATACATGCGGACGTGCATTGTCCTGTTGGAACAGCAAGTTCCCTTGCCGGTCTAGGAATGGTAGAACGATGGGTTCGATGACGGTTTGGATGTACCGTGCACTATTCAGTGTCCCCTCGACGATCACCAGTGGTGTACGGCCAGTGTAGGAGATCGCTCCCCACACCATGATGCCGGGTGTTGGCCCTGTGTGCCTCGGTCGTATGCAGTCCTGATTGTGGCGCTCACCTGCACGGCGCCAAACACGCATACGACCATCATTGGCACCAAGGCAGAAGCGACTCTCATCGCTGAAGACGACACGTCTCCATTCGTCCCTCCATTCACGCCTGTCGCGACACCACTGGAGGCGGGCTGCACGATGTTGGGGCGTGAGCGGAAGACGGCCTAACGGTGTGCGGGACCGTAGCCCAGCTTCATGGAGACGGTTGCGAATGGTCCTCGCCGATACCCCAGGAGCAACAGTGTCCCTAATTTGCTGGGAAGTGGCGGTGCGGTCCCCTACGGCACTGTGTAGGATCCTACGGTCTTGGCGTGCATCCGTGCATCGCTACGGTCCGGTCCCAGGTCGACGGGCACGTGCACCTTCCGCTGACCACTGGCGACATCGATGTACTGTGGAGACCTCACGCCCCACGTGTTGAGCAATTCGGCGGTACGTCCACCCGGCCTCCCGCATGCCCACTATACGCCCTCGCTCAAAGTCCGTCAACTGCACATACGGTTCACGTCCACGCTGTCGCGGCATGCTACCAGTGTTAAAGACTGCGATGGAGCTCCGTATGCCACGGCAAACTGGCTGACACTGACGGCGGCGGTGCACAAATGCTGCGCAGCTAGCGCCATTCGACGGCCAACACCGCGGTTCCTGGTGTGTCCGTTGTGCCGTGCGTGTGATCATTGCTTGTACAGCCCTCTCGCAGTGTCCGGAGCAAGTATGGTGGGTCTGACACACCGGTGTCAATGTGTTCTTTTTTCCATTTCCAGGAGTGTATTTAGTAATAAGTAGCAGTACATTCAAATGTTACAAATACATCAGTATTAATATTAATGCTTGAATGTACCTTTCTGTACCTTTGTTATAACAGAGCCTGTTACACCACCTATCGAAACAGAACAATCGAGTGGTACCGTCGCTGAGGAGAGAGCTGGCTTGTTGTCGTGACGACATGACTGATGAATTGGCTTTCACGGTTGACTTTCATGGGTAAAACATTGATTTTAATTTGTGCACCATATCAATGAGAACAGCAGAAAAACAGTGATATCTCTCGAGTAAACTGTCAACCGTGTACTGTGCTTTTATTCATGGATGAACTAAGATAGTTTTCGTGTGCCCAATGGAGGCAAATCGCTGGGTCGCTGGTGAAGCAATGCGTATGCGCAATATCAAATATGAACATTGGGAAGTCTGTAGTTTGATGTGAATAAGCTTTGAACAGTATCGTGTCACTCACTAAACTAAAACTTTTTCGGGGGTGCCACTGAGTAGTACATCGTATGACGAAATACATTATAAGATAAGAAAGGACGCACCACGAACGAATCATCCAAATGGGACGGAAATCGGTTGATATGATTTACATGTACAGTTAAACAAATGATTACATTTTCAAAGAAAATTGATGATTTATTGAAGAGAAAGAGCTTCACAAATTGTCCGCAGCTCGTGCTCGTGCTGTAGCTTTCTCGCTTCCCGCGCCCGGTTTCCCGGGTTCGATTCCCGGCGGGGTCAGGGATTTTCTCTGCCTCGTGATGACTGTGTGTTGTGTGATGTCCTAAGGTTAGTTAGGTTTAAGTAGTTCTAAGTTCTAGGGGACTGATGACCATAGCTGTTAAGTCCCATAGTGCTCAGAGCCATTTGAACCAAGCTTCACAAATTGAGCAAGTGAATAACGCGTTAGTCCAGTTCTGGCACTTACGCTAGCAGTTACTCACCTTGGCATTGATTGATAGACGCCCTCCTAAGGGATATCGTGAGAAATTTTGTGAAACTAGCACGTTAGGCCGTCAAAATCCCAAGCTGGTTGCAGGTCCGTTCTCATGATGCTCGAAACGATCCGGTGACGTTGCTGGCCGAGGGAGGGTTTGGCGAGCTCGAAGACAAGCAATAGAAAGTCCGACGGGCGGGCATGCTCTTGTTGTATTGTAAGCCCAGGATGGATTGCTATGAACGACGACAAAAGGGTGTTTAGACTAGCTGCTGATGACAATCAAAAGGGTCCTGCTATGAGATAAGGTGGCACCCAGACCATCACTCCAGTTTGTTGGGCTGTATGGCAGGGGGCAGTCAGGTTGGTAGCCCAACACTGTCCGTGACGTCACCAGACACGTCTTCGCTGGTCATCAGGGCTCAGTTCGAACCATACTCGTCACTGAAGACAATTGTAATACGGTCAATGAGACTCCAGGCCTACTGACACCACTGCAAACTGGCTTTTTGGTGTACAGAAGTCAATGGTAGTCGGCGCAAGGGGCGTGATCAGCTTAGCCCTAGTCCTCGTGGTCACTGAAGCACCATTTGCACGTCGGATCAATGATAATGACGAACACCGGGCGCTGAGTGTTCTCTGACGACTGCTTCATCAACACGTTCTGTCGCCTCTGTAGGTTGACCGCTTCCTTCTTGATCCTGAGTTCGGCCATGGTTCACCCATTTCCCCCAACATTGTCGAATAGTGGCATCGCTCCTATTCAAATACCCGGATATCCGCCAATTACTCCAAGTGGCTTCTTTGAGTCCAACTAAACGTCTTCTCTCGAATGCTGACATCGGCGTATATTGTTCACGCGTCTGTCTGCGAGGCGTAGTTACTGTCCAACTGAGTACACGGAATGAAATTCGAAAAGACTGCCCCAGTTTCGATATGTCCCATGTTTACTAGTTTTGCCAGCTGCGCGGGGAAATTGCACAGCAGCGTCACACATTCATTTTCTGCCGATACGTGTATGAACATCAATCTATGATCAATTTTCATAGCTCCTTCGTGGTGAGTCTTCTTTTTTCTCTTCGAGTGTATGTTCCAAAAGTATGTCAGTGCCACGTATTTCAAATTGTGCACATTCTGGAACTGCAATCCCTCGATATTAAGCTCCCAACGACAGTACGGGAGTCGTATAGTTACCTAGGAAAGATATATAAGCGATCTGGGACATTATTTTCAACGCAGAATAGTCAAATAGTAGCATCGAGCGTCAGTCGTTGGTACGTGATGTCGGAATCCTGCAACGAGCTGCTAAATAGTATCAGGCATTCACTTGCAAAAGCTCTGAATTGTTTATAGAACAAAATAGTGTTCCACTTGTAACATCGTGTTAGATCGGCAGTAATGTCTCGAACTTCCGCCGTGTAGATACTGGAGTTTTTACCACTTGGTCGTAACTGAGTGTTGGAGTGATCGTGGCTGTCATCACGTCAGTGGCTACTGGGATTAAAAAAATGAAGGATGACTTAACACATTTTCCCTATAAGACGACGAGAGAGTCACTGACCTCAGAAATTTCTGTCCCTAGGCCGCCTAGAATTCAGTCTCCTTCATCTACTTGCAGGGCTTTGTTGGTGAGTTGGTGATACAATTAACATAAATAATGGTGAGGCGAAGGCTACAGTAATATAAATTGAACATGAAAGTATATTTTAAACCAAAAGGATCTCAGATTGAGATACCCGTCACAAAATTATATTTTTCCTCTCACAATTTATTGCAAATGACTTGTTGAGCTACCTTCCTGCTGTAGGTCAGGTATTACAAATGACAAACACATCAAAATGTAAAAAAAAAAAAAAACTGAATCGAAAAGCAGTGCCTAGAGAGAGAGAGAGAGTGAAAGCTAAATGAGAAAGTTGAGCTTCAAAAATGAGAAATGCAAGCCATGATAATCGAAATACGTTAGCGGAAAGAGTGGCGGCACGTTGAAGTATTCGGTGTGGCTGCCCAGTAGCAGCCACAGGAGTTGCCCTAGGGTCCCGACCAACTATCAAGTTACTTTGCTGTCTGCTTGGTATACGTTGCTGCTGCCAAGGTGATGGAGAGATAGCCGTGGTATAAGATGGTGTAACTTGCACCTTGCGGAATCTCACGAAATAAAACGTCAAAATTCTCCAAGAATTATGTTCTAATGAGACCCGGAGATCGGTCCTCCATGCCTTTGTGAACTTGGGCGCTACCTCACAGTATGCTGCTACTGGAGGCGAAGTGGTGCCTGTAGCCGGGAAAGAAGGTGCTTACGGTTCCTGTGTCCCCGCCTGACGATGGGGCTCACCCATTTAAAGTTTACGTTATAGGGCCTGATTGGATGCCAGTTCTTCGAAAGTGCGGGCAGTTGATCACCCTACACGCTGTCGTGCTCTCTGATCAAGTTTTAAAGAAACGGCTCCAATTAGTAAAAAAAAACTCGCTCGGCTTCAATATTAATTGAATGGTGAACGAGAACATTGTTTAGCCCCCTCCAACGGATAGTCCGCCATGCAATTTTAACATCGGGGATGTTTTTTGCCTGGAGAAAATTAGTTTTCATACTCAAATTGACTCATTTCATTCAGAAGCTTTTCAGTTACACATCTGATAGGTCCGTGTTTGGCATCAGTAATCTCGTCATCTCGTCAGCATCATGAATCCGTAATCGTATTTTCTCGATTAATGTTATGTCAATCTTTTTCTCTCTTTGTCTTCTGGTGCTAGCAATGGCAGTCTGGGTGTCTTCGTCACGTGCCGCGTCTGCTCACGAAAATACTATGGCTTACAGCAGCAATACTAACAAAAGCTGTAGTGTTTGCTCCAAATCCCTCACTACAACTGTTCTACTAATGGGTAAAATAACTACAACTACAACTGTTCTATTAATTGGTTAAATAGTAGTCACATATGCTCCCATTCATCCATTGCAATTGCTATGTTCCTCTGATCCTGATTTGTCGCCTGATAAATAATTTAAACTGTATAGCGTGCAGATTTGTAAACCGCCATTGTACGGCATGCGTGTGTACCTACAATAAATGTGCTTTGTTCTGATTGGTCCAGAACCGCGGCAGGCACTGTATTCAAATTTAACAGTCGGTGTTTGTTTATAGTATTCTGCGAGTTGCATGGGATGGGCACGTCAGTGTATTTAGAGTGAATGAGTGCACTTTTAGATGCTTGCATACTTATTACTCAACGGAACTGGCACTACATACTTGTGAGAACCAAGTTAAATATCAGAGAACGTAATTTACTGGACCTGCAGTTTGCATCGTATGGAAAAGCTGCAGGACGAGTATATGAGTGCAGCTTTATTGATTCTGAGTTGGATTGTAAATTTAATTTCATTGTTCTATACCTCAGAATCCGGCGTCCCGGATTAATCAATATTGACAACACCATTAACGTCAAAAGTGGTTCAAATGCCTCTGAGAACTATGGGACTTAATATCTGAGTTCATCAGTCCCCTAGAACTTAGAACTACTTAAACATAACTAACCTAAGGACATCACACGCATCCATGCCCGAGGCAGGATTCGAACCTGGGACCGTAGTGATCGCGCGGTTCCAGACTGAAGCGCCTAGAACCTCTCGGCCAACCCCGCCGGCACCACTAACGTCATTCACTGTAACATAATGTGATTAGGCCAGGCATAGTCAGGTTCCTGCTGTCGTGTGTTACATGCCATCAGAGCAGCAAGTTATACATTCAGCAATACTAGAATGGATAGGACGTGTGCAGACGAAGGAGGAGTTGGTCGCAGTTCACGAACAGCTTAGGACGCTTTTGGCGACGGTCAGCCGTCTTCAGGCTATTGTTTTGGGGTTTTGGCGTATTTGGCGCGTTGCGTGGGACGCTTCACGCAAGGACTCAGCTGTTGAAGCACGTAGCAGTGAGTCCGATGTGGGGGATTCGCCCTTCGTCCTCACCGCAGGCTGAATGGCGGGCGGTAAAGCGTTCGCGTCGCTCGAGGCGGTTAAATCGATATGGAGACTGGCCGTTACTTTTGGCTCCAGGCAGTAAGGTTAGGAATTGCGCCGGCTGCCCTCGGGTTGTCTTGGGAGCCCTCGGCTGAGCGGCATTTCGAGAGCTTCACGCAGCTCGGGAAGGCTGAATAAGAAAAGCCGCACACACTCTGCCAGCGCCTTGCCGATTTTATCACCAAATGGTGAATGTCGTCTCTATGCAAACGTAGTTCTCAATATTCGTCCTTCAAGCTTATTATTTAAGTACGTAACCACGGAGGACATTACAAAATTCTACATGCTGCCTTACATACTCAGCAAGAAAGTTTTATTATTTTCTTCGCTGAGTATTAATGTTTGCATGTAAAATTTTAAAAATGTCCACACATCTACACGTAAAGTCAGCAAGCCCTTTACGGTGTGTGGCGGAGGGTGTTTCTGATACAACTATACTTTTCCCCCTCCCACCTTTCCTGTTCGATTCATGAGTGATGCGTGGGGGAAATGGCGGTTAAGCTCCGTATGACGTCTTTGTAATTTCCTTGTATTTTTAACTGAATCTTCCGTCGGTTCTTGCCACAACAATATTATAATAAAAGTGCTAGTTTGCTTTTCATTCCTCGTGATAATTTCACGAAGGATCTGTGGGAGAAGGTACAACGTTGTCCGACACTTCTTGGGATGTAAGTTCTCGAAATTTCGGCAGTGAACCTCCACGTTATGCACAACGCCCTCTTTTGTAGCGTCTGCCACATTGTGGGGCATTTCGTAATGCCCTCGCGCCAAGTAAACAATCCCATGACGAATTTCATCGCTCATCTTTGGATTTTATGTTCTATTAATCATACTTGGTAAGTGTCCTACACGGATAAACAATATTCAAGAATCTGTTAAACGAGTGGGTTGTATGCCACGTCTTTCCTGAATGAACTACACTTCCTTACGATTCTTCCGCCACATCTCAGTCTACCTTTGGCTTCTATTTGCTTTCTGTGGTTATTCCACTTAAGATCGCTAATAGATGTTTTATGGAACAGGACTGGATTTCTTCGCCTATTTGCACTGAAGCGCCAAAGAAACTGATGTAGGCATGAATATTCAAATACAGAGATGTACACTACTGGCCATTAAAATTGCTACACCAAGGAGAAATGCAGATGATAAACGGGTATTCACTGGACAAATATATTATACTAGAACTGACATGTGATAACATTTTCACGCAATTTGGGTGCATAGATCCTGAGAAATTAGTACCCAGAACAACCACCTCTGGTCGTAATAACGGCCTTGATACGCCTGAGCATTGAGTCAAACAAAGCTTGGATGGAGTGTACAGGTACAGCTGCCCATGCAGCTTCAGCACGATACCACACTCCATCAAGAGTAGTGTCTGGCGTATTGCGACGAACCAGTTGCTCGGCCACCATTGACCAGACGTTTTCAATTACTGAGAGATCTGGAGAATGTGCTGGCCAGGGCACCAGTCGAACATTTTCTGTATCCAGAAAGGCGCGTACAGGACCTGCAACATGCGGTCGTGCATTATCCTGCTGAAATGTAAGGTTTCGCAGGGATCGAATGAAGGGTAGAGCCACGGGTCGTAACACATCTGAAATGTAACGTTCACTGTTTAAAGTGCCGTCAATGCGAACAAGAGGTGACCGAGACGTGTAACCAATGGCACCCCATACCATCACGCCGGGTGATACGCCAGTATGGCGCTGACGAATACACGATTCCAATGTGCGTTCACCGCGATGTCGCCAAACACGGATGCGACCATCATGATGCTGTAAACAGAACCTGAATTCATACGAAAAATGACGTTTTGCCATTCGTGCACCCAGGTTCGTCGTTGAGTACACCATCGCAGGCGCTCCTGCCTGTGATGCAGCGTCAAGGGTAACCGCAGCCATGGTCTCCGAGCTGATAGTCCATGCTGCTGCAAACGTCGTCGGACTATTCGTGCAGATGGTTGTTGTCTTGCAAACGTCCCCATGTGTCGACTCAGGGATCGAGACGTCGCTGCACGGTCCGTTACAGCCATGCGGATAAATTGCCTGTTACCTCGACTGCTAATGATACGAGGCCGCTGGGATCCGGCACGGCGTTCCGTCTTACCCTCCTGAACCCATTGATTCCATATTCTGCTAACAGTCATTGGATATCGACCAACGCGAGCAGCAATGTCGCGATACGATAAACCGCAATCGCGATAGGCTACAATCCGACCTTTATCAAAGTCGGAAACGTGACGGTACGCATTTCTTCTCCTTACACGAGGCATCACAACAACGTTTCATCAGGCAGTGCCGGTCAACTGCTCTTTGTGTATGAGAAATCGGTTGGAAACTTTCCTCATGTCAGCACGTTGTAGGTGTCGCCACCGGTGGCAACCTTTTGTAAATGCCCTGAAAAACTAATCATTCGCATATCACAGCATCTTCTTCCTGTCGGTTAAATTTCGCTTCTGTAGCACGTCATCTTCGTGGTGTAGCAATTTTAATGTCCAGTAGTGTAGGTAGGTCTCTTATTGACATTACCATATGCAGGGCGTCCAGTTTATCTGAAAACATTGAAATATTTCTTAAACTACACATCGTATCCAAACAAAATATAGCTAAAATATGTTCGTCTCTGAGGTGGACGACCAGTGATATCAAACTCGACCGCTCACCCCACACCGTATGCCCGGGGGGAGCGCAATTTTGAGATCTTAAATGGAAAACGCCATTTTTTTACTGCAGATTTGCACTCTACGAAAAGATATTACATAAGTTTTGTCTAAAACATTCCTTTCGCTTCGCGACAGATGGCTCTGTAATCGGCAAAATCAAAATGGTAGAAAATGTATATTTCAAAATGCTATCCAATGACACTCGAATTAACCCCCTACTTCCATGCTGCTAGGGTTGGACAGGCAATAATTTCATAACTTTTAACGGGTACCCCATTCTCAACGCCGTATTCCACAGACAATACGAAAACGGGACTATTCGATGCGCCGCTGTGGCCGTGTAACGAACTACGACTCGTCATATCAGGTAATGCAGTCCCATTAAAGGCTATGAAATAATTGCCTGTTCGACCCTCGCAGCGTCGAGGTGGAAGGTTAATTCAAGTGTCTTTGGATGCCATTTTTAAACATACGTCTTGCTACCCATTTTAATTTTTCCGATTACTGAGTCATCTGTCACGTAAAGAAAAAGTTTGATGTATTACTTAAAGATGAATACGAACAGTCTTTCTCTGCCCCGTGATGACTGGGTGTTGTGTGCTGTCCTTATGTTTGTTAGGTTTAAGTAGTTCTAAGTTCTAGGGGACTGATGACCATAGATGTTAAGTCCCATAGTGCTCAGAGCCATTTGAACCAATACGAACAGTCACAACCGCAATACACTTTTTTCGTGTATGGTTAGCGGTTTCGGTCTGTTTTAGACCATCTTCAGACCCACACCATGATGGTAGATGGTGGCTGTGAACGGAGGAGGCGCTACACCTCCATGAATGCTAACTGCGTTAGTGTTTTTGACGGTGTAGCGCCTGCTCCGTTCACAGCCACCATCTACCATCATGGTGTGGGTCTGAAGACGGTCTAAAACAGACCGAAACCGGTAACCTCTTATAGGAATATGTTTATTGCGGTTGTGACTGCTCGTATTCATATTTAAATTATAAATAAACCCCTGTACTCCAGAGAAACATATTCTCGTAAATTATGTATTTTTTTCAATAGAATCCGAATCTGTAGTAAAAAATATGGGTTCCCGTTTAGGATTTCGAAATTCCTTCCCCCCCCCTCTCTCTCCTCACTTCACATAACCATACACAGGGTGGGGTGGGGGTTGAGTTTGGTGGCACTGCACGTCCTTCCCCGAAACGAAACAATTTCAATTATAAATACCTTGGATCCAATGTGTTGTGCTCGACATATTTCAATGGCTTGAGTTAAACTAAACACCCTGTATTTGTCTTCTAGTTTGCAATGAAATGTCCATTTCATAATGTTCAAAGTCTTTTTTAAAACACTGTGCACTTGGTTGTGTATCCATTGCTATTGCACATAACTCACCAGCCACAAAGTACGACTTCCTTTCGCAGTTTCACTTGATAAATAATCTAAACAGATCACAAAACTATCAGAAAATCATTTTGTTGAGTGCAGTACGTTTCACTTTTCGTTGCTGAACTGTCTTAGCTACTTAGTGACGTCACACCACCCTGGACGGGGCGAACAAATACTTCCCGTGGGGCTCGTAGCTAGACGTGTCGGGGGTCTGGGAAAACAACAAGACAAACCGGACGACACGCTGTCTTAGCTTACGGTCACTAGCTCACTACGCTGCATGAACTCGAGTGCTTAAAATTTTGTGATTTTGGGCCAATGTAGTCCTCCGTACCTTTATTCTCGCTGAGTGTCGTTTCTCGGTGCTCAGTGCTGTTGCAGGTTAGTGGTATTTGTGTGCTTAGGCCGATTTGGGTGCTAAACGTTCGCTGAATCACTGCTGGGATTGTACTGTGCTCGAAGTGATCAGTGTCGTTCTCAGATTATTGAAATATGAATGAATATACTTGAGTGTTTTGTAGTGCCAGTTCAGTGCCGACAGTAACTTGCAAAAGCATATTAACACAAAACGCTCGAATAATGGGGGTCAGAAATTTATATGCAATATTGTTTATTATAAAGCTTCTAGACATGGCAATTTTAGGAGACATAATCTCAAACACCAAAACGTACGTGGAGATAACGTTTAAGTTCCACTGTTCAAATACAAAGTGTGCAGAACGATGTCAGATGCGTCACCATTATTCTGTTCACCACGAGATTTCAATAGCTCACGAAACTCTCGAATTTTTTAATGAAAGCGAATTCTAAACATACAATTTAAAGAGACACAATGAGTCAGTTCTGGCGCATCACGAGACAGTACGTTGGAGTTACAGATAATTTCAAATTACTCTTTCTCTGGAACCGTAACGGTGTTTACTAACCCAGAGGAGCAAACAATTACTGCTTCATTTTTCAAGACACACGTCGGCCGTTATTCAGAGATAGGCCGCTTAAAGCTTGCAAAAGAAGACAGAGAGGAAGTCGGTAGAAAAATTTCAGTGAAAATTCCTTTCGATGACATCCTCGATTCCGTGAGGGACTATATTACAAACGACAGGATGCCACGAAGTCACTTTCTGTCGAGAAAAGATCTCTACAATATAACAAGAGACTATAATCTCAAATCTGAAGCCGTGACACACGCAAAGGACAGTTCTAATGTGGAAGCATGGGTACGAGATACGTTAGAAACAGTTTCTGTATTGCAGTCTAAAAACCTCAGGAATCGAAATCCCAGAGTTATCCACTGCTGAACATTGAAGATTTCGTTCTGACTGTTTTGAATGAGGCTCAGGCTGTGTCAATACGTTCCTAACTTCATTTTTATGGACAGTAGACGTGGATTAAAGGCCAATGGGTTTGAGCTTACAACTCTTCTTGTATTTTATGACAGGTGCAAGGGTTTATCTACGATAAAGCCACGGAAGAGAACACCTGTACCGATTGCGAAGCCCACTGCCTCTGAGCAGGAAGACATTACAACAACACTGTTTATTACGAAACATAATGAGGAAGAGACAAATGTGCATGATTATTAGTGTTCTCTTGCCGACACAGACAGATACTTTCGGGAGGGCTGTAAGTGGAAAGCTGTTCTTCATGCAGTAAGTATACATGATTCTCGAAAACTTGGCTACTGTTAATAAATAAAGTATAGTTCAGCCTTGTGTTTGTGGTTGATGGCTCATACCGCTCTAGTTCAAGGTAAAGCAATTATTCAGTTCCACATGCGTTATGTCGCACTTTTTTGCAATTTGATTGCTTTGCGTTACTCCTGCAAGTTACTTAACTCTCATGAGGTCGTTTCTCTCAGCAGTGGTGATGGACTGTGTTACTAGAATGTTGTGTTAGCTGACAGACTGTACGAAAGAAATTTTAGTTACTTCTTAATTGACTCGAAACGCAAATAGTAATACCCTGACCCATACTCCACGCTGACAATGTAGCTATTAATATTCATCATTTTTGTAGACATGAAATTGGGAAGAATATGTGGCTTACGATGTGTTCATTTTATTTGTGAATAAATATTTCCAACGATATATACTACATTATGATCTTATCTGGCATATCAGAAGTTCATAAATTCGTTACTGGTAAGCGTGCTCAGATAAATTTATTAGTAATACAAATAATATTTACGAATTATTTGTGATTTGATTCAATTATCCACTGCAGAACCGCTCGCGAAGATGTTCATTTGTTTACTGGCTTCTCCTTCAGAAGTTCATAAATTCATTACTGGTAAGCGTGCTCAGATAAATTTATTAGTAATACAAATAATATTTACGAATTATTTGTGATTTGATTCAATTATCCACTGCAGAACCGCTCGCGAAGATGTTCATTTGTTTACTGGCTTCTCCTTCAGAAGTTCATAAATTCATTACTGGTAAGCGTGCTCAGATAAATTTATTAGTAATACAAATAATATTTACGAATTATTTGTGATTTGATTCAATTATCCACTGCAGAACCGCTCGCGAAGATGTTCATTTGTTTACTGGCTTCTCCTGGCACAGACAACGCTGGAAAAATGTTTTACTGAGACAAAAAGATATTCAGACACGAAAAAAGAATTGCCTCACGACGAACTTATTAAGTTAAGCCTGTGATCTTTTTTCATTGTATAGCATCTCATAGTACCATCCAATAAATTTCCGAATGCCTTCTCTATATCTAACACAAACACATGATTAAACTTTTTTGGTATTTCAGACGAAGTAGTTAAATAGACAACTTGTAACTTTCATTCAAGGCAATTTCGCTGATCTTATCCTACACCGGTAGATAACTATACAAAGAATCATGCAGTTATAAAATCATTCGGAAATGATGACATAATGTCGTTTCGAAACGTGTGCTTTTTGTAGGCATTAACAGCTCGACGATGAGCTCAGAATCACTGCATTTCAACAACGTCTACTATAAAACGATCCTTCTTTTATCTCTCTTCGGTCTTATCACTTGGAACGAGTCACTCAGAGTTTAAAATCGTTAGCAGAATTCTAATAGTGTGTTACATAAAATCGTTCAAGCGGATCAGGTTTACAGCCGAAAACTCGATGACAGCCAGAGTGGAGCGCTGCCTAGCAGAGTGCTTCTGTCCTGCCGGTGATTTGAGTGCACCGCCACGTGCCGCTCAGTCGAGTGCTCCCGAGAGAATCCGAGGACGGCCGAAGCTACTCTTCTCTTTACTGCCCCGAGACGCAAGTCTGCTCGACTGGCCTTGCTCGTTTACCCTGCGAGTGGACAGATGGCCTATACTTCATAGAAGGGCCTGAGCGGGCTCATAGGGGGAAGGATTTGCTCGTTGTCGGCGGCCACAGTGTCAAGCGTGTGACGAAGCCCCTTAGGAAAATAGCGTCCAGGGCTGTAAAGAAATCCAATGTGCCCTCGGTATGCCTGGCACGGGATCACATCCGAATCATGCAGTTATAAAATCATTCGGAAATGATGACATAATGTCGTTTCGAAACGTGTGCTTTTTGTAGGCATTAACAGCTCGACGATGAGCTCAGAATCACTGCATTTCAACAACGTCTACTATAAAACGATCCTTCTTTTATCTCTCTTCGGTCTTATCACTTGGAACGAGTCACTCAGAGTTTAAAATCGTTAGCAGAATTCTAATAGTGTGTTACATAAAATCGTTCAAGCGGATCAGGTTTACAGCCGAAAACTCGATGACAGCCAGAGTGGAGCGCTGCCTAGCAGAGTGCTTCTGTCCTGCCGGTGATTTGAGTGCACCGCCACGTGCCGCTCAGTCGAGTGCTCCCGAGAGAATCCGAGGACGGCCGAAGCTACTCTTCTCTTTACTGCCCCGAGACGCAAGTCTGCTCGACTGGCCTTGCTCGTTTACCCTGCGAGTGGACAGATGGCCTATACTTCATAGAAGGGCCTGAGCGGGCTCATAGGGGGAAGGATTTGCTCGTTGTCGGCGGCCACAGTGTCAAGCGTGTGACGGAGCCCCTTAGGAAAATAGCGTCCAGGGCTGTAAAGAAATCCAATGTGCCCTCGGTATGCCTGGCACGGGATCACATCCGAATCGTGGAGGAAGCCCTACCTGTGGCTATCAAGCGTGAAGGGTGCAGTCGTCTGCAAGTCGTGGCTCCCGTCGGCTCAGATGACACCCGTCGCTTGGGTCCGGAGGCCATTGTCAGCTAATAGGGGTGGTTGGCGGAGGTGGTAAAGACAGCTGGGACCGTTCGCAGGGTGCAAGCAGAGTTCATGATTTGCAATATCATACCCAGAATTGAAAGGGGTCCTTTGGTTTGGAGTCGAGTGGAAGATCTTAACCAAAGGCGCCGTTGATTCTGTGACGGTCTTGGCTGCAGATTTCTGGACCTGCATTATGTGGTGGAGAATTTTAGGGCTCCCTACGATAGCTCAAGGATGCACTATGCAAAGGAAGCAGCTACTCGGGGAGTGGAGTACTTGTGGAGTGCCCCTGCTGTTGTTTTAGGCTAGGCAGTAGTTTGAGGCCATCTGATGAATACTCGCCATTCGATACACACAGAGAGAAGTAAGACTGTGTACATCGTCTGTCAAAATTTTATCAAATAATTATCGAAGTATTCGTAACAAACTGCCTGAATTTACTGCCCTCTAGGAAAACTGACGTGCTGAAATTATTTTTGAAACCAAGAGGTGGCGGAAACTTGAGTTCTGCCCACTGGCCTAACACAGGGTGCCTAGGAAAGCTGCTTTCTCGGATCGCTAGACAATAGTTCAAGCAATTTGTATTCATCAAGTTTATTACAGTAAAGACAAATCACAATACTTAACTTTGCGTATTCACAAAGGTATCTCGCAAGCAAATGGCGACATGCAAATGATCAGTGCCCTGCGGTACATACAATCTGTAACACTTATATCGATTAGAAGTAGGTTTATATTATGTAACTGTGTATCTGTAATTACGAAATGTGTATTCTTTGTTGATTAAGGTTACTGATTTGTGACAGAAAATTTAGGTTGGTTGGTTGTTTTGGGGAAGAAGACCAGACAGCGAGGTCATCGGTCTCATCGGATTAGGGAAGGACGGGGAAGGAAGTCGGCCGTGCCCTTTGAAAGGAGCCATCCCGGCATTTGCCTGGAGCGATTTAGGGAAATCACGGAAAACCCAAATCAGGATGGCCGGACGCGGGATTGAACCGTCGTCCTCCCGAATGCGAGTCCAGTGTCTAACCACTAGAAAATTTAGGGCATTGTAATGTATATATGGAAAAAGTTAAATGATGTTTAAAATAATGAAATTTTATAATACGTGTATACTTAGAAGAAAACCATTGGAAATTGGAAGCCGGTTCATGCTTAGGGCACATGTATTTTAAAATCCAAAAGATGCGGAGAAATCCCTCCGCAGCGGAAGTGGCTCGGCGCGATGTAAAAGGAGGTTTTGGCGGTCGAACTGGGCGGCTACTTGGTGGGAACGGTACGCAGTCGGTGGTTAGTCGTTGCACGGTACACACTGATGGCGCCAAGGGAGACAATTGGAAGGGCTTTGGAAGCAATTTTGCCTCGGTTGTGGATTTGGCTGTTGCATGGTACTTCAGCGTAAGGAATGCCTCTAACACATTTAAAATCCATCTCCAAGAAAAATTTTATGGAGCATTCAAACATCAAGAGCCGTGAGTACAGTTAGCTGCCACGTCGCTTGCCACCAATACTTGGCCACTGTTCCACCAACTTGATGCGTACAGATATGTATCAGAGCATAAACTAATTAATTGGTGCGAGTGATTTGAATAATAGTCCAAGTGCTATAAACCTGTGTTTAGAACCATAACTTTTGCCCTCATCATGAACCTATGCAGGATCCCCTCCAAAGTGTGTATGAAACCGAGTATCCTGTTTCAAATGCACTGTTATCGTTTTTTTTATGTTTTTCAGATGTGGAAGGATTATTAAAAGTGAAACTAGTTAGAATTTTACTTAAATACTCTCAGATTATTGGAAAGTGTCGTTTTGCAAAAATTCAGTTCCAGACAGTGTAAATGTAACAGTCTAAAATACCTGCTTCAAAGGTGATGAAAAAAGGCAAATAAGTTATACTCATTTGAAACTTAATTTAGCTTTGATTACTATCATGAACGAATTTTTGAAGTTAATTGAGCTCAGTATTGAATAATTTGCTTTAAAAAGTAAAAATATAAACTATTCCAAGTGAAGTTAAGAGTTAATTTCGTTTCAATTAGTCTTTGCTACTGAAGTAATCTTAGAGCTTGACTAGTGAGACCATACTAGTTTATGGGTCCCCATCATATTCTTCACATATTAGAAAGATAAATGGACTATTATTACTACTAAGGAAATCGGATATATTTCTATAAATGGGAGAATAAAGAGAGTGATTGTGGTATTATTTATTTTAATTGTGGTATTTACATGTCAGTTAAGTCGGAAGCCCCTCCTGGCCAATTTTAGTTCTGCACTTGTTTCAGGAACATTTCAGTACCGATCCAAGTAACAATATTGAGTGTAACTCTTATCAGTGTGAGTTTGGTAAGATTTTGCTTTCTGTGATTACTAGTATGTGCATAATTGATGACTGCTGCTATCCACAGCTCAGAGTGCGCTGTGTCCATTTGTATCCTGTGTGCTATTCAAAGGGCAAACTAATGCAGGTAACTTCAACAAGTGATATTCAATTTTTTTAAACTTATATTTCGCATTTAATGTGCCTAATTGGGCTGGCGACCGTTTATTTTTCATTCGTATATGAGTTTTACCAATTTCAGTAACCGCAAAATTAAAGTCTGTTTACTTTTTCTGTTAATCGCACTCTATTCAAAATTATGGTCCGATACCTTCATCCATTAGACACACGCGCGGTCGAATCTCAGAATCCTCCCAGGGGGTAACATTAGCTAATGAACAGAAGACTAGTGTTATATGTGGCTTTTCTCGTGACAGGACTTAATGTTCGGTAGTTAGGAAAGAGTGACATACAACAAGCTAGTGTTATAAATTCCAATGCAAGCAAAACAATACAGTTTATGTCACTACTGTAGCTGTCGAAGGACGGCTATTCTTCAATTAGCCCCGCGGCAAGGCGGAGCGGCGCTTATATTCTCTTCGTGTAGAGACCGCTCCTGCCTCGGTGTCGTCGTCGTCCTAGATAGGGGTCCATCAGGGCACTATTGGCTGACAGCCCTCTCTGCTGTAACGTTCCTGGCCGATGTGATGGCGCTTGACGTTACGCCGGAACAGAAACCCTACACAGAAAGTAGTGAAATATTTAGTGGGGCATTAAAGGTGTAAAAAAAAAAAAAGAAAGATTAGACACCATAGAAGGGGGAGTGTTTATTGACGTCGACAAAAATAATGTGTGTATCGAGATCAAAGATGAGCCTAATTGTGAAGTCATCTGGATGCGAGTAATAAGTTTAGATGAACTCAGGTTAATTATCGCATGTTTTTACTGGCCACCCGATTCCGCCTTGGCAGTTTTATAATTCTTCAAAGAAAGTCTAAACTCAGTTGTGTGGAAATACCTAGAGCATGTAATATTAGTTGGAGGCTACTTTAACCTACCGAGTATAGGTTGGGACGACTATGGATTCGTGACAGGTCGAATGGTGGCAGTCTTGTGAAATGGTTTTGAACACATTTTCCGAATACTGTCTTGATCAGGTAGATTGACAGTCCATACATAATGGAAATATATTAGACCTTGTAGATACTAACAGGTCAAACTTCATCGACGGTGTCAGTATAGAGACATGATATTGTCACAGGTATAATCGTTATTAAAGCAAGAAGACTAAGAGAGTATTTTTGTTAGCAAGAGAGGATAAACAGTTCTTAGCATACTACTTGAAGATGAATGGACACCATTTATTTCCAGTAGTGTATATAGAGGAATTTTGGGCAAAGTTTAAAAGGACTGTGAGTCGCAGTTTGGAGAAGTATGTGGAGAGTAAGTCGATTGAGGCCGGAAAAGACCCAACGTTGTGCAATAAGAAACAGCGGCTGTTGCACTCTTGGTTAAAATTTGAACATGCAAATAATAGGCAAATTCCGTAAAAAGAACGATGGGCGAAGCATACAAGTACAACCGTCATACCTTAGGGAAAATCTTACCGAGAACCTGACAGAACTCTAGTCCTGTGTAAAATCTCTAAAGGGGTGGAATTATTGATCTAGTCACTCGTTGACCAGTCTGGGGCGGCAAACTGAAGAGAGTAAAAGGAAAGTCGAAGTTTTAAATTTCTTGTTTAAGAAACCATTCACGCCGGAGGATCGTACAAATATAGGTACCTTCGTTTGACCGTCACACAGACTGCTGTACGGAGGAGATAGTGATAGTTATTAAGGCGTAGAGAAGCAATGAAAGAGTTCAAAATAAGTATGTCGTCAGGTCCGTATCGAAACCAAAGAGTACTTCCTGGCATTGACTCATATCGGGAATCTCTCGCCAAGCAAAAAGCCCCAAACGACTGGTGACCCCTGTATGTAAAAGGGTAAAAGAAGGGACCCGCAAAATTGCAGACCAATATCTTTAACATCGGTCTGCCACAGAATGTTTGAACATATTCTTAGTTCGAAAATAATAAATTTTCTTAAGACCGAAAAGCTTCTGTCCACAAAACATTACGGATTTAATAAGCATCACTCGTATGAATCTCAGCTTTCTTTTTCTCACACGATATTCTGTGAACCATGGATGAATGGCAACGGGTAGATTTCGTACTCCTAGATTTCTGGAAAGCGTTTGAGAAGGTCTCCCACAGGAGACTGTTAACAAAGCTCTGACCATACTGAATGGGTTCCAAGATTCGTGAATGGCTGTAAGACTTCTAAAGTAATTGTACCAGTGAACCTCGAGAGCACGTGTTCATCAGAAACAAAGGTTTCGTCAGGAGTACCATGGAAGTGTGATAGGATCGCTCTTGTTTTCTTTATACCTAAAACGCCCAAGGTGAGCAGTAATCTTTGGCTGTTTGCTAATTATGCTGTGGAGAGCGGAAACGTATCGTCTTTGAGTGTCTGTAGGACGAAACTAGATGATTTAGATAAAACTTCTAGTTGGTGTGATGGTGAAGTGGTAAGCTCTGAGATATGTAGCGAATCCTAGAATTTATATCGGGAAGACAATTAGCGGCCATAGGAGGAGGTGTGTTCACTGCAAAAAACTGGCTCTGAGCACTATGGGACTTAACATCTGAGGTCATCAGTCCCCTAGAACTTAGAACTACTTAAAACTAACTAACCTGAGGACATCACACACATCCGTGCCCGAGGCAGGATTCGTACCTGCGACCTTAGCAGTCGCGCGGTTCCGGACTGAAGCGCCTAGAACTTCTCGGCCACCCCGGGCGGCTGTTGATTGCAGTTGACAAAAATTTTATCTCTAATGAGGTCTAAATTCAACGTGACAATAAAGTCAACTGGTCACGTATAACAGGTGTAGGTTAATACAAATTCATTGTTGGATGTTTGTACCGGCCACCCGATTCTGCTGTGACAGTTCTAGAGTCATTCAAAGAAAGTGTACGATCAATAGCGCGTAAATATCCAGATCATGCAATACTGGCTGGAGGCGACTTTAACCTGCCGAGTATAGACTAGGATCACCATGGACTAATTGCGGAGGGCACAGACAGACAGTCATGTGAAATACTTTTGAAGACGTTCCCAGAAAGTTGTCTTAAGCAACTAGCTCGGTAGCCCACACACTATGGGAATATCATAGACCTTGTAGCTACAAATAGGTCGGACCTTATCGACAATCTCAGTATAGAAATGGGGATTAGCGATCATGATGTCATTATACCAACTGTGATTACGAAAGATAATAAATCAGTCGAGAAGGCTAGGAGAGTGTTTCTGCTAGACAGAGAAGATAAACAGTTATTAACATGTCGCTAAGAGAGTGAACTGAGGTCACTTAGTTCCAGTAAGATGGATGTAGAGGAGTTATGGTCAGAGTTTAAGCAGACTATAAATCTTGGTCTGGAGAGCTATGTGCCTAGTAAGTGGATAAAGAACGGAAAAGACCCACTGTGGTTTAATAACGAAATTCGGCGAATGCTGAGGAAGCAGGGGCTGCTGCACTCTTCATTCAAAAGGGGACACACAAAAGACGACAGGCGAACGTTAGTAGAGATTTGCGCGACTGTGAAAAGATCTATGCGGGAAGCATACAACTGCCACCGTCACACCCTAGCAAAATATCTGTCAGAGAACCAGAGAAAATTCTGGTCGTATGTAAAATCGCTAAGCGGGTCTAAGGCTTCCATTCAGTCCCTTGTTGACCAGTCCGGGGTGGCAGTTGAATGTAGCAAAACGAAAGCTGAAGTTTTACATTTCAAGTTCAAGGAATCGTTCACACAAGAGAATCGTACAAACATGTACAGTCGTGGACAAAACGAGCGAGACCCCTCGCCTTTTCAAAAAAAAAAAAAAAAAAAAAAAGGTTCAAATGGCTCTGAGCACTATGGGACGCAACTGCTGAGGTCATTAGTCCCCTAGAACTTAGAACTAGTTAAACCTAACTAACCTAAGGACATCACAAACATCCATGCCCGAGGCAGGATTCGAACCTGCGACCGTAGCGGTCTTGCGGTTCCAGACTGCAGCGCCTTTAACCGCACGGCCACTTCGGACGGCCCTCGCCTTTTCGTTATGCTGATTCGCACAGCTATAAAGTCTGCTACACAGTATAACAGGCAAGGCGACGAAGTGCTACCAACATACTATGCACAGGCGTGAAATTGACGAACTATCCAAACTTTATCAGGCTGTTTTCAATCATATGTAAGACTATATGAGTGTTGGAACTTGAAGAGTGGCAACTACACTCCTGGAAATGGAAAAAAGAACACATTGACACCGGTGTGTCAGACCCACCATACTTGCTCCGGACACTGCGAGAGGGCTGTACAAGCAATGATCACACGCACGGCACAGCAGACACACCAGGAACCGCGGTGTTGGCCGTCGAATGGCGCTAGCTGCGCAGCATTTGTGCACCGCCGCCGTCAGTGTCAGCCAGTTTGCCGCGGCATACGGAGCTCCATCGCAGTCTTTAACACTGGTAGCATGCCGCGACAGCGTGGACGTGAACCGTATGTGCAGTTGACGGACTTTGAGCGAGGGCGTATAGTGGGCATGCGGGAGGCCGGGTGGACGTACCGCCGAATTGCTCAACACGTGGGGCGTGAGGTCTCCACAGTACATCGATGTTGTCGCCAGTGGTCGGCGGAAGATGCACGTGCCCGTCGACCTGGGACCGGACCGCAGCGACGCACGTACTGGCACCCTGTGGATGTCAATTTGAAACTCTTATAGAATTTCATGCTTGTTACTGGCTTCCTTTTTCCGCCTCTGCCAATAATTGAATTGACCTACGTGTGGCACCGAATGAATTTTAAGTGAATTTCGTTATGTATCTTCGCGCTTTGCTAAATTTGCACACTTTCATGGTAGGCCAGCAACGGTAATCAACTATGACTGGTCTGACACAAACCGTTTCGCGGCCGAATGCGTATAATATTTTGCTAATTCGTAACGATCTGGGGTACTTAGTTCTACTAGAACAGTTGCGTTATCTCGATAAGCTGAAATTCATTTTTATTAGTACAGTTCATACTAATTAGCGTTTCTTCTATCATTTATATCTTATATTTACGTGTTCTGTTTAACACACTAATCGGCATTAATACAGTCTTACAAATGATTGAAAACAGTCTGAAAAAGTTCGGATAGATTGTCAATTTCACGCGTGTGCATAGTATGTTGGTAGCACTTCGTCGCCTTGCCTGTTATGCTGTGTAGCAGACTTTAAAGCTGTGCGGATCAGCATAACGAAAAGGCGAGGGGTCTCGCTCGTTTTGTCCACGACTGTACACTACTCAACGTGAATGTTGATCTTAGGCGTCTCTGTGCTACTTTTCTTTCACGCCCACCAGTAAACAAAACATATGGACAATTAAAACAGACAAATAAAAGAAAACAACAAAATACGCCTACAGGCAGTTTGCACGAGTTTACTTACGATCTTAGTTTATACTGATGGTATGGAGATATAAGGCATGCGGCCACAAAAATAAAATAGTTCTAAATGACTAAAAAAATGCAGCCTCCACCTTTGGGGGGCTAAAGCCTAAGGCTGCAACTGCAGTATTTACACCGTTTGTGAGACCCGAACCAGGAAATTAACAAGTACCATCTTCACGTTTAAGCCACCCTCTTAATAACTGATTTCAAGAATCAAATTATGGAAAAAACAAACAGGATGATTTAGCTGCCACTACCTATGGTTTTATGCAACATGCAAAGACTTCAAAAGCCTCACGTGAGATTTTTATATTCCCTAGCTCGTTAGGCGCAAACTATTAGTACTACTGAAAAATGACAGCACCTTTTTGTAGGAAATTTAATGTAGTTAAATTTTGAACTGGAATACGTTTCTGCTGGAGGCCACGGTTTTGGAGTTATTCAAGAAAAACTCGTTCAAAGGTCGCGTTTGTAAGTGTTTCATCAATAATTTGAAAATTGCGGGGAAAACGTATCCCAGTACAAAATGTAAGTGCATTACATTTCCAATAAAAAAGGCCTGTTCATTTCTTTTTTTTTTTTAGTAGGACCAATAGTTTGCGCGTAGCGAGCGAGGGAACATGAAAATTTGCACGTGGTATCTGAAGGCGTTGCGGGTTGGGTGAAACTCATAGGTAGTGGCAGCTGAATCAGAAAGGGTCCAGCAGCATATCATCCACTTACTTACAGGTGAACAGTAATATAAATCCTTTCGCTATATTTTACTGTTGAAGCTTGTAGGAACGTACCCAAGTTAGTACTCCTGTTGGTCATTCATCATATCTGTAGGCATTACTAATTGCTCCATGCAGCGTTAAGCTCCCGCGGTAACAAGAAAGCCAAAATATTACGTTCACCTGCTGAATAGTATGTTGGTCCACCATTGGGAAGCAATACAACAGCGATTCCGCGCGGCATGAAGTCTACAAGTGCTTGACCGAGAGAGGTGGCACAGTGGTTAGCACACTGGACTCGCATTCGGGAGGACGATCTTTCCTGCGTCCGGCCATCCTGATTTAGGTTTTCCGTGATTTCCCTAAATCGCTTCAGGCAAATGTCGGGTTGGTTCCTTTGACAGGACACGGCGACTTCCTTTCCCGTCCTTCCCTAAAAGATGAGACCGATGACCTCGCTGTCTGGTCTCCTTCCCCAAACAACCCAACCTCTACAAGTGCATGGTAAGTTTCCGGAGGAATTTGGCACGGTGTGCCTATGCACAGTTGGCGCAGTTATCTTAAACTGCAGGTCGGTGCTTTGTAGGGGTGTCACTGGCGGCCGATAGAACGACAGATGTGTTACATCGTGTCAGTATGTTGATATGCGACAAAAAGCGTGGATCACACTATTATGATTGTGCAGTTTCCTCGAAAGTAAATTGATGAGGGCTGACACGGGATCTATGTACCGTAAATCGACGCTGTGCAGCAGGATCGAAATTTCATCGATACCAGCCATTGGCCTCTAATGGCTGCATCTATGAAAATATTGGCTACATTTCTCGACAGGACGTTTTATTTTCTTTTGATCAGAATACTGGACACCAGTCGTCGCGAGGCGCTGAGATTCACGTGGTGAACAATAGAGGCTGTCACCTGGTGAACAATAGAAGCTCAGGCCATAGTTTTGTGTGGTAAATACTCCTTTCATTGGCGTCCAATTTTGCCAAGGGGGGGGGGCATATCTCTAAGATTTCCACCATTTTGATATCAATGAACTGGTCAGTTTTGGGACACATCCAGCCTAAGAACTAAATTTTATAGGAAACACAAAAACTTATTATATCCCAGGGAACAAGTAGTTTTCCAATTAATATACTATATGAATAAAAACTCTGTACTCTGGATTCCAAGGAGACGCCTATGACTTCTTGCAGTATTTTGTTGCCTACGGCAATACTGTACGCAGCCATGCCTTTTTACAAGAAGATAAATGACGCTTGGTAACTGATGGAAACCACCTAGCCTGGTTTTTTAGAAGTACAATTAAAATCTGTCTCACAAAGACAAAATAGTTAAGAATTAGGACGAAGTTAGATACTTCTACGGTTAGTAAAAGCGTTAACCTTTTGCGGAAAAAGAGACTGCTTTTGACTAGTGACACAAAATATCAGAACAGGGTAGACAGAATGACTGAAATGGGCTGCAGCATCAAACACAGCATTTTGCTTTTTCGCTATAACGCAGTGATCCGAATGATCTACCTGCATTTACAACTATCGATTGACTTACTTGGCGTCAGCTGACTTGCTTGTATGATCCACAAAAGCGTAGTTGTTCTGATGAACGAATCGACAGATGGTGTGGATGCTGCAGAAGCCTTACGTTACGGCCACAAATGACTTCAAACAGCCTGACGTACAGCAATGATATCTCAAATAGCTCAATTTTTCAAAAACAGTCTTAATCGCATTTATTATTATTATTATTATACCGCCAACCGGTTTGAACCCGACGTAGGGGGTCATCATCTGGGCGTTCACACTGTGAAATTATAGATATACGTCAGAAGGAATCCAGTATACAACAGCTAAAATTACGTAAATTTAAAATATGTTACCCGTTGGTAGACTGCTGGTGGTGTCACTCCTGTCTACCTAACGGCAGGAAACTGTGCGAGACTAACCCTTCGTATGGGCTTAAATAGCGTGCTGAGATCACGTGAACAGACGGCAACACCCCCAGCGGCGATCAACGGCATTTAATACAGTTTATTATACGTAATTACTAATCACCTTGGTTTAACATAAATTTAAGTGACAGTAAATAACAGAAAACTGAACCATTCTATTTAAAAAGAGTTGCATTATAGTGTTAATTATAAAATAATAACAAATATTCCGTAGTCAACTCGTAAAATTCGTAAAAGTATATTACATTATGTGCCATAATATAAAGTAAAACAATTTGTGACACACAAAAACTGGTGTCGTCTTGTATTATAATATATCTATTCGTACATTTACGTAGAAATCATTTGAGTCATTTTACTAAATGGCTAATATGGAAGGACTACAAAGCCCTCTACTTCTTGTGGTGAGGACGCCGTTGCCATGGATTATAAAGCGTATATCAGGCGCTCTCTAATCCGTGTAGCGACATTTCGAGGGTTGGATTCCCTCTCTTCTTCATCAAAGTTTCACTGCCTGGGCTACACTCAGGGTGCAACTTCGAGGTGGAAGATCCCCACCGTTTCCTTGCCGTGTCGTCTGCTTACCGTCACTACTGCTCGCCGGCCGGTCCTCCTCCTCGCCGCCGCCGCCGCCGCCGCCGCCGCCGCCGCCGTTTGGTCGCCGCCTGCCGGTCCTCACCGCCGCCGCCGCCGCCGCCGCCGCCGTCGCCGCCTTCCGGTGCTCGCCGCCGCCGCCGCCTGGTCGCCGCTGCCGCCTGCCGCCTGCCGGTGCTCGCCGCCTGCCGGTGCTCGCCGCCGCCGCCGCCGCCTGCCGCCGCCGCCGCCTGGTCGCCGCCTGCCGCCGCCGCTGTCTGGTCACCGCCGCCGCTGTCTGGTCACCGCCGCCGCCGTCTGGTCGCCGCCGCCGCCCTTCTCGCGCGCCGCCACCATGTCCCAACCCACCACCACTACCACTATCATTTTCACCTCTCCCTCCGCTGCTCCAACCACCATCACATGGAGCTCTTCCTCCACCCCACTTCCCGTCCTTCCTTCTCTCCCTGTCCACCCCACCCCTGCGCCACTTTCGGCTGTACCCACCCCCAACTCCTCTTCCCCTATCACTGTCGCCCCATCGACAGCTACAGACTTTCCGCCGCTCCCCGCACCGCCTCCGACAGGCTCCAAGCCAGCACGGGTCTCTGCTCGACGTTCCACAGTCTCAGTGACACCCACGCCCCCACCGTCTGCGTCTTCCGCTGCTCAGGGTGGTCCTGCCCCCCGCCATCTCCCCCTGCAACCCGTCCCCCTGCCCCCTCCCCACCCAGTGGTGTCCACGAAACCTTCCAAGCGCCCGAATGCTGACCCTTCCCCCGAAGTCTCCTCCAAAAAAACCCCCAATCCCCGTGTCCCACCCACTCCCATGGACGCGGCCCCGACCCCCACCCCCGCCACGCCTGCCACCCACACCTTTGTCCTCTCCAATCCTGACCCTCAATTCCTTGATGCCCGCTCCCTCACTCTCGCCATCCGGAAATACTGCCCCAATGCTCCCATCTCCCAACTGATTCCTCGCAAGGACTCGGTCCTCATAAAATCCCCCAATGCTTCCTTCCACACCGACCTCCTCTCCCGCATCCCTCGTATCCAATTTGGCCAACGTGCAACCCTCACCCCCTACCACACCCCGTCCTCTCCCCGTCAGCCTCAACCTCCCCGCCGTCCGCCGACCTTCACCGCTGTGATCACGAAGCTTAGCCCCGTGATCACGGAGGCTGAGGTGTTGGCGGAACTCAACTCCCGGCCCGACATCGAAATCCGCTCGGCCCGTCGCATCTTCAATGATGCCGGGCCGACTTTTCTCATGCGGATATTCACTGAATCCTCCTCCTCCATTGACCGCCTCCTCACCGAGGGAGCCCTCATCTACAATCAGCGCCATAAGGTGGACCCCTCCCGTTCCCCAGTCCAATCCTACCGCTGCCAACGCTGTCTCACCTACAATGACCACGTTACCTCTGCCTGCAAGAACCCCCCTACTTGTCCCCACTGCAAAGCCTCCCACTTCCTCAAGCATTGCCCCAACCTCACCTCTCCCCCCTCCTGCAACACTTGTAATGAACCACATCCTACCTACTCCTCGAAGTGTAAAGCGAAACCTCCACCAGTAACCCCTGAGCTCACCGTCCCTGTCCGTCCTGTTGATGACCCCATCCACCCCAACAACTCGCTCCGCCCTCCCCCTACTGCTGAGGACATCATCCGTTTCACCACCATTGTGCTCCAAAACATCCACCCCTTCCAGCGCTCCCACACTCTTTCCCAAATCGCCCTCGCTGCCCGTTCCATCTTCCATCTTACCACCTATGCCACTTACTCCCACAACCAGGCCCACTTCACCTTCACCCCCCTCACCACCCTCGTCTAACTCTCCACTCCCATGGTACAACAACCGTACCGTATCCTGTACCACAACATTCGCTCCCTGCCCACCCACAAACTCCTCTTCCTCCACACCCTACGTCAGCACCGCGTGGATGCCTTCGTCCTCAATGAAACCTTCCTTCAGCCCCGTATCTCCGTCTCCACTGCCCCTTACACCCTACATCGTACCGATAACCCGTACCCTCTGGCACGTGGCGGAGTTGCTATAGGCCACCTCAAGCACCTCCCTGTCCGGCCCCAACCTCTCCTTAACAATCCTGCCGAGCATCTCACCCTCAGCCTCTTCTTCCCCGCCCTTACCATCACCTGTGCCACCATTTATGTCCGCCCTCGCACCCCCATCCCATATGATTTCCTGGCCCACATTGACCGCACCTTCTCCACCTACGTGATTGCCGCCGACCTCAATATCCACAGCCGTGATCCTGCCGACCTCCGGCGGTGGCATCAGTTTCTCACCACTCTCCAGGGAGACCTGGTTCCCCTGCCCCAGCACACCCGGCCCGAATCCAACACCACTCCTGATGTAGTCCTTGCCTCTCCCAACCTCCTTGGGCGCATCACCGCGGATGTCCTTGACCTCATTGGCAGTGACCACGCTCCTGTCCTCCTCACTATCTCTAACGGTCGCCATCCCCGCCACGCTCCTCGCCCTGACGTCCCTCCTAAACTTGTCCATGATTACTCCCGTGCCAACTGGGATGCCTACCGGGATTCCATTCACACCCAGGTTGACAGCCACGACCTTCCCCTCCAGTCTCCTGATGACATCTCTCGCACTGCTGCCTTCCTGCACCAGACCTTGTCTGACGCCGTCGCCACCCATATCCCCACCAAAGCCATCCACCCTCACCGCCCCGCCCTGCCTCCACAGGCCGTCCTTCTCCTTCGGGAGTCCCGCCGCCTCTACCGCTCTTTTCTCCGCACTCGTGACTGGGATACACTTACCCGCCACCGGCAATTACAGCGACACATCCGCAACCTGCTTGTTGCAAAGAAACGTCGAGCCTGGCGCCAGACATGTACACACCTCAACACCACGCTCCCCATCAACTCTTCCAAGTATTGGTCTGCTTTCCACCGCCTTACTGGGAACCGCCCCACCCCCCAGTACCCTCTCCTCCTTAATGACCGTCCCTTTCCTGACAACCTCAGTAAGGCCAACCACTTTGCCTCCCACCTCTCTGATGTTTTTTCCATCCCAGATGATCCCCACTTTGATTATTCCCTCTTCCCTGATGTCATGGACCGTACGAATACCTCTGTTCCTCCCCTTGCTCCTAGCTTCCAGTACTTGGGCCACACCCCACCATCTGCACTTCACACTCCCATCACTACACAGGACATCAGCCTCACACTCCGCACTAAACGCAACACTGCTCCCGGCCACGACTGCGTTACCTACCGCCACCTCACACACTGCCCTCCCTCCTTCCTTTCCCTCCTTGCCGCCCTCTACAATGTCATCCTTGCCACTGGCTTCTATCCCGACCTGTGGAAAACCTCCCGTATCCTGATGTTCTCCAAACCCAATAAGCCTCCATCTGATGCCTCTTCCTATCGTCCTATCTGTCTCACGTCGGTGTTCAGCAAGCTTTTGG